>NC_136512.1:32763327-33088327 GCF_053919585.1 Euprymna scolopes | reverse complement strand
TTCGGCGATGGGCGCAACGGAAAAGACGTCACGTTTTTTTTTACGTTCTTTTCCTACTTCGCGGTACAGGTTCGAGCCAGCCTGCCTGCTATCACTTTTTTTTTACTCAGCATACACCTCCAAACACTCGGGCAACGTTGAGCACCCAGGCTAGACTATAATATAAATCTCACCTGTCTGTTTAAATGTATGTATGTATGTATGTATGTCGCGCCTACTTCATTTACGGTTTGGCGATGGGCGCAACGGCAAAGACGTCACTTTTTTTCTCGTTTTTTCCCCCTCCTTTTCGGTACAGGTTTGAGCCTGCCTGCCTACTACCGAAAAAAAAGCTCAAGGTTTGGTGTGGGCGTGTGTTAAAAATACACAAATGCTTTAGCGTCACATATAGCTTCTCCCAATCTAATCATCCCCACGTGCACGTCGTGAGTTCTGCCACGCTAACGGGGCTCTGGTGAATGGCGAGTGTTCAGCGCCAGAAAACTGAATCCCCACTGCCTTGTGGGATAAGGTTTTTTAACCAAAGGTTAAGGGTGAGGTTACCCTGACAGAAACAGTCCAGAGAAGTTTAGGTCCTGTTGACTGCGGCATTCATGACCCTCCAGCGTGTGGACCATGCTCTGGTGCCCAGCTACCTGTCCCAGTCATGGGTAAATGGCATTAGCGGGGTAGAAGGAGCTCCTGTAAACCGTGGTGGATGTAATCCTTCTAGGAGAGGGCAACTCTTACGAGAAATCTGCGGTCAAAGCAATTACCAGTCATCTTGCAATGGCTTGTCACTGGGTTATTGTTGTTGAGACTTAGAGAGTGGCACTCGTGTCGTACAAGCGCTTGTCACTTTAATACAACGATGTACAGATGTTACGTGAGATCTATCTTTTATCTTATATCTTTTTCTATCTTATCTTTATCTGTCGTTTATTTCTATTGCAAGTCCTATGGCGATGGAGGAATGGCAACGTGTACAAACTTGACTAGTTGGAGGTACACAGTCACAAATTTACACAGAGGCGACAGTAACCCTATCTTAACATCGTTGTTGTGACTTCAGATGACAGAGGCCAACTCCGGTGGGGTTCCTATAACTGAGCAACCCTATTCAGGGAGAGCACTGCTCACCCAATGTCTTGGGAAAGTGCTAGAAAAGGTGCCCTAAAAATTGCCGGTCATACTATCACTGGTTAGTTTCCTGCGGCTAACGGTGGTTCACGTAAGCAGGAAGAAAACAAAAATGTATCTCCAAAAAGGAGTAAAATTCAATTTATGCTGTTGGAATGTACGCACTTTTCTTGATAAAGCATCATCTAACCGTCTAAAGCGTAAGACAGCGTCTCTCAGGAGAAGATCAAATGACAGGGGTGTCATCAGGATACACTCTCTTCTGGATTGGTAAACCGGAGGGTATCCGTAGAAATGGTGGAGTTGGTTTTGCGATTAAAACACCCTTGGTTGATACTATGGAATTTTCTTCCAGTATCTGTGATCGCATCATGAAACTTCGTGTTCCTCTCTCACATAACAGATTCATCTCTATTCTTTCGATCTATGCACCAATCCTTCAAGCGAATGAAGATGACATCTTGTGTTTCTATGAGTCTCTGCGCTCTGTTGTTGCATCTACACCAATTAATGAACAACTTGTTATTCTTGGTGATTTCAATGCCCGTGTTGGGAAAGACTATGAGACCTGGAATCCTCTTGGTCGCTGTGGTATCGGTACCATGAATGCTAATGGCTACTAGAGCTGTGTTCAGAATTTAATCTTGCTATCTGTAAAACTTTTTTTCGCCGTAAACTGAAGCACAAAGCTACTTGGATACACCCACGTTCAAAGCATAGTCACCTAATTGACTTCATCATAACTCGAAAATGCGACCTTCGAGATGCATATACTGTTGGTGTCATGCGCAGTGCTGAATGTGACACCGATCGCAAGTTAGTGAGAGGAAATTTTAATTTACGAATCCGTAAGAAAGTTTGTCATAGTGGTGTTAAGCTGCCTAGCTGTATTGATGTCGCCAAGTTAAAGTTGCCTGAAGTTCAAAAGAATATGGCGGAAAAGCTCGATAATCTTGCATTTGATGGTACATTGGTGAATTTTAAGACTCAGATTTATTTTTCTGGTGTTGAAGTTCTTGGTTTCAAGAGGGATAAAAACAAGGATTGGTTTGAAGACAACAATCTTGAAATTAATGAGTTGCTGATGAATAAACAGACAATTTATGAATCTTTACTTTGTGAAGATCATTCTGATCATGCAACTAATTTGCGACAATACAAAGACGTCAAAGCCACATTGCAACGTGAGCTAAGAAAAATGAAAAACCAATGGTGGATGAATATAACAGAGCAGATTCAAAAGGCGTTTAACACAAAAAAAAATCGAAGGAATTTTATGGACCCCTGCGCCAAGTATTTGGTCCTCCTACCTCTTCAATATCCCCCCTGATGTCGAAAGATTGTTCTCTTATCATTAAGGATCCAGAAAATATCTTGAGCACTTTACTGATGTGTTTCACAATCCTTCAGCAGTAGATGCTGATGCAATTGATAGCCTACCACAATGTGATATCATATTTAGAATGGATCGTTTGCCTAATCTGGTTGAGGTGCAGTTGGCTATCGCACAAATCAGCAGTGGCAAGGCACCTGGTTTGGATGGTGTTCCGGTGGAGCTTCTGTAGATTGGAGGTGGGAATATTGCTAATGCTATCCTTTGTTTTATTGAGGAAATCTGGGAAGGTGTTTCTGTTCCACAGGATTAGATTGATGGTGTCTTGGTGACCCTATTTAAAGGAAAGGGAAAGAAGAGTGTTTTAACCACTACCGTGGGATTATGCTTTTGGAAGCTGTTGGGAAAGTTTTCGCACAACTTCTATTAAACAGGTTACTGGAGAGTGTTTGTCCTAATGCTATTCCAAAGTCATAAAGTTGCTTTAGGTCTGGCAGAGGAACTATGGATATGATTTTTTCAGCCCGACAAGTCCAGGAGAAATGCATTGAACAACAGATACCACTGTATCAAGTGTTTGTGGATCTAACCGAAGCATTTGACACCGTTAACAGGGATGCTCTCTGGTTAATCTTAGAGAAAGTAGGGTGTCCTCCAACCTTTGTAAGAATATTCAAGGAACTGCACAGGGACATGAAAGTTCGAGTCTCGTTTATCGGAAAATTGTCTGATGAAATCCCAGTTGACAATGGTGTCAAACAAGGTGATATTCCTGCCCCTACTCTTTTCTCTATATATTTTGCTGCTCTACTTGCTCATGCGTTTCGAGATTGTGATAGAGATGTCATGTTAAAGTTTTGAAGCACAGGTCGCATTTTTAATCTTAGAAGATTTAATGTCAGAACCAAACTGCATCATGTCTTGGTCAAGGAGTTACTGTATGCAGACGATGCTGGTTTTTTTTTTGTTTGTTTTTTTTTTGTCGCACATTGAGACTGATATGCAGCATATAATGGATAGCTTTGCTGACTCCTGCACTGCCTTTGGTCTGAGGATCAGTCTGTCTAAAACAAAGGTGATGTTCACTCCTGCACCGGGCCAGTCATACGTGGAGCCGAACATCACGGTTTGTAGTGCTAGACAGGGAGTAGTTGATTCATTTGTGTACCTTGGTAGTTCTCTGTCGAGGGATGGCTGTCTCGATACTGAAATCCACAGGCGAATTCAGAAGGCATCTGTAGCTTTTGGAAGGTTGGAGAAGACAGTGTGGTCTGATAGCGGCATCACAGACAGGAATAAGATCTGCGATTACAAGACCCGTGTGCTAACCACACTGTTGTATTCATCGGAGACATGGACATTGCATCAAAGGCACATTAAATGGCTTGAACGATTTCACCAAAAATGCTTGAGACGTATTTTAAATTCAAGTGGCAAGCACAAGTACCCGATACTGAAGTCCTTGTGAGAGCATGTTGCTCTAGTGTTGAGACCCTTGTAATCAGATCTCACATGCGTTGGGTGGGCCACTTGGTTCGGATGAAAGATTGTACGCTACCAAAACAAATTTTTTACGGGGAGCTGGAAAATGGCAAGCGCCCTCAACACAAGCCTAGGAAGAAGTTCAGGGACTCTACAAAGAATAATTTGAACGTCTTACAAATCGATATCGACACATGGGAAGAATTTACTCTGCAAAGGGCGAAGTGGCGAAAGCTTATACGTGAAAGTTATGATGTTCTAGAGAAAATAAAGCAGACCACAGCAATTTGAATTTTAACCATGACACACAGAGCTAGAAATGCCACACTTGTGAACGAGTGCTTTTGTCAAAAGCTGGCTACGTCAACCACCTTATGTCGCACAAAACTCCTGTTCAGGTCAATTTTGCAGCTATTAGTCCGAACCAAACGATCTGTTTAACATAAAGCAAAGTTTGCAAGTCTACTGCTGGTTTGAGAAGACGTAATTGTTCATAGGAATACCCTTCAACCTGCAGAGGAAGTCAACTCGATGGAAATTGCTCAATTTGTATGTCACATCTGTTTCAAGATGTGCAAATCTGCGGCGGGAGTGCAGAGTCATCTGAGATGGCATGGACGACAAGATTGGGAGAACTCAATGTGACGGCGATCATCTTGAAAGATGCAGCAATCATCATATATGTATGTTTGTATGCATGTATGTATGTATGTATGTATGTATGTCTGCCTAAACTTTCGACAGGGGTGACAGATTTTCACAGCGTTAGATTTTCTTTTCTGCCTTCACGTCACGGGTTCGAACCTGCGTGCCTACTACCAATTTTTTTTTTGCTCAACACACACTTACAAACACCCGGTATTATGTCTCTTAGTTTTGTCCCTTAAACAGTTATCTCCCTTGGCCCGACATTTTTCTTATAGAGTTTCCCCTGACTCGACACCGGCAGGTTGACCGGCGTTTTGTCTCCTAATTTTAGCTGCCTTTCTAGCTCCACATGGCTCGGTTTTTTATCTTCTATTATCCTTCGCCGTTTTAAGCCATCTCCGGTAAGAAACATTATTTATCCCTTTCTTAAAAACACTTTTTAGTACTTTAATGTTATTTTTTTATATTATTTCATTTTAACTTCGAACTTTGTTTATTTTCTTTACCCACGTGTCCGGCTTCTTTATTTCTAGCTGTGTTGTTGATTTCCTTATGCATATTCAGCCTTTTTATTCTTCTCGTTTCTGAACTTTTTTTTCTTTGTATTCTGAACAATGTTTTTTGTTTGTTTCAGTTTTTACGGTATCTACTTTCAATAAACCTGTTTATAGTATTTCCTGCCTTCAGAGTTTTGACTGTTGGTACGCGTTTAATGCTAACTGTTCAGGGATTGTATGTTTATAATCAAACACATCCTGGAGACAGTATACCCGGGCAACACTGAGCAACGCCGGGCACCCAGGTTAGTCTATTATATAAAGGGCAAAATGGACACAAGCATTTGTGTATGTCCACAAAAGGCTTTTTGCATCAGGCTTCTAACGTCGGTTAGATTCCGCAAGAACTTTTCACATACTTCCCAGATCGTAATATCTCGCATTCGCAAACAGACATCGTCTCTATCTTTTTTTTTTTTTTTTTTTTTTTTGATCGAGTTAAACAAAATTCCCATGTGCAGTCGTCTCCAGTGTTTGTTTAGAGCACAACCCCTGGCCTCCAGGCCGGGTAGTATCGGTTCTGTAATTGGTCCTTGGTCAATGTGGGGGAAACCTTTCATACTGTAACAATTACTATTTATTTGGATACCTTTTGGGGGAGCTGGTTATCCCCACACACACACACATTAAAAACGACCTTGTGTCTAATTCGCTTTCGTGGGAAGTTTAAAAACAACGCCATTTCTGCATTGACTACGTTACATTCGAATGCTTTAGTCTTCCAGTCGCATCATGAAGTAGAGGTAGCCGTAAGACATGGGTTCGAGCCTACCTGCCTACTACCAGATTTTTTTTTTTTTTTTTTTTTGCTCAGTATACACCTCCAAACACTCTATACATATACAGTAGTTCTCTGCATATATGTTTTTTATATATTCTTATACCAGTATGAGCGCTAAATAGGAATTGTACGCTTAAGTAAGCTAAAACTTTTTTTTTAAATTAGCATAAAAGGAGTGTTTGTTCTTAGTAAAGCGGTATATAAAGAGAGTAGTTCCAAAAGTAAAGCCTCTTATTTTTTTTAATGCAAAATGTTGAGGAACTACGAAGATGAGAGTGGTACCATTAAAACGGGTGACCTTTTGTGCTCCAGAATTTATTTTTTTATATAATCACCGCCATTCTTAATGCTCTTTTGCCAGGAATTCAATGAAGCATCTCTGTTTCTGACGCACGTCCATGAAAATTGTTGTTTTCTTAAAGTCTCACACCGTCAATATCTGCAACAAAAACATGAAACTTTTAAGTCATGAATGCAGAAGTTCAGTTATCATAAGAACGCAATTTGCAGTCCCATCTGATTCAATAAGCGAAATAAAAAATATATAAAACATCACATTTGCAATATAAAACATAAAACATCACATATCTGGGCAGGAGCTGCTAAAAACAGCCTATCCTGCCTTGACAGAGTACAAAATAGACTTTGTGGCTTAGTGGGGGATGCCCTTTTCTCTACCCTGCAACCTCTCTCTCACAGAAGAGACGTTGCGAGCCTATCCTTGTTTTATCGTTATTTCCATGGCAGGTGCTCGTCTGAACTCCAATCTCTGGTCCCCCCTCGCCAATCTTTCACGAAAAACACCCGTCTAGCTGAATCCACTGTGAAAAATGTCCCCCACTCTATATCTGTGCCTAAATCAAAACGCGGATTCCATGAACAAAGCTTCTTTCTTAGAACTGCACGCCTGTGGAACTCTGTTCCGTCTGCCTGCTTCTCACCGGACTACAACTTGGATGTCTTCAAGTCCAATGTTAACAAATTCCTAATGAACCGCCCCCTTAAGTAAACACTTCATCAAATCTCCACACTAACGTAATGTACTTGCAATAACCCTTATCCCTGAGTGGCTTCCGGGCCTTGATAAGTGGTGATCAATGTGTAAAAAAAAAAAAAAAAAACGCCTCTCGTATAAAAATATATATACATTAGTGTTGGGACGATTCATCGGAAGCAGAAATTGGAAAGATTGAACTTTAGGATGCATCAGAACTGATGTCTGTTTTCTGATGCCAAAAACGATTCCTTTCAATTTTCTTTTTTATTTGATTTTCTTTAAAACAAAGCCTTTAACTGCTTATAGTAATAATAAATTATATAATAAATATTCATTGATTTTAAATGATCAGTACAGCTAGAATCTATAAATCATCCACCACAAATATATTTTATGCTTTAGAAAATATCAGCATATTTAAGATGTGTTTCGATTCTTATGGTAATCGGGAAATAAAAAAATCTTAATTTAATACGGAATCGGTAACTGTATCAGAATTAGGAAAAATATAGGAATCGTTCCATCACTAATACATATATATATATATATATATATATATATATATATATATATAAAGCTCGCTCTCTGTGTGTGTGTGTGTGTGTGTGTGTGTGTGTGTGTGTGTGTGTGTGTGTGTGTGTGTGTGTGTGTGTGGTCACGAATAGGTTCCTATATGGTTGACTATTTTAAAAAACTGATTACATATAATGATAGAAGATGTATCGAGACACAGGAATGGGTATGTTTGATCTGGCAGAACGGTGGTTCATTAAAATTGTAGGGTCTGCGTTCGCGCCTGGTCCACAAAGTATGGAAATAAAAAAATTTAAAATTAAAAAAAACGTTTACAAGAGTTTTCGATATAGATGTACATAAGAATACTTTGATAAGTATGTTTTAACTTAAATAGGGATCGTATAATAAAATTGTGGGGTCTGCGTTCGCGCCTGGCCTCCATAGAATGGAAATAGGCACAAACTTTAATAAAGAGTTTTCATATCTATCTACGTAAGTATACTTTGATAATTATGTTTCAGTTTGAAGAAATATGGTATAATAAAATTATGGGGTGTTCCTTCGCACCTGACCTCCATAGAATGGAAATATGTCACAAAGTTTAACAAGATTTTTTTAATATAGATCCACAGAATATTGTGATAAGTGTTTCAGTGTGAACAGGTATGGTATAATAAATTATGGGTATATCTATTTTATTTTTACTTTCATCATATTTTGCTTTGGTTTTGATACCCCAAATTCAACCCAAATTTACAGCCCTTCCTTTTCATAACCTATCATACTTTCATAAATCAGAGTCCATTTTCTGTAGGCTGTTTTTGGACCCAGTCAACGACGGGTACTTTTGCTAGTATATATATATATATATATATATATATATATATATATATATATATATATAGTAAATAATAATGTCAGCCCCTTTAAGAAACTTGTTTTTTTATCATAATAAACTCGGTCAACTTAGCTCATATGCGCAGATCCTCATATAATGCTTAGATCACTTTGACTGACGTTAAAAGCATTTAATAAGAATAAATGTTTAAATTTCAACTGTATCGCTCACGGTTGACGATGGCCGAATGGTTCGGGTCCTTGCTAATGAAGTCAGAGATGACTTCTGTTGCTGTTATATATATATAAATTGATTTGTGTGTGTATATATATATATATATATATATATATATATATATACACACAAATCAATTTTCCACATACGGTTGAAGTCAATTATATTTTATGGTTGCTGGTGCTTATAAACACTACAATAATTATGTGTTTATATTTAATTTATATCTTTGTAAACATTATACATCACTATTTTCTTTTATCCTTTTTTTCTTCTCCAAACCCTTTTCATTCCATATAAAACATTTCGTAACTCTGTTTTGAGCAACATACGTTTGCCTCTGATGAGTTGCTAGCGGTCTTCTGTAATTCAATAACACACATGTAAGACGTATTATGCAAAAATTAATAATAATAAATTAATAAAAACGTATGCGTGTGAATTAACTGCATCTTTTACCTGTAGAATACTAACTAAGCATTAGGGCGAGGACAGCAGAATATTCTTATCATTGTTTTGACTCTCGAGTATCCGACACAGACACAGTTAATCAACCGAGAACCACATCATTCTATATAAAAATATCTTGTATACCAAGTGATACACACTGGAGAATCAAAACAATGAAAAGAATATTCCGTTGTCCTAGTCCTACTATATATATATATATATATATATATATATATATATATATATATATATATATATATATATTTTAAAGGAGATAAGAACAATAGTCTAAAGAGCTGAGTGTATTTTAATGTAACAGTGAAATTACTAGTTTAATTAAAATACAGGAAAGAGAAAGTGCTCGTTGTAATTTAGATATATAATAAGCTCGATAGTTAAATGTCCTAGAGCTAATTCAATATTAAGTAATGTGATTGATCATTTAAAATTTAAAAATCAAATTATAATTAAATTAAAAATCCCTTTCATAAGAAGGAACAACAACAAAATCAATTATCTGTACGATCGTTTCGGAAAACAATGCTTTTTATTGTGGTATACATCAAGTTACGTAGAATAATTACATATAGTTTTTTAATAAGCAAGGTCTCCTCGTCAGCAAATTTTGAAGGGTTTTTATTCAATTTAAAAGACACCATAAATAAACCTAGCATTAAAAGTGAGGCAGATGAATCGGAAAAAATTGAAATAAAAGATCTGGATTTAGAATTTATAAGAAAATTAATATGGGTTAGAGATAGAAATAAATAGAGAAAAATATAGATTTGAATTTACATTATAAGTTTGCTTTAAAAATATATAGAGACATTTACCTTTTAATTTTTCGCTTTTTGAAATCAGGAACTATGGTTAAAATACTCATTTAGATGTTTGCTATAGCTTTTTATCTTATTGAATGATGAATTTTAAAAGGGGGGGGGCGCCCGTGCAATAAATTGTTTCCGTTAGCGTATTTTTGATTTAAAGACGCTACGGTTTATATTTAGAATGTTGCTTGTGCAATTACATGTTGTAAGGGGAGATAATTGTCATGTTTTCTTTACTTTATATATTTGAAGGGTGTAAGGGAGATAATTAGTCTAACTTAATTTATTAAAAAAAAAATTGTAATCTATTTTTACTAATAAGTAACTTTTAATGATTTAAGGTGGCTTATATTTATTAAATTTAAACCAACGTTTATGACTGCATGTAAATATAAGCTCCTGTCTTGAATTTAATAGTGTGGTTGTATTTTTTATATCTTCATATTTTAAAATTTTTAGGGTCTCTTTTGTACATAGTGCACAAAATTTATCTCCTGGTTTATATGATTTGCAAGTTTCAATTATTCGCCATTTTAAGTTGAAAGAAATATTACTGTTTTTTAGTTGCCAAATATAGTTGGATAGAGTAGTTTGGTTTGACAGAAAGTTATTTTTAAAAGAATGTTTGTGCATTGAAATTCTATGTTTTATTAGGTCAGATGTGGAACCAAAATATATTACCTCTTGCTTATTGTGATTATTTTCCGTTAGGTCTGTTGTTGGATTATTATATGGTGGGTTGATTTGTAATTGATCGGTAGATTGGTTTAAGTTGGTGTTATTATTTAATCTGGTACTTGAGTTATGGCTGTTAATAGGTTCATGTAGATTTGGAATTTTTGATACTGTGCAGCTATAGATAACATTTTTAATTTTACATGAGCCTTGTAGGGGACATTTATTTTTTCTTCTACTGTTACAGTCCGATGTATTTTGTATAGTTGTATTTTGTAGTTTATTAATTTTCTTATTATTAGAGCTAATTATTTTCTGATGAAGATTAGGCATAGTAGAGTAAGAGACTTTAATTGTGTTCTTATTGAAAATTTTATTATATCTATGGGGGGGGGCTTTAAAGTTCTTATCTAATATTTTAAAAAATTCTCTGGCTATGTTTGTCTCTAGGTTTTTGGAATATGGGGGGTTGAACCATAGGATCTCCTTATGTCTATTCTTACGTTTACGGGTTTTGGTTTGCTGTTTATTTGTATTATTATCTAATATTTGTGGTTTGGTTTTATCTTTTTTTGTCTCTTGGTTATTTTTCTTAACTCGCATAAGGGAATACATTGCCATATTATATGTTATTACGCTCTTAATAGGTTTATTTTCAATGCAGTTTATGTTTCTATCATTTTTATTTATGAATTTAATTTGTGAATTATATCCAGAGTTTTTAAGGGCCTCATTATAATATTTTTAATTTTTGGTAAATATGGATTTAGTAGAAGACAGTCTAGAAATTCTTAAAGCAATATTGGGAACTATTGATTTTAATATTGATTTAGGGTGGTTTGATTGATTGTGGACATATAGTAGTGATTGGTTAGGTTTATGATAGGGTTCAAAGGTAGAATTCTCAAGATTTAAGGTTATGTCTAAGAAATTAACAATTTTTTTATTAGGGTCGATTTTTATACTAAGTCCATAATTTTTAAATAATTTATGTAGAGCTTTAATTGCTTTTTCATAATTTTTATTAGCAATATTTTTCTCTATTTATTTCTATCTCTAACCCATATTAATTTTCTTATAAATTCTAAATCCAGATCTTTTATTTCAATTTTTTCCGATTCATCTGCCTCACTTTTAATGCTAGGTTTATTTATGGTGTCTTTTAAATTGAATAAAAACCCTTCAAAATTTGCTGACGAGGAGACCTTGCTTATTAAAAAACTATATGTAATTATTGTACGTAACTTGATGTATACCACAATAAAAAGCATTGTTTTCCGAAACGATCGTACAGATAATTGATTTTGTTGTTGTTCCTTCTTATGAAAGGGATTTTTAATTTAATTATAATTTGATTTTTAAATTTTAAATGATCAATCACATTACTTAATATATATATATATATATATATATATATATATATATATATATATATATATATATATATATATATATATATATATATACTACGTGCTGTTTGCAAGAAAGAACCCCTATAAAGTGCTCAGTCATAGAGAAAAATTTCAATATAAGAGCATAATATCTTCATTTTTTTAAATTTTATAGGCCAGAAAAAACATTGGTACCGGCGGTTTCAAATTTGATATAAGAGAACCAGTTTATAATCGAAAATATTGGATTCTCCTCAGTCTCTATTTTTATCTGTTCTTCATTTTATTTTTATTTTCCATTCAGAGTATACAATTGTTCTGGCCTACCGCTAAGATATTTAAAATGGCAACACTGAATGAATGACGAATTTATATATACTTTTAGGTAAGGCTATCTTCACTGCTCATATAAAAAATAAATGAAGGCGAAAATAGAGAGTATGGTCGAAGAGGGGGGTTGTTCGTTTTTAAGTAATTTTCTTAATATTGAAATGCGATTGCGCATTCATTTTATTTTGCACTGTTGTTATCGAAAAATGTTCATGAAGGCTTAAAAATGTAAAATGAAATAGAAATATTAGTACGAACAATACAGATAAGAAGTTGTAAATTTAACACGCATACTATGAAACCCTCCGGTAATCATCCTGAATTAATATCTGTTTTCCCTCTAATTGTGTATCCATCCTTGATTATCTCCCTTCTTCTAATCGTCTCTCTTTTTAATTGTCTCTCCATCTCTCTCTTCTTAAAACTTCCTTTCTCTCTCCGTCATTCTCTGTCTCTCCCTAATTTTCGCGCTCTTTCTTTTCCTTACCGAATTATACTCTCTCTCTCTCTCTCTCTCTCTCTCTCTCTCTCTCTCTCTCTCTCTCTCTCTCTCTCTCTCTCTCTCTCTGCGTGTGTGGGTTGCAATATCCTAGCTATCGGTGCAGCCCCGACCCTAACGCCTTTAAAGCTGCCAAGAAGAAGAAGAACAACAACAAAGATAGGGAAGAAGAAGAAGAAGAAGAAGAAGAAGAAGAAGAAGAAGAAGAAGAAGAAGAAGTCCAGATGACTTTCCCCGACTGCTTCATCTCCACTCCAACCCCATCTACCCTTTCGAAATAAACACACGTGGAGTTCCTTTCATGAGATGAACCATGCGGTGTCATTTCTTCTCTGACGTATCTAACCGATTTGTAAAAACGTTCCTTGTAAGTACGGAAGATCGCCATCACCAATAAAAACAAAAAAATCTTTTCGATCCTTCATCTCAATTCATGGATGCACATTCACGCGTCCAGAATCATCGGCGCAGATATTTGATGTGTTCAGTATCACATATAAATACATTCAACAATTTTTTTTTTTTTTTTTTTTTTTGCGCGTGCATTTAACAAACAATTGTTGTGAACATTTTATGGAATTCTCGCTTGGATATTGTTCCAGTCTGATGCCTACCTTAACATCTAAATAGATATAGACTTTTCTGGGCTGATCGTTATTATCAAGACTAATAAAACATCATATATAATGTTTCTTTTTTTTTTTTTCATAAGTGTCTTACACGTGTTTCCTTGTGCATATGGACACTTCTGAAAAAAAAATAAAATATAGCTATTCGCCTGTATAATAATAATAATAATAATAATAATAATAATACCTTCCCCCATTTGTGTGTGTGTGTGTGTGTGTGTGTGTGTGTGTGTGTGTGACCAAAAACTGATGCCACACCAAATAAACGAAGAGGGTCAAAGAGGTTGGAAAGACCGAGGAGAGAAAGCACTCGCCAGGCCTCCGCTGGATGAGTGCAAAGAGGACTGTGATCTTGGGGATGCTTTTTGCAACCCAGATTCCAGTAAAGACCAATGGTCGCTGCCAACGAGAAATCAATGGAAAGCGGCTGTTACGATAACGCAAATTCTTCTGCAATGGTTATCGAAAGGGGTAGAGAGTACTGGAAATCTGGGGAGACTTGTTGTCACTCTGACTCCAGAGAATGCCACAAGTTGTTCTCAGAGAGAGATCTTTGATGATGGCCTGTGTGACTACACCTAGTGAGAAAATAATAAAATAAAAAATCATGACTGTAAAGTGATTTCTGTTATTATTGGAATAAAACTCAGCAGCTGCAGTGAAAAGATAAAGATCTGAACTACTCATTCACCACGTCATATTACCGACTTCACGTTTGTGGCGTAATTTGCTGGATTACGTAGTTCTCACTCGATTTCCACTGGAAAATGTCATTCTACTTAATTTTAACCTCATGTGGAAATTTCCGATTCTATTTGTTATTTATACATATGTTCATCTAAATTCATTCACTCTACCCTTTTCTCACGTAGTAGGCATCTTTTTACCATCAGCTCTCATAAATGTTATTAAGCATCATGGCGACCAATATTTTGGTTTCCATAGATTATCCGGATGACAGCAGCTCATCACGTAAACAGCTCGAGTCTCTTTGCTAGACAACATGCAGCAGTAATTCATTTCCTTTCACCTTCTCTTTCGCTGTAGACATTCTTTTCAATAACAGCTCTTCTAAACGTTATTAAAAAGAAGAAAAATAGCACAAATTTAGTTAGGTTTAAACAGTCAATTACGGGTTTAATTTTATTCTTAACAGTATACACGTAAGCACATATAGTATCCCCTAACCCATCTCCGATCGGAGGGTGAGAGCAGTTACACAAATATCTAACAAATCTCTCTCTTTCTCTCAAGTGAAACTGGAATAGGGTCGACCACTTCCCTAGATGAGTTCATGATTAACGGATACTCTAACTTAACAGCTAAATCTGACCCCCAAGATAGCCATGGGCATGGAATATGTGCCTACATTAAAGATGGCTTCCCGTGTGGCAGGGATATCTCTAGAGAAGATCCTAATTTACCCTATATGTGCTTCCGGGTTGCACTTGCTTACACCACTGCATTTATATTTGCCCTCTATCGGCCCCATAACAGCGGAGTTACTATCTTTAAGAGTATATCTGAGAAAATAGACCACATCCTGTCTGCACATCCCTCGGCTAACATCCACATCTGTGGTGACTTCAACGTCCATAACATAGAATGGCTGACCCATTCCAATAAGACAGACGACGAGGGGAGGTTTTGTCATGATTTTGCCATTGCTTATGATCTCACTCAGATTGTTCGCGAACCCACCCGTGTGCCTGATACTACTGGTCAATATGCAAGCCTCCTAGACCTTTTTCTCTCAACTTCCCCTGAGCTATGTTCATGTTCCGTTCATTCTCCTCCAGGATCCTCCGACCACTCCGTCGTATCAGTTAAGATAAAAATGAAATATAATAAGTCCCCAGACGTACCCCTCCACCGTACTGTATACCGATACTCTATGGCTGACTGGGACAGCTTCCGTACATTCATATTTGATTTACCTCTGCATTCCATGTTTAAAAAGGATGTGTGCTCTATAGTATGAGATCTGACCGAATGGTTAATTGTAGACATAGACCAATTCATACCATCGAAAAAATTCCAACAAAAACCTAACAGCCAGCCATGGTTCTCCCCTGAATGTGCTGCTGCTATCGCGCACAGAAATCACTTTTTCCATAACTACCAACGTAATAGATGCACTGAGACTAAAGCTGCTTTCAGGAACGCCAGCAACCACTGTAAAAGAGTAATAAAAAATGCAAGAGAGCTATATGCCCAGTCTGTTAAATCCAAAGTAGCTGATCAACGGCTTGGATCCCACCAGTTTTGGCAAATAACAAATAAGATCCTGAACAGAAGTGTGCGTTCTATCCCAACCATTATCAATGGACCAGAGGTCATCTCGTCAGCATCAGATAAGGCCAAACTATTTGCCAAGAACTTTGCAGCTAATTCTACCCTATGCGACGAAGGCCATCAACTCCCCATATTTCCTCCCATAACACAGAACACGCTAGGTAACATACAAATATCCGTGCATGAGGTCGCCAAGCTAATCAAGAACCTTGATTCCAGTAAAGCAACTGGCCCTGACGGCATCCCAATTATAGTGTTAAAAAAGCTTCAACCAGAACTTGCTCCCATACTTACGAAACTGTTTAAGCCTTGCCTTAAGGAGAAATGCTTTCCGACTCCCTGGAAAACCTCATCAGTATGCCCTGTATTTAAGAATTCAGGTGATAAGTCATTTCCCTCTCAGTATAGACCAATGTGTGTTATGAGTAAGTTGCTGGAATCCATATTAAATAGAGAAATAGTAACCCACCTCAGCAGAAACAATCTTCTTAGTGACACACAATATGGTTTCCGTTCTGCAAGATCTACCGCAGATGTGCTAACGGTTATATCTCACAGGATTAGTGAATCTCTTGACAAAGGCTTCCTTTCTAGGGCAATTGCTCTTGACATATCAAAGGCCTTCGACAAGGTATGGCATAAGGGCCTACTTCACAAGATTTCCAGCTACGGTATGACTGGAAATGTTTTCTCAATCATTAAATCATTTTTCTCCGATAGGCTCATAAGAGTAGCGGTCGATGGACAAAAATCAGAGGCCTGCAGTATTACTGCTGGAGTCCCTCAAGGGTCAATCTTGGGCCCAACACTCTTCCTGATCTACATCAATGACCTCCCTAAACACATACTTAAATCATTCGTTGACATCTATGCTGATAGCACGACCATCTACGGCAACACATCAAAGGTTGTAAATGACAAAGTTCTCTCCGACTCTCTCTCCTCTGATCTCGAGCGCGTGGTTCAGTGGGGGAAGACGTGGTTGGTTACCTTTAATGCATCTAAAACCAAACTCCTATCCTTACATCATCAACGCTCTGATCCCCATCTGGCATCAATTGAAATGGATGGCTCTCGTCTAGGAGAAGCCCCGTGTTTTAACAAGCTTCTGGGTTTGTCCTTTACTCCTGATCTGAAATGGAACACTACATCAAGTCTGTTGCCAAGGTCGCTGGAAAGATGGTGGGATCCTTCTATCGCTCCAGAAGATATCTCACTACTGATGCAATTCTCTATCTATATAAAAGCCAAGTACATCCAAGGATGGAATACTGCTGCCATATCTGGGCAGGAGCTGCTAAAAACAGCCTATCCTGCCTTGACAGAGTACAAAATAGACTTCGTGGCTTAGTGGGGGATGCCCTTTTCTCTACCCTGAAACCTCTCTCCCACAGAAGAGACGTTGCGAGCCTATCCTTGTTTTATCATTATTTCCATGGCAGGTGCTCGTCTGAACTCCAGTCTCTGGTCCCCCCCTCGCCAATCTTTCACGAAAAACACCCGTTTAGCTGAATCCACTATGAAAAATGTCCCCCACTCTATCTGTGCCTAAATCAAAACGTGGATTCTATGAACAAAGCTTCTTTCTTAGAACTGCACGCCTGTGGAACTCTGTTCCGTCTGCCTGCTTCCCACCTGACTACAACTTGGATGTCTTCAAGTCCAACGTCAACAAATTCCTAATGAACCGCCCCCTTAAGTAAACACTTCATCAAATCTCCACACTAACGTAATGTACTTGCAATAACCCTTATCCCTGAGTGGCTTCCGGGCCTTGATAAGTGGTGACCTCCGTGTAAAAAAAAAAAAGTTTGTGAAAAGAGAGAGATCGAAACTCCCTTATCCGCCACGTCACATTAGCGACTTCCTGTCTGTGACCTAACGGCCGAGACTTCTAATAGAAAACTATCCTTCTGCTTAATTCTGAACTTTATTTTAACACAGCCGCATTTAAATATTATTGGTAGCATCCTCCAGTCTTGATAGATTATGGATATCGACTGTAAGGGTGTCTGCGCGTAAAATTTTTGTGTGAGTTGCGTAATCTCCAACCCCACCTCTCCTGAGTCGGCGTTGTTAAATACCACTATCAAATGGAGGTTCAGGACAACTGGAAACAATGCCGAGATAAGTGGAGAGAACATACAACGCCTAGAATTCCCAAACCCTAACCCATCCGGTACTAGTCAGGTTTAACTTCAGTGATCTGACGGGAACCGGTGTGTCAACATGATTATGCTGTATTGTTATTACTACATACCTATAGTCGGGGGTCATCTCCTTGAATATTTTTTAAATGTATTTTGTACTTTAGTGCTATTTTTTATCATCGTCACCCTAAACAAGGCGCATTATCATTGAAGCGTAACGGGTTAATGCGAATTAAGGACCATGCATCTGGGACACTCTAAGGGGGGAGTTGAACAGCAAAATCCCTGTTCATAGTACACTTAAATTTCTGCATGTAAGTATAATTAGAATAACAGGATATATAATATATATATATATATATATATATATATATATATATATATATATATATATATATATATATATAAGTTAAGAATTGTTATTGGCATTTTGTAGCAATATTGACAACCTCGAAACGCTGTTATTTTTTCCGCTACTTCAGCGGTTTTTTAAAAGCTATAAACTCTTATCGTTATTCATATATCTATATGAATAGATCGCCTTTATTTTTTAAATATTATTTTACATGCACAAAAGTATACCTATATATATATATATATATATATATATATATATATATATATATATATATATATATAAATGTAGCAAAAATAATAATAATAATAATTGTAATAAAAATAATAAGTAATCAGTAATATGGCTATATAAAAAAAAATAATAAAAAAATGAAGATAAATAATACATAATAATTCGCTATCAACTTCGAATATATAATTAAATAAATTTATTCCATTTATTGCTGAGATATTTTCTCTGCGTCCCTGTTCATACTTGCGATCTCAAAATTTGAAACATCCGCCATTTGAGAAAGAGGATTATTCTCGAAATATTTTATGGAACACTCTCACATACAGTACATCATTGTGTAGAAGTTTGACTTTTCAAATAAGTTTGATTATTAATAAAAAATTCATCGAATAAATAAATAAATAAATATATATATCTATATATATATATACATACATCTATATATGTGTTTGTGTGTGTGCGTGTGTGTGTGTGCGCGCATACATAATTATATATATAGATTTAAATATGTCACTTCTTTTTGTTTTCCTTCCGCAACGCCGACAACATTCCGTTCTTTGCATTGTGATAGCCTCCTAATACTTTCCCGATTCCGATACAATTTCCGATTCTGTTCTAAATTTCCAATTCTGATACAATTACCGATTCCAATTCGGATTCTATTTAAATTTCTAAATGTAGAGTAGTCTATGTTAGAGGGGGCGGATTACCGCTAAAACCTATGTATAATATGCATATCTTTTCGCAAAAAAAAAAAACACTTATGGATATGACTTATAGATTTTAGTTTTACTGGAAATTTGAAATCAATAAATATTTATCATTTCATCATCATTACGAGCCGTGGAAAATTGAGTTTTAAAGAAAAAAAAAGAAATAAAAGAAAAAAAACGTTTTGGGGCATCGGAAAACAGGCACTACATTTTCCAATTCCAATACCGATTTCGATACCTCCAAAAGTTCAGATTTTTTTCGGTTCCCGATTCCAATTCCGATTAATCATTCCATCACTAATATATATGGAAACGAGAAGTATCGGCATAGCATGTTGGTTGCATGAACCATGTAATTTGTCCAAAATGGTGTTTTTTTAAGTTTTTTAAGGAAAACATCTGATGAGTATGTGACTACATTTTGCTGATTTGTTAGTTGCAATACAAAACAATATTGTAATGGCTATTTTTTGAAAACTAATAAATGATTAACTGAGAAATCTTCATATTTGGAACTTGGAAAATTATTATATTACAATATATATGCTCTGGAGCACAATAAAACGGCATTCATTGAGTTTGTATTCTTTTTTTTTTTTAATGTAAAAAAAAATATTATAAAAAACTTTATTCTACATTCCATTTTCAATAACATTCTGTATTAATTATTTTAACTTATGATCGACATTCTCAATTCCAAATCTAGCTTCGCAAGTTCAAATCCTTCGGCTATCTCATCTCACATTTACTCACTTACAAGAACAGGCGGCTGTTCTTTAACATTTGGAATCGCGAGAAAATCAGAACTTTTAGGAGCATCAGAATCGGAAAAATTTGTGCCTAATTTTCGATGTCAAAAACGATTTTTCGGTATTTTTTTCCCCAAGCATTTTCCCATGCTAATACCGTTGATAAAATGATAAATATTTATTATAAACTGACAGTAAAACAAAAATCTATAATTCTCAGTAAAAATGTGTTTTTACGTTGGTGAAAATACATGTACATGTTACAAGGATTTTGATGGCAATCTAAAAATAAAATTTCTTTTAATCCTTCTCCATTTGAAGTCTATCATTTTTAGAAATAAGACTTCACGTGCTTCTCTCCACGTAAACATCTAATTACAATGGAACGAATTTCCCCACACTTTTCAATACAAGACTCCCTTATAAAAATATTTCATTTTTCTTCATCCCCTAGATATTTTTTAAAGCGATGTGGGAATTGAAACTCCCAGGCTAACTCGATTGTCGCCCTTTAACACTGATAACCGGAGAGCGACACAGCCACGAAACTTCCTGTTTCTTATATCCCTCGAGCAGTCAACATGTAACGAAGAGCCGCTCCTGGTTGGGCATGGCCACCAACTCCTTATTCCCAACAATCTCTTATTCTCACTATCTACATTCTTATTATTTCTTATGTAAATTTATGTAAATAAATCTGCATTCTTATTATTTCTTATGTAAATTTATGTAAATAAATCTGAATTCTTATTATTTCTTATGAAAATTTATGTAAATAAATCTGAATTCTTATTATTTCTTATGTAAATTTATGCAAATAAATCTGCATTCTTATTATTTCTTATGTAAATTTATGTAAATAAATCTAAATTCTTATTATTTCTTATGTAAATTTATGCAAATAAATCTGCATTCTTATTATTTCTTATGTAAATTTATGTAAAAAAATCTGAATTCTTATTATTTCTTATGTAAATTTATGTAAATATATCTGCATTCTTATTATTTCTCATGTAAATTTATGTAAATAAATCTGCATTCTTTCACTAATATATAACGGTATGTTTTCGTCATCATTATGTGACCTTTGCTTTTCTCAATCACTCTACCAATCAAATCAATACATTCATTAAACTATACATGGGGACGGGATTGTCTATAATATAAGCAAGCCATCCTGTCCCCTACTACAAAGTGGGTGGCCATGTTGACTGCTCGAGAGTTCAGTGGAAAAGAGCGAGAGATATAAGAAACAGGAAGTGACGTGGCTGTGTCGCTCCCCGGTTATCAGAGTTAAAGGGCGACAATCGAGTTAGCCTGGGAGTTTCAATTTCCACAGAGATTCCAAAAGACATCTTACAAACTCTTCCCAATCGCCATACCCAATACAAACCTTTTATTATCACTAGATATCTTCAACCAAAATTATTGGATATTGCTGAGTACTCTTTTTTCATTTTCCTGTAAACTTTTATTTTCATTCAGAAACTGTTTTTTCTTCCGTTTTCAAAAGTTGTGATAAACAACAAAAATAGATTTTTATCTATATATTTCTTTTGCTAACGTTTTTTTCCTCTGAGGAGAAGAGCCTATCTTTGAAACTCTATGGAATAAGGAATTTTTTTTTCACATTTGTCTCGAATTCCATGCTGTGAATAAAATATTGTAGATCTAATGCTACAATATCATGACGTCTTTTACTTATTATTTAATAATACTTATCATCTACATGAAACATGAGCCTGACAACTCACCAAAGTGAAATCTCGCCAGTAGCACAAAGGTAGATGGGTAGGATAATGTTAGGCATCACTCTACAAGACAGAAAGACAAACATCTGGATCTGCCAACAAATAAGTTATTGACATTAATATTGCCATCAAAACATCCAAACACAGATGGGCAGGGCACGTAGCCAGACAACATGACAACAGATGGTCTATCAGGACAATAGAATGGACACCTCGTGAACATAAGAGGCCAAAGGGAAGGTCAAGAACGAGATGGAGGGACGATCTCATACAACACATGGGTCCCACATGGCAAAGGATAGCTCGGGACAGAATTAGATGGCTAACGTCCAGAGAGGGGTTCCTCATAGAGTGATAAAGCCCTTATTGATTGATTGATCATCTACATTACTTCATCCTTGCAGAATCATAACCGTAGAGATAACATATCTGTATAATTATAAAACTCAAATGACCTTGTCACGGGCATTGTAACCCAACATTCGGTTTATGACTTCCGGTTGCGCATGCGTATATAAACTTAAACCTATAACAGCGTAAACAAATAAACACAACTCGTGACTTTTCCAATATTTGACCTGCACACTAAAATATTAACGTTATTATTTAGAAGTTATTATTTAACATAGGAAGAGTGGGGATGTTTTGCAACTGTATTACTAGTATACTGTCGCAATTTTCTTACAAATAAATCAACTTTGACCTGTTGACAACGTATTGTTTTACTGTGTACGTTTTCAGCGTCCCAATTGTTTGGGGGGGGTCGCGTTTCAATTTTCCAAATGAACAATTGTTAATACTTTCTGCATTTTTTTTAGATGGTTCATTTCCGTATTATGTTTAAATTATCTTAACGCAATTTTCTCACAAATGAATCTACTTTAACTCGTTGACAACCATAAGAGCATTTTACAATGTATTGTTTTACTGTTTACGTCTTCAGCGTCCCAGTTGTTTTTGTTTTTTTTCGTTAAAATTAAAAGATATATCAAAATTTGAATTTAATTTTAAGTATTATGGTATCTGTTCAGTTCACATTTACTTATAAGTATGGCAAACCACTTATAATTTAGTGGCTGTAAGTTTGTTTGTTTTTTTCAAAAATAAACAATTATAAACAGAACGACTCATAGAAATCTATCTATGTTTTTTTTTTCATTTTAATAAACTTTCATAGAAATGTTTCTGTTATGTTACAAAAAACTATTTTCTTTACGTCACAAGTGTCACACTCATACTTAATTCCATAGCTCATATAACATACTGACCCAACGGGTCACAGGTAGTCTAGTATATATATATTCATTGAAATATTAAATGTTCAAAAATAATAAATATAATAAAAGTGGTTTCCTTAATCCATGGGGTTTCTAACATTTATACTTTTTTCTAGAAATGATTAGCAAAGTAAAAAAAAAAAAAAACAAGCTAAAAAAAATTAAGTAAAAATAAAAATTAAAAACTTTAAAAAAGATTATTTACAATTATATATATATATATATATATATATATATATATATATATATACTAGACTACCTGTGACCCGTTGGGTCAGTATGTTATATTAGCTATGGAATTCATGTCTGAGCATAACACTTGTGACGTAAAGAAAATAGTTTTTTGTGACATAACAGAAACATTTCTATGAAAGTTTATTAAACTGAAAAAAAGAATGTAGTTGGATTTCTATGAGTCGTTCTGTTTATAATTGTTTAGTTTTGAAAAAAAACTTACAGTCATTGAATTACAAGTGGTTTGCCATACTTATAGGTAAATGTGCCCTGAACAGATACCGTAATACTTCAAGTTAAATTCAAATTTTATATATCTTTTTTAAATGAAATTGTTAGTTGAAAGTACAGAATAGTTAAAAACACTCACCCCATGTTAAGAATGGCTTTTTAAATAGAAAATGAAAATAAAATGTAACTTTTTCATTTATTTTATTCAAACATTCATGGTCCATTGGGTCAAATATTTAATTTATATGTTAATAATAAAGTCAATAAAACTAATTAAGACAATGCGGAAATGAACGAAGCAAAAAAAAAGCAGAAAGTATTAACAATTGTTTATTTGGATAATTTAAACACGAAAAAAATAATAATTGGGACGCTGAAAACGTACACAGTAAAACAATACGTTTTATTGTGTTTATTATTTATTTGTAAAAAAAAAACATTTTCGGGGGTCATTTATTTATGTTGGTAGCGTAGAAGAAAATGTATGAATGTTTTTAAGGAAGGTGTATTAAAAAATGGAGAATAAAGTTAAAAAAAAGGAAGCATGTGGGTAAATCGTCGTTGTAAAATGCTCTTATAGTTGTCAATGGGTCAAAGTTGATTTATTTGTAAGAAAATTGCGACAGTATACTTGTAATACAGAATAGTTGCAAAACATCCCCACCCTTCCCATATTAAATAATAATTTCTAAATAATAATGTTAATATTTCAGTCAAATTCTGCAAAATTAGCAATTTGTGCTTATTTGTTTACGCTGTTATAGGTTTATATTTATGTACACATGCGCAACCGGAAGTCGTAAACCGGATGTGTGGTTACAACACTCATTACAAGGCCATTTGAGTTTTATAATTATATATATATATATCTATATATATATATATATAGAGAGAGAGAGAGAGAGACAGACAGACAGACAGACAGACACACAGATTGATGAAACAAATAACTTTTACCAAATGCATGAAAATTTTTGTTTCCTATCGATCTGTATACTTTTAACTTTCCAAAATTATTTTCAAGTTTGCTTTTTTATTTCAAATTTTGTGCAAAGGCTTGCTTTTGCGACACGAGAAACAAAATGACTGTTTTTCAGTCATTCCGTTCTTCGTGTGTCGAAAGAGGGAGCTTTACACGAACAGTTCCCGAACATTCAAAGTACACAGTTCGGTAGAAATTCAAATGTAAATACGTCTGATAAAAAGCTGTTTGTTATATGAGGGAAGGGGGTTGTGTTTATTTTATTTTTTATTTTTTTCGATTTATTAGTTGATTTTGTTTGTTTGTTTGTTTGCTTGTTTGTTGGTTGTTTTTTTGTTTTTTTTTCAAAGAAATAATTATTACACGAAGAAGCTCCCATAGTTTTAAAGGCCGTTGGGTACATGGTCGTAGCCGAAAGCAGACGGTGCTGTCACATTTCGCGGGCCAAGTTGAATGAAGCCACTTTGCCGTCTGTTGCGACGTGTTTGTTTGAACAAGACACAAAGTAAATGACCAACTGTAAAAACCGACAAAATGGCGATTGGGCAAAATGTTAAGTTCGTCTTGTTTTCACTTCGTCATTTGTGATTTGACACTAAAACAACAACAGATAGAATTACCTACGTTTTATTAACTAGCTGACTGTGGAAAAATAAGAGTTCATTTTAAACGGGCGGGGAAGGGGGAGGTACGTTTTAGAAAGTAGATATTTTATAATAGATATATATATATTAGTGATGGGACGATTTCAATATTTTTCCCAATTCCAATACAATTACCGATTCTGTACTAAATTCTCGATTCCGATACAATTGCCGAATCCGACTCCGATTCTCTATAAATCTCTAAATATTTTACTATAAAATTGTTATTTTATCCCGATTACTTTAAGAAAGCATGTTAAATGTGCATGTATTTTCTCAAACGTAAAAACACGCTTGTGAGAGAATGATCTGGAGATTTTAGTCTTCCTGGAAGTTTAAATCAATAAATATTTATTATTTTATTATTACTACAAGCAGTGAAAGATGTTTTTATAAAAACAAAATCAAATAAAATAGATAATTAAAGGCATCGGTTTAGGAAGCGGCAAATAGGTTTAAATTTTCCCGATTCTGATACCGATTCCAATACCGATTCCGATAGCTCAAAAGCTCCAATTTTTCCGATTCTCAATTTTTATTCCGATTAATCGTCCCAACACTAATATATATATATATATATATATATATATATATATATATATATATATATATATATATATATTTTTATTTGTTTTTGTTAGCAATACTTTTTGAATGAATTCAAGTATTTATACGAAATTGCATTTTTACCTAAATGCGGGTTGGGAATAATTTTCCCTTTGACCAATTTGGTACCCCCTTAAATGGAGAACGGCATATATATTATTTTTTTTAAATATAATTATCCACTGACACGTGTTTCGTCGTCTGCAACTCATCAGAGTGGCTGACGTGGTAGACGACGAAACACGTGTCAGTGGATAATTATTAAAAAAAAAATAATAATATATATATATATATATATATATATATACTGCCTGGAAGGTTCGTCCACGGAAGATTCTTCCAATTAACTTATCAATTTTATCGACAACTCTACTCCCGTTGTTCAAGAGTTTTTTTAATTTCATTTTTGTTGTTTGTTTGTTTGTTTTGTTTTTGAGCGATATATAGTTTTTTTTTAATTGTATTTTTAAAATATTAAAATTTATTTTTTGGAGTGGGGGGCTGTATTTAAAACTATAACTTCCTCGGTGTTTTATTTAATTTTCTATTTTTGAGCAATTATCGAGACTCCCAAGATGTGATGCTCTCATGTCGGACATTTTTTCTTGTCCTCACATAAGACTTGACGAAACGAAGATGTCCGATTAAAAAAAAATCACGTAAATTGATCAAGTAGTTTTTTTTTTATTATTTTACTGAGTAATTCACTGTGACTAATCGAGACAATGTTTTATTCCACCATGATTTATAAATAAGGGGAGACAACTCAATTCGAACTATGAAGAACAAAATAAACCTTATAATAAATACAATCTCCTATTAAAATCTTTAAAAATCTTTTTAAACATGTGTGGAACTAAACATCGAGCTAAACTGAATAAACGCTTTAAAATAAGTTAAAACGTTAAAACTTATGCAGCTCGATAGAAAGCAAACAATCAGAAAAATCGATTTCATTTGTTTTACATTACTATAAATTTGTTTTCTTTTTTTTTACATTAGTGAATTATTTACTTCCTCTGATGCGAAAATTTTTAAATTTTTGAAACTCCATTGAATAAGGAATAACCTCTATTGTGTTCCCTGTTTTTTTTGTTTTGTTTTTTGCTATGATTTTTTTTTTGTTATTATTTGTTTTCTTTTAAACATTTAATAACACAATAAATAATGTAATTGTTATACTCGTCATCATTTTTTGTTTTTTTTCTGAATTTTTTAGATGAGGATAGATAATTTGTATTATTTGGCTTATTCGGACTATAGTTCTCATCTTGAGTTTTATTCGCACAATGTTTCGGCCAATGTAACCTCCGACCTTCTTCAGAGGTATCTTGTGGAATGCAAGAATCTTTCTATTGAACACAAAAATCTTTGTTGAACTCTGGAGTCTGCTCGGAATCTCGACTGGAACACTTTGTCTAATCCGTGGAGTCATCATATTCTCGCCCGAATGGATCAGAAGAGATTGAAAATCACATTATTATTGTTAGTTCATTTAGTACATCCAACAACATAGGATAAACATGTGTTACTGTTGGCCAGACGCCATATTGAATATCCACTCGAGACAAGGGACATAACTAAATATATAGAAGGCCACCAAGTTCGATAACTCCAATTGTAACATTGCTGGTGTCAAGTGTAAGTCAAAGTTCCAACAAAAAGCCAAAAAAAAAAAAAAAGCAAACAAAGAAAACAGCTTATTAACACAACAAATCTCTAAGAATTTCAGTAGAGGCTCCCATCTTTGTCAAACAATTTGCAACCTGTTCCTGTCCCCTGATCCATTCAATTTGGATTTCTTCCTTTATCATTTCCTTTGCCCTGACCACATCAACTCTCAAACGTCTGTCACATACAAGATTTGATGGTTTTAAAGTCTCTACCAAAAATCAGTTGGGTCGTCTGAAAATTTGCATGGCAGCTATCAATGCACTTGAATCAGAAGCTTCACTGAGTGCATGAGTCTCAGACGCCAATGGGCTTTTTGTTACTCAGTCAAGTTTTTTGATAACCAGGAGGCAGTCTATTCATCTTACCATAAACAAAGGTGATAAAATCCATCCTCCATGCTGGCATAGGTAGCATCAGAATAGCAAACCACACTTAAATCTGAAGGATTTCCCAGCTGTGGAAAGGATATGGAACCTGTCTTTAATTTAAGCTTTAAATAGTGACTTGTTGGCTTCAAAAAGTAACTTCACTTTAGAGGCATTGCTCATCCTACACACATCAAATGATATACATCAGGTCGAGTCTGGATAGATACCCACATCATTTGATCTGTTAGTCTTTTTAAATCTGTGTTCTCCTCTTCACTCAATTCAGCATTTTTCCTTAAGGATCTTCCTTTCTTCTATTGGAGAAATAGATGACACATAATTGTTTTGAATAAGAAAATTTGAAAACCTGAAACGTTGTGAAATGAAAAATTATTTGTATTTACTATTTTTTTTTTTTTTTTTTTTGGTTTTATTAAATTCCAAATTTTCGCCAATAACCTGGCTTTATCAAGATGTCAGTCTGATTGATTTTCTTCTTCTTCTTCTTCTTCTTCTTCATAACGATGTAATAAGAGGTCGAAGCCTCCTGAAGAGAAAATATGTCTAGTCT
The DNA here is from genome assembly GCF_053919585.1 of Euprymna scolopes. NCBI lineage: Eukaryota > Metazoa > Mollusca > Cephalopoda > Sepiida > Sepiolidae > Euprymna > Euprymna scolopes. The sequence continues at coordinate 33,060,187 of NC_136512.1, read as the reverse complement.
TGGTAACTTCGACCTCTTATGAAGAAGAAAAAAAAAAACTTAATCAGACTGATATCTGCTAGATAAAGCCAGGTTATTGGCGAAAATTTGGAATTTAATAAAACAAAAAAAAAAAAAAAAAAAATTATACAAATGATTTTTCATTTCACAACATTTTCAGGTTTTCAAATTTTCTTATTTAAATTCATTAAAAAAATGTTTTCTAAAATGTGTGACTTTACATTGCTATAATTGTTTTGCTTTATAATGATCCCATCTTCCGTTTGTCTAACGCACAATCTCAGAAATTTGAAGGTTCCATTTTCATGCATTCCAAGCTTAAATATTTTCTTTAATTCTGAAATCACATTTTTTTTTTTTTAAATAATCATTTCCACAAAACATAAAGTCATCTACATGCATTGCCAGAATACCCATCAAATTCCTGGATAAATCATTTTTAATTCATGAGTAAGTCTCTTGCACCATGAACGAGGCGCATCATTCAATCCATAAATACATCTTTTCAGCTTCCACACTTGTGACTCTGGACATGCTTCAGATGGTAATACTTCTCTTTCTAGCATCACCTTGCAAAACATGCTGAGGTGAAATCGAGGTTCTCCACCAGCCAATTCTTAACAAAGGTTGTTAACATTACAAGACGCAGAGCTTCATGGCTGCATGTTGGGGAATCTGGTTTTAGGTTATATGGATTTTCTTCATAGCTACGAGCTTTCATTATCTTTTTGTTATCCTTAACTTTCTCTGTTATCACCCATCTTGTTGATATGCGTTTTCCACCTCATGAGTTTTCATGTTTTTATATTTCTTTCTCCTTTGCATTAATTACGTCTTTTACTTGTTCTTCATGATTTCCTACTGTTACTTGGGGAAGTTTTTTTTTTTTTTTTTTTTTTTTTTCACGAGTCACCACTTATCAAGGCCTGGGGGCCACTCGAGGATAAGGGTTAACGGGTATACATAAGTAGTGGAAATTTTGTAAATTGGATTACTTAGGGGGATGGTTCATCAGGAACTTTTTATTTTCTTTTACAAGGTAGTCACCACTTATCTAGGCTTAGAAGCCACTCGGGGATAAGGGTTATTGCACGTACAGTAATCAATGGGATAGTATCGTAGTAATCATTAGTATTGGAGATTTGATAAAGCGCCTTACTTAAGGGGGCGGTTCATCAGAAATTTGTTTATGTTGGACTTGAAGACATCCAGGTTGTAGTCAGGTGGGAAACAGGCAAACGGAAGAGAGTTCCACAGGCGTGCACTTCTAAGAAAGAAGCTTTATGGAATCTACGTTTAGGTTTAGGCACAGATAAAGAGTGTGGGAAATTGTTGATAGTGGCTTTTGCTAGACGAGTGTTTTTCGTGAAAGTTTGGATGGGGGGGGCCATAGATTGAAGCTCAGACGAGCATTTGCAATGAAAATAGCGATAAAGCAGAGACAGGCTTGCAACGTCTCTTCTGTGGGAAAGAGGTTGCAAGGAAGAGAAAAGGGCGTCCCACACTAAGCTACGAAGTCTATTTTAGCTCTCGACACTGATCAACCTTATCCCAATTGATACACACTGGATATTCATTTTTGCAGCTGCTTCTATATTCCGCCAATGGCCATAATTTTCAGTTGATTTTGGTCGTGTACTCATAATCATTCCTTTTTTTCATTCATTACTTCCAATAATATTATTTTCCACTATTTTCCTTTTACTCAGCCTCGTAGTATTGCCTTTCAGTTCCTCCCTGTAACTATTGGAATTTTCATCATGTTGATCTTCGACTTCCTTTTTCAAGATTTCATTCATCTCATTTAAAGAAATTTTTTTACAAAGAATTCACAACTTATCAAGGCCCGGAGGCCACTCGAGGATAAGGGGTTAATGAGTGTGCCGTGGTCAATGGGAAAATGTAGTAATCGTTAGTAGTGAAAAATTTAGTGTAATTGGATTATTTAACGGGATGACTCATCAAGAATTTGTTCACATTGGACTTGAAGACAACCATATTGTAGTCAGTTGAAAAACAGGAAAACAGAACAGTGTTCCACAGGCATGCAGTTCTAAGAAAGAAGCTTTGTTCATGGAATCAATGTTTAGGCTCAGGCAGAGATGAAGAGTGGTGGAAATTATTGATAGTGGTTTCAGCTAAATGAGTGTTTTTCATGAAAATCAGGTCAGCGGGGGGGAGAGCATGGATTAGAGCTCAGATGAGCACTTGTCATGAAAATAAAACAGAAATGGGCTTGCAACGTCTCTTCTGTGGGAAAGAGGTTGCAGAAAAGAGAAAAGGACATCCCCCACTAAGCTCCAAAGTCTATTCTGAACTCTGTAAAGGCAGGATAAGCTGCTTCTAGCAGCTCCTGCCCAGATGTGACAATAGTACTCCATGCTTGGACGTACTTGGCTCTTATACAGGTACAGAATTGCATCAGTAGTGAGATATCTACTGGACCAGTAGAACAATCCCACTATTTTTCCAGCAGCCTTGACAACGGATTTGAAGTACGTGTTCCATCTTAGATCAAGAATAAAAGTCACACCTAGAAGCTTGTCAAAACATAGAGCCTCCCCAAGACAAGAGCCATTCATTTCAATTCATGATTGATGATGGAAAGATAGAAGTTTACTTTTTAGATGCATTTAAATTAACCAGCCACCTCTTTCCTCATTGCAACACGTGATCAAGATCAGAGAAGATCGATTACGACCTTTGAAGTGTTGCCATAGATGGTAGTGTTGTCATCATAAATGTCTATGAATGATCTTAGGATGTGATTTGGGCGATCACTGATGTAGATCAGGAAGAGAGTTGGGCCCAGGATGGACCCCTGAGGGACTTTAGCATTAATACTGTGAGCTTCTGATTTCTGTCGATTAACCACTACTCTTATGAACCTATCAGAAAGGATTTAATAATTGAAAAGACATTTCCAACTATACCATGGCTAGAGATCTTGTAGAGTAGATCTTTATGCCATACCCTATCAAAGGTCTTTGATATGTCAAGGGCAAATGCCCTAGAAAAGAAGTCTTAGTTGAGAGATTCGCTCATCCTATGAGAATTGCATTTTCTTTATTCATTGGCCTCTAAAGTCTTTGTTCACATGCATTAAGTGACATGGATGCATCCTGTAGAATGCTCCACCATGTCGGATCAATACACATTGACCCTCTTTACCCAAAACTTTGGCAGGGCCATGCCATCTATCTATAAATATAAAAGCGAAAATGTATGTATGTATATATGTTCGCTTTTTCTGTGTGTCTACAAAAGGCTTTTTTCAGAGAAGCGGTCGCTCGCTTCACAACTTTTTAAAACTTTTTATATCATCTATAAATCGTAATATCTCACAGTTAACAACGAAGCTCGCCTTTCTATTTAATTTGCTCGATTTCAGGAAGATAAATATTCAACATTTGTCACTCGCCGCATGTGGGTTAGTCTTTTTCCTATAACATTTTGGGGGGAAAAAAAAAAGCGTTCAGCAGTAAATGAAATCCCGCAGTCAAACTTGACCTCATTAACTCATTAAAACAGGCACCTGCTAAATCCAAGTAATTAAATAAATTCAAACGTGTTTCCATTAGCATCTCGCGGTGGGGCTATGGTTAACCTCGCACGTTTTTTTTTTTTCACACTTTAATTTACAACTTTGCCTCAACGGTTCGGGTTCGATCCTCATACTTACTATTTTTTTTAACCCCCCCCCCCCACACACACACACCTCCAAACACACAGGCAACGCTGGGTACCCCTCGCTAGTCCTTTATAGTTTTGTCTTCTATAATAAACGATGTCCTCTATGACAAATCATTCATCCGCATCATGTCTTCTATTAAATCGCTTTGCAAATTTTTTCACTTAATTCAGCCTCCACGAACCTTTTTCTCGCAAAATATAAGGCATTTAAATTTATTCTACCCATATCACTGGTTGTTGAAGTGTTTAATGTTGATAACTGATCTATCAAAAATGATGGCGTATTTATGTAGGATCGAAAAACAAGCTCATTTGAATTATGTCCCGAATGATTCTGAAGAGCATTTTTGTCATTAAAGCCAAATCTATTTCTCATCTTCCAATGCTTTCTCCATTGCTTCAGCCAATATTAGATTGTGACGTTTCTTAGTGCCATTACTGAATGGACTTTCAGTGGCTGTAGTGCAGGTTTCAATATTCAGTTTTTTATTCATCTCTCTGTAATCATCGTCATTAAATTCTCCCCCATTATCACTCAACAAGTGTTTGGGAACGCTAAAATATGCTATCCGCATGAAAAATATGTTGCAAATAATTTCTTCACTCTTCTTGGTTTTAATCAGCCTGCCAGCAGAATACCTAGCGGATGCATCAATCAGGTGTAAAAATCCAGCATTAGTTTTGTCTGAATTCTTTTAAGTCTATACACAGTGTCATTAAATCTCTTTCCAAGGCCCAATTCCACCACTAGACGAAGAGGGGGGGTCTTCTAAGCCTTAAACAAACTGAACACGAATCACAGACATCCTTAATAAGAGCCAGAAACTCCTTATCATGAAAGGCCCTACTGCCTCTCACCAATGATACCAATTTCTCTTTTGATTCATGAGCAAACTGTTTATGTAATTTCTCAGCCTTCGTTCTTTTCTCCATTTTAGAGCATTTTTTTCAGGTTTCAGAATCTAACACAAAGTTTGGTGACTTTTCAACCTGTAAAAGCATATTTGTCAATGGAAGACTATAATGTCAAGAAGTTGCCTTTTGCAATCTTATATATCTGCCTAAAATCTTACTGCTGTCACTTTTAAAATGTAGTATCATGCCAGAAGTTTTCATTGATTTATAACTTAGTAACAAGGGTAAATAATTTTTAACAATGTCAGCAATGTTTGCTCTGACACCTTTTATGCATCCTATAGTTACCAGAAATTTAACTGCTTTAATTACTTTTACCTCCTCTTCATCACCAAAACAAAATGTCCTGTTGGATTTAAAAGTCTTCACTAACCACTTATTTCAGTCATTTAATGGACCACAACATACATTAAACCAAAGTTCTCCAGTAACAGTTTTAGAATCCAACACTGTCATACCCAATGTCTCTTTTACAAGATTGAACATTTTTATATTAGAATCATTTATCAATGTTCCATAACAGAACTCGGAATTAATTAATGAGAAGTGTACAGGGTCTAAATCTACAAAAGTTTTAATATTTCTAGGATTAAAACCAGTACAGTCTTTGGCAAAATGGCCAATAGAACCACATTTAAAACAATGCATTGTCCTACCTTGTCTGTCTGTTGGATTTTTGTTTCCTCGAAAGAATTTTTGTTTCCTTTTACTTCCGTTACAATTGAAATTTACAGTTTTAATTTTTTTTCCTTGATAGCGCGAACTGTTTTGCATTCCAATGAAGAAATATCAAAAAGCACTTTTTTATTTTAAGTGTCTTCATTGCTGCATAAGTTAAACTTCCACATGTTGTTCTTGCTAATTTTTCGTTTTCTTTTAATACATTCGCTGCATTGAAAACAAAAAATGCTTGGACTTCTTCCAGCAGAGAATTTTTTTTTTTTTTTTTTTTTTTACATAGGCATCGCCACTTATCAAGGCCAAGAGGCCACTCAAGGATAAGGGTTAAAGAGTGTACAGTAGAAATTGGACAATATAGTAACCGTTAGTAATGGAGATTCGGTAAATTTGTAAACTTATATGGATCGGCTCATCAAAAACTTGTTTAGACTTGAACACAACCATATTGTAGTCAGCTGGAAAGCAGGAAAGCGGAAGACAATTCCATAGGCGTGCAGTTCTAAGAAAGAAGCTTTGTTCATGGAATCTACGTTTAGGTTTAGGCACAGATAAAAAGTGGTGGAAATTAGTGATAGTGTTTTTTGCTAGACGGGTATCTCTTGTGAAAGTTTAGTGAGAGGGGACCATAGAATGGAGCTCAGTCGAGCACCTGCCATGAAAATAACGATAAAGCAGAGAAAAACTCGCAGCATCTCTTCTGTGAGAAAGAGGTTGCATGGAAGAGAAAAGGACATCCCCCACAAGGCTACGAAGTCTATTTTGAACTTTATCAAGGAAGGATAAGTCCTTTCTAGCAGCTCTTGCCCAGATGTGGCAACAGTATTCCATCCTTGGACGTACCTGGCTCTTATATAGATAGAGAATAGCATCAGCAGTGAGATATCTACTGGATCGATAGAATGATCCCACCATTTTTCCAGCAGCCTTGGCAACAGATTTAATGTATGTGTTCCATTTAAGATCAGGAGTAAAGGTCAAGCCCAGAAATTCCATATTTACGTAATTTCTGGTACAAGAATTCAAAACGCACTAAAAAGTTGTTTAGGTTCATTTCAGCAGCTCTTTTGTAAGAGTAAAATTTCTTGAATAACATGCGTGTCATCGTGTTTTCGTTCCTTAAATATATCTCGTCCAACTTGTCCATAATTATTTTTAATCCGTCAGTTCGGCCGATATCTGTGATATGTAAGTGTCAAACACATTCTCGTATGTTTGTGGCAATGATAAACATACTGTTGGGCACTGTTTTTCCTTAGGTAAATCCATGAAGATAGACAATATACTTAAGTCTTGTTTCCACTCGATGTACATTTCTTTATTTTGCAAAATAGGTGGCTGTTTCGTAAATGACGGCATCTTTCTTTCAATTGCGTTTCAACGTAAGTTGAACAGATATATCTGTCACATGAAAGAATACGCTCTGCTACCAATGTTAGTTCACTTAGTACTTTCCACATCGGATAAACACGAGTTACTGTTAGTTGGACGCCATATTGAATATCAACTTAGAAAAGGGGCATAACTAAATATATAGGTCACCAAGTTCGATAACTCCAACTTTAACATTTATCATGACTGAAATTTTGGATTTATGGCCTGAAAATTTCATCTCCCAATTGCAGATATTAACAGTGCGAGACGAAGAAAGCAAGTCCTGTAGTGGATATGTGTTAGAAGGAAAGATGCGTCATTGTATTGTTCCATGTAGAAAAAAAATGTCAGCATAGTTAGATGGGTTCATCAATTTCAGAGTGGCAACAGTGAGTGAAAGAGTGCTGCAGACTTATGACCGGGCCATGAAAAGAGGCTGGCAAAAGAGCATTAAGAATTGTAGTGATTATGTAGAAAAATTAATTCTGGAATCCCAAAACGTTGCTTGTTTTAATGTTACCACTCCCATCTCCAACGTTTTGATTTTTTGAGTTGAAAAATAGGACGCCTTACTTTTGGAACGACCTTTGTAAAATGTTATTGTTTGGAATTTGGTTTTATTATTAGAAAAGATATTACTTTATAAAATATTTATTGATTTATTTCTTTTTCAGAAAAATAGAATTTCTTTTTCCTCAAAAAAATACAATTTTTTTTTTTTCCCTAGAAAAATAGAATTGAATGAAATGTGAAAATCTTTCCAACCGGAAGTTAAATTAATATTTTTGTTGATAAAACTGTGTATAAAATTTCTACATATTTTCTTTTATGTCGATTTCATTACTTATTTTTAGTCGCGTGCAAGCCACTCTAAGTCACTCCATCGGTCTGTCCCTAACACTTTTGTGCTTGGCCTTTTTGGTTAAGATCAAAGGTCTGTTGTTAATAGATGCTGACCCCACATATAAGACCTTGGTCAATACCAATTGTCATACCAATTGTCACTATCCAGCTCCCCGGGGAGTTGGTCCCCATTTCCCCTTCACTCCTCACATTAAAAACCGGCCTTGTGCCTAATTTGCTCGGTGGGGGAGCAAATTAATACCCTTTTCTTGATCTTTTTTGGGGCTTTCAGACACCCCAGTCTCCCAGCCCTCCTCCAGCCACCAAGCACCTACTCCCCATGAGGGCAGCTCTCCAATGCCCGAAGGGAAAGATGATGAAGACGGAGTTGCCCGTAGAACCCAAGCGCTTTTCAGGGACACTTTGGAATCGCTAAAGGCTTTAGGGGGGGAATAAAAGGCACCACCGCTCAAAGCTCTCCAAAACACTCCGACACTACTGAAAGCCCCGAAATCCAACACAACGACAATAAAGCCCGATGGGAGAAATCCCATGACTCAATCTCCGGGCAAAAGGAAGGAAACGGACCAGAAGGCGGGCCAAAACCAGTCTACGACACCACAGGAGAACTGGCCAGAGTTAGCCCCAAACAAAAGGGCCAAGCAGCAGCAACAACAGAGCCAGCAGCAGAAGGAAAAGGCAGCGGCAGCCGATCCCCTCCCCGGTCCGTCCAACACCAAACAGAACGAGACTACGGCATGGGGCCCTCCGGAGCTGGAGCAGATGACACCCGATGATTATAGGGAACTCTTCAACTTCACTTACAAGGATGTCACGAAGGGAACAACCATCATACCCCTTCCGGGACAGATTGAAAAATTGGAGAAAAGAGTTCTCTCCCTGATCACCTCTGACCTCAAGACCAGGAGTTTAACGGGTGTTAACAAAGACACCATGGTGGAAATCCTCATTGACTTGAATATTCCGGCAAGTTATATATGCAGGAGTTTCGCCATGTGGGACATTCTGCTCCCCAGAGAGGAGGATGCAAAAAGACTAGCCAGGACTGAACACAGAAGCAGGAACATTCGGCTCCAGCCAGTATACCTCGGCGGGAGGAACACCACTGTCTCAGTACTGAACATCCCGTGCTACATGACCGGAAAACAAGTCGGGCCCATACTAAGTCAGTACAGGGAGGTGGAGGCAGTCGCCCCAGCCCGCGGTTGACGCAACGTTTTGACTGGGGACTACAAAGTTCGGATGGTCCTGGGCAAGGACAGTTTTGACAACATTCCAGCCATGCTCAAGTTTATAGAGCAGACCATGACACTGATCGTGGAGGGGAGAAAACCTCACTGCTGGCACTGCCAGTTGAGGGGACACATGGCCAAGGACTGTCCTAAAAGGCAACCAGCGAACCCCCCGGGAAAAGTCCCCAACAAAATACCTGCTAAAACCCCAGCAGAGGTACAAGCCACAGCCCCAGCCAATTCCAACCCGGCAGCAGAAGCAGGTTGGGCAATGGTCACAAGGAAGGGCAGACCCAACAAAAACCTGCCCAAACCAATAACAACCAAAACCCAACTTGAAATCACCCCAATGGACACTCACGCGCCCTCTTCCTCAAACAAGAGGAAGCTCCTAGACTCTGAGGAAGAGATCGCGTTGGAGGGTCTAGAGACAGCCACGGACACAGAAGAGACAACATCAGAGGCAGCAATCAGCAAGAGAACGACGAAGAGGAGGAAAAGCAGGAGATCCAAGGGAGACACCCTCACCCCCAAAGACAATATCCAACCAGCCGAGGCTGAGCCCTCCAAATCCCACCCCTCAAAACAGCCAGAGCAATGTCCCCCCTCCCTCCCCGAACCCCCAAGAACATTACCTCGCAATCGATCCCCAGAAAGTTCGAGTAACGACCCCAAAAAACAACCTCCCCCGCCAACATACACCCCAACACCCGACATCCCCTCCCCTACTCCCCCTGCACCCACTCCCCCTCCAATCAAGGAAAAACACACCCCACCAATCCGCATGGAACGGACAAAGAGACTCCCCTTCCTTCCAGGAGGAAGGATATGTGAGACGGGCCCTCTGCAGCCAACAACAGAACTGAAAGGCCAGCAGAAGGTCCGTTATACACAGCTAAAAAACTTTCTTTACGTCGGTGGCGATAATGTCACCGACCCAACCAAGTTCAAGGACGCTCCCTTGTTGACCACATTTATTAGGGTCAACAAGGATTCCAGGACTGAGGCCCTCTGGGCGTGGATAGACGCCGCGAAGGATGCAATCCCAAACCAGCAGCTGGTGGACACAGAACATCCTTCGCTAAACAATTTAGTTTTTAAATGCGAGGGCAGAGTCCCTGTATATATTCACCCCTCCTTCTACAGGGCTTTAAAACTAATTTTCCCCCTGGACGTGGGAGGTGTGGCTAAGAATGGAGTACCCTCTGCAGACTTACTGACCGGAAGCCTTGGACAGACCTGCCACATCCTCACCCCCGAGGATTTCAGGCCCGTGTTTGACACTGAATAAGGTAGGTGACCATGATTTAAACTTGGCTACTTATAATGTGAGGGGCCTCAGATGTCGAAGCAAGGCCGCACGCGTGCTGAGAGATCTGGTGTCCCTCAAGGTAGATATTGCCGCTATACAGGAGACCCACTTTATTTGTGACGGGGATTGTCAGGTGCTGGTGAACGATTACGATGTTTACTCAGCATATGGCAATACCTATAGTTGTGGAATCTCCTTGCTAGTAAATCGCACCCTATCAGCATCGGTGAATGTTGTTCACACGGACGAGGACGGGCGGGCGATTGTCGTCGATGTAGTCGTTAATAGCAGTGTGTTTCGGATAGTCGCAGTTTATGCACCCAACTCTGCTGTGGAGAGGGCTTCCTTCTTTCGACGGGTGGAGGGCTTTGTAGATGATCCGGAGAGGGTAGTCTTAATGGGTGATTGGAATGCCATCCTTGATCCCAGGATAGATAAGGTCGGGGGACTAGCGGGTCGGTGTGGTGTGACAGCAGTCTGTCTGACCTGATGGCTTCGTGAAACCTGGTCGACAGATTTTGCCTGGATCACCCGGGGCGGGAGATGTGGACGTGGCATCCTAATACGCCTTCCTATCCAAGTACTTACTTGGATCGGATGTTAGTTAGAAGAGGCGATGTAGATTTCCTATCTTTCTCCACGTTCCACTTTTTAGGACACTCGGACCATAAACTAGTTATGGCCCGTCTGAACTTGAGCCCTAGGCCTAGACTGGCTGGATACTGGAAGTTCAACAGCACCTTGTTGGAGCTGGAGAACTACCGGTTGAAGGTTACAGAGATAATCCAACGGGCATTAGTGGGGGTGGTTACCGGGAGTAAGTGGTGGGTTAGTCTCAAGGCTAAGATTAGACGTTTCTCGGTCAAGTACAGCCAACGCCTCGCACTAGATAAGGCTAAGGCCAAGAAGCGTACAGAGAATAGACTGACCCAGGCATTGGAGGGTGGGGACCCCCTAGAGATAGCACTAGCTAAACAAGACCTCAGCCGCTTGGCTAGCGAGCGGTACGAAGGCCAGATAGTTAGGGCTAGGCTAATGAAAGTCTCGAATGAGGCTGTTAATGTAGATGCTGTTGAGCGTAAGGCTGCTTTAAGGCGCGGCTCGGACGGGTACATTCGAAAGGTAAACGACCTGGAAGGGCACGCCTTCGTGTCGACGTGGGAGATTTGCGAGGGGTTTCGAAAGCATCTATCGGAGCACTTCACCCAACTACCCAGACTCAGGGTCGAAGAGTTTGGCAGCTATTTGGCCGACTCGCCCCGCCTCATGGCGGCTCGAGCGGCTAGCTGTGATGGTCTTGTCGCGGAACATGAGATCATTACTGCGTTGAAGCAGGTCGGCTGCAACAAGTCCCCGGGGCTTGATGGTGTACCCTACGAATTCTACTTGAGGCTGTCGCCCATGTTGGTCCCTATTCTGAAGGATATGTTCAACCATTGGTTTGTTCAGGGCTCCATCCCTGGGCAGGTGACCAAGGGAGTGATTTATGTGTGTTATCACTCCCAAAAGTGTACAGAGGTGTATTTTTTTGTTTTGTCTTCATCAAAGGGAAAAAAATAGGAGGAAAGGAAAGATGAGAGAAAAAAAAAGGAAAGAGGGAAAACAAGAGAGAAAAAGAGGAAAAACAAGAGAGAAAAAAAGAGAAAAAGAGAAAGAAAAGGAAAAGAAAAGGGGAGAGAATAGAAAAAGAGAGAGAAGAGAAAAAAAGAAAAAAAAGAGAAAAGGACAAGAAAGAAAAGGACGAGAAAGAAAAGAGACGGAAAATAAAGAGACATAAAGGGAGAAGAAAAAAGAGATGGAAGAGAAAGAAAGGAAATATAGAGCAGCTTTTGATTCAAGGGAGATAATCCAAAACGTACAAAATCTACATATCATTTCGTTCCACTAAAAAATTAAATTTTTTTTTTTATAAAGGACATTTCTGTTGGATCTTGTCTTTATTTTACTCATGGTAATAATCTCATCCACTTTCGAAATTCAATCATGAAAAACAAAACAAAAAAACAAAAAATAAAAGTGAATGACCATAGTCGAGAGCAACTCAAAATGGTCGCTTTTTTCAAGGCATCTTTTACCTGTAGGCAAGTGGAGGGCAAATACATTGTGACTCCCAGTAAATTAAACTTGTTCACATTTACCATCTAGTAAAGAATGAAATGCTGGATATAGAGATCGAACCTGCTAATAAAACATTTTTTTGTAAGTTTAAATCAAATCAAATCAACAGAAAAAAAGAGAAAAAAAATTCTGCAAGATGTCTTTTTTTTTTTTTTATTATTATTATTATTTTGATCATTCATTATTGCAAACAAAAAAATCCAGATTTGGCATTGTTACACAAAATAAACATTTCTTTATTATTAAATTATTTAGAAAAAAAAAAAACAAAAAAAAAAACAGAAAATAAATAATTCCCTACAGTGATTTTAGAAAACTAGATTGTTTTTAAAATTACGGAATAACTTATTTCTCTAGAGTTTATTTTTGCTTGCTTTATCTACGAGGACGGAGTTACAAACAAGTTTTTTTATGTAAAAAAAAAAAAAAATTCACCTCACCAAAAAGGGGCATCCCGAATTATAACAAACATTAAAATTGTCTCAGTCTAGAAGGATTTCTCCTTCATTGAATGAAGACAGAGAAGATGAAGTGTAGTATCAGAACAGATACTATGCTTTGATCCTTACTCTCCGTGTCCTAGTCTTTTTTACTAGTTCTTTTTCACTTAAATTTAAATAAATTGTATAGCCGAGAGATTGAACTTGCAATCCTCAGATGCTAAAACGGATGCTTTTAATATTGAGATCTGACATTCCTGTTGATCAGAACGAGTCAGGTGGTGGATAAATATTAGACATGAATCAAACAAGATTCCTTGAATTTGACTTTATCCTTAAGACCCTTTAAGCTTAAGCCTTTAATTTGAGAAATATGGTGCTTGTCTTCCTACATGAAACAATAAAATTAAAGAAAAATCTGTATGATATACCTATCTGTAACAAAGAAAATATTGTGTTCCAAAAATCACGTAAATTGATCAAGTTTTATTTTTATAAAGAAAATCATTTTTAAGCGAATTTGAATCTCTCCAATGCCTCCTCCCTCCCCATGTTAAGAATGGCTTTCTAAAGTCTTGCAAATATTATTCGGAGTTATCTCAAATTGTCTCTTGTAATTTTGTCATGAATTTGATTTTCTTATTTAAAAATAAAACTACCTGATCAATTTACGTGATTTTTGTTGTATGTGTTCTGTCATGGGTAAATATATCAGAGATTTTTCATTTTTTTTTTTTTTTTTTAATATAGGAGGAATTCTGAACAAGCACCAAAATTTACTAGAATAAAAATCATAAATTGGATTTTGACTGAAATTGGAATAAGGATTCTAAACAAAGGGTTTATAATTTTTATTTTCAGATACAAATGTAAAAGTGTTGCAAAACTTCTGTTCAGGGAATTAATTTTACCCATCTTGGGATGGATATTCTTTTCATTTAAAATAATTATCAAAATAAATGTTTTTATTATCATCTTTATTTCTTCTTCTTTTTTTTGTATTTCTCTTCCAAATCTTTTTTGTCACTTTGCTATCATCGTTTTTTGTTTTTGTTTTTTTTTGTGTGTGCTCTTCTCTTAAGCATTTTAATTTTATTCTTTTTCTTTGTTGTTTTCATCTTTGTCTTCTATGTTAGCTTCCACTCGCATTATCTTCTGTCATATCCAGTATTTTCTTCCTCGGCAACTGGTGCTTATGCATTAGAATTAGATATCAGAAAAATTGCATTTTAAAGTCAAAAAGATCAGAATTATGTGTCATGTCGAAATTAGCAAAAATTCCAAAACATAAAATGATCAAAATTACAAAAAATAAAATTTAATAAATAAATAATGCAGTTTTATCTGTTCTATTTCTGCTAAATCCGTATGACAAACTGACTTATCTCCCTTAACTTTTGCAATTTCAAATGAAAAAAATGGCAAATTGATAATAATTTTGTTTTTTGTCAAAAATTATTCTAACAGATATTCTACCTGATCATATTTTTTTTTAATTTTAAAAACTTTGGTATTTGTTTTTATGACCTGCCCCAGCGTAGTATAAACACTCCCAACCTCCTCATATTAAGAATGGCTTTTGGAATAAATACCCCCAACTTAGGCATGTTAAGAACAGCTTTCAAAGTTGTTTTTTTTTAATTCCGAAAGCCGTTCTTAACATGAGGAGGTTAGGGATGTTTATACTAGGCTTCGGCAGGTCGTGAAAAACTCCCAAAATTGTTACTCGTTTTCAAATGACTCACACATAACAGTGTTTTTACTTTTTAAATATGCAACTATAATGCACAAGCACCCTTCCCTCAAATTTTACAAGAAAAAGGCTTTTTTAAATAAAATAGTGTTACATCTGCGTGATAAGAAAAGTGGTCATGTAAAAGAATAAGACGCTTGATTTGTTTTTTATGTTTAACAGCCAATCAAGCGTTCAAGATTATTTCATGTAAAGCCATGATGTATGTTCCATTCGGACTTGTGGTATGGAGCCTGACGGCAAAGTTAGTCCTGAATCCTTTCTAATGTTTTTCTATTGCAGTCAATTCCGTATCACAAACTGATTTATCTCCCTTGTTTTCATTTAACTTTATCTTAGAAAATTGCTGATTGATAATAACAACCTATTTGACACACCAGTTCTTATCAGATCATCAAAGTTAAGCACTGCTGAGCCTGGCCACAACCAGACGGGGGACCATTTGGGACTACCAACACAGTCTATATCAGTAGAAGGTCAGATCAGTCCTCCTTTTCAATGCGTTTAGTGGATGCATGCGCACACATTAACAGCCATATCAAAAGTTTGGTAAACTCCATCTTTTCAAATGCAGTCACAAAATGATGATGATGAATACCACTGAAGAAGTCTAGACTGGAGTTAGCTCTGCAATGGAACTACTTACAGTGATATGGACATGTTGAACAAAGCTCTGCTTGGATAAACGGACGTATATATCTCAATTAATGGTGATCAAGGAAAATGGAAGACTGAGAAAAACTTAGAATGACTCACTCAAAGATGACCGCAAACAATGGCACATCGAAACTAGCGTAAATGATAGTTTTGTGGAAAAAGTCAGTTTGTGCTGCTATGGCCAACATGCCACCCGCACTCTCCCATACTCTGCAGAAGAGACATGTTAAGCAACAAAATTGAACACAAGTTGCTATTGTACCCTCCTTTGCTGGGAAACAGGAAATTTGAATTCATGTAAAAATTAGTGAAATACATCAACTAACATGATTATTTCATAAACCAATGTAATTAGATCGGGTTAGTTTGCAGGAGATACGGACAAAAAAAATTATAGGCTAATTTAGCCATTCTTAAATATTTAAAAAAAAAAAAAAAAAAAAGGCTGATTTTCATCAATAAATGTGCAAGATTCAATCCTAGAATTAGTTATTGTGGCACTTATAAAATCAATTGAAACTACTTTAGTTTAAAGACAGATGTATACGGCAGCTGCCGACTCTCTAAAATTGTTATTTATTTTATTTATTGGTTTTTATTTTTTAAACTTTGTATCACTAACAATTCAGCACCAAATTTGCATACTTTTTTTTAAACTTTAGTTTGCTTCATCACCATCATTTAAAATCATGGATTGAATAGTCATTTCTCAGATTATTAAAAAAATAATTTCAAATTTTTTTTTGGTTTTTTTTCTTTGAATAATCTGAATTTTTGTTTTCAAAGGCTGAGTATTTAAAAAGGGATGAAGGTACGGTTTTATGTATTGTTGCATAGCGAATTGTAAGCATGATTTTCTCATTTAGTCCAAGGGGAGATAACTCATAAATTAATGTTCCAACAATTTTTTTTTTTTTTTTATTTGTAGAGGGAGAAAGATGGATAAAGACAGAGAAAGAGTGGGGTGGGGAAAGAAATGTAGATGCCTTAAAACAGGCCAAATGGGTTCAATCATAACAAATATTTTATTATCATTTCTTAACAGTGAAGTCAAAAAAAAAAAAAAAAATGTGCTCATCTCAAAACCTGCTTGGACACCATGACATGCCATTTGTGTCGGGAAGTTCCTTATGAGGAATGTCGTAAATCCACGGAGAATCTAAAGCAAATGAAAAAATAGAAAAATATCAGTACAAACAGATGATCAGACATTTTCAAGCACAAATCAAGAAGGGAGAAAAATAAAACAAATATTTTTTTTTTTAATCTTTGTCAGCATTCAATAGTTTAATTATTTATAACCTTTAAAAATAGATTGATTAGATTAATAATAAAATTTGGTAATCCAGAATAATAGGTGACTTTGCATTGATGTAAAAATGTTCCACTTAGTAAACCGAACATCCTGTTTTAGTTAAAAATAATCAAATGGGCGCATAAAGAAAAACAAGAATACATGCATTGTTTGTATCCTCAGCATTTCCTCAAGTGTCTGCTACAGGGGTGCCATTACGTCGATCTCGATTGACCGATTGATCGCAGAAACTTTGTGGGTAGATCACATGGCATTGAAAAAAAAAAAAAAAAAAAAAAAAAAATCGTTAGTGCTGGCAAACTTTCAGAACCTCATAGCAGAACTGGAGACACAAGAGCAGTCAAGTGCACGTTAGATAAAATAAATTGGCAATTGCCTGTCAGGGTTCAACAAACACTTTAAAAACTGCTTACCTCGAGCTAATTGCTACATTCATGTGCTGCCGTTTCTAAGATGCTGAGGTTGTTTCACTCGCATTGAAAATTGCAACCCGAACTTTCTGGAGCGAGGAATGAGATTCCGACACTATAAACTGATATTCGGCTGATGTAGAACTCATGGACAATTCTGGAACTTACTCACAAAGGACCCCAACATCAGTAAATGTGC
Organism: Euprymna scolopes; assembly: GCF_053919585.1. Lineage (NCBI taxonomy): Eukaryota > Metazoa > Mollusca > Cephalopoda > Sepiida > Sepiolidae > Euprymna > Euprymna scolopes. The sequence continues at coordinate 33,043,227 of NC_136512.1, read as the reverse complement.
TGCCTTCTTGACTGCATTATTTGGGTGAACTTATTTACGCAAGTCAGTCTTTTCCCATATAAAGATCATTAAGTCCAAATACCACCACTCCACCATGATGTGCATCTATTATTCTGCTAGAGACTGGCTATTAGCAGCTATTGTCCAGGCTACGCTTTCCTGACTGATTCCATCTAATGCAAGTCATCAGAGTAAGGTAACAACAAAAACTGTACAGCGTTGCATTGTGCAATTTGAGTCGATTACAATAATGCGATGTACACCTGAATATACTGTACATATAAAAATAATTTACAGTATATTTATAAATAATGTGTTTTGCATTTTTAGTCGGTGGTAGATCATTTAGACTTAGTCATTTCATAAGTAGTTCTCACGCTGAAAAAGTGTGTGCACCCATGGTCTACTACCTCCAGGATATTGTCATCTAGTACCATCTCTTTGTGGAGATGACCGTCAATAATACACATCTGCGTCATACATCACCTACACTTGAAGCTGTGGTTTGGGGAAAACTTATTCTTCATCTTATCAAACGGAAACAAGGAATACAAAAACCTTTTGACCACAGTAAAAAGACAACTGAAATAAATAAGGACATGTCAAACAATTGACGAGACAAGACAATTCAGCAGAAAGAAGACAAGGCAGATAGTGAATGAAATGAGATGACAACATACAAAAATGAACTAACCTAAATATACGTGAGTACCTGAGGAAATTGTAGGACATGGAGGAATGAAAAGCAATAGTTGACAGGTTATCTGTCGTGCTATCCAACATCAGCCAGACTGTCGTGCCATCCAACATCAGCCAGACTGTCGTGCCATCCAACATCAGCCAGACTATGGTTGGTTGCCTGCTTTATTTAACCAGCATATCAACCATCGTTAGGTCATTTAATGCTGAAGATCATTTTGATTCGTTTTATTTATTTGTTTCAGTGTGTTTGTTTAGTTTTGTTTTTTTTTTGTTTTTTGGATGGGGACAAGGTTATCTGTTTAAACTGTAAGTTTTTTCTGTAATGTTATATTTTTAGGTATAGTTTGATCTCTCAGAAATGAGAGAATGTTTTCTGTGCAGGTGTTTTTAAATATGTTTTTTATATTGTTGGATTTTAGGTGGCGTTTTTTTCGCGGTAGCATAGGCTTCACATTCCACAAAGATACGTCTTATTGTGCAGAGTTACGTGTTAGGCATTGTGGTAGTTGCTCTTGCCTGCGTATGTAGGAGTGAGTAATGTTTGTGGGGCCAATGTGTGTTCTGAAAATAACTTGTTCTTTTCTTGATTTTTATGGGGATGGTCCCTGTTCTCCCAACGTGGATTTAATCTGAAAGAGCTTGTTATTTGTGTTACTATTCCAGCGTTGTTGCCACACTATGGGATAAGTGAAGATGAACAAAGTAGCAAAATAAAAAAAACACTAGATTTTTTTCACCCATTTAAAAACGGGCAAGAATTATAGCTTGTTGATTTAGAATGAATGCTTTGTGCCAAACTGACTGTTGAATATGGTTAAGTTTGTGCTCATTGTTGCATTATATACCAATTCTTATTAATCCCCATTAATAATTAAGTGTGTATTGAACGGAATATCAGCTTATTATAACAAAGGCCATACAAAATTCCAGTCAGCTTGTCCCAATAGTTTAAAAAAAGAAAAAAAAAGAAAAGTGGAATGAAGAGACATACAGACAGATAAAGAGAAATAGAATCTAAATTATAAAACTCTGAACCCTCCAGGTGTCCTTGTTTGCTTGAATCTTATGCGTGTGCATTGGATTTGCACACACGCATACATATACATATATATATATATATATATGTATCACATTTGCATCTAGATAAGACGCCTCCATGATTTTACCATAAAGAATTGTCAGGTTCAATGTTGTAACTAATAAATACAATACTAATCTGATAGCTAAATGTTTTGGTTTCAATTCTAGCTGATGGCAGCCACGTCATTTCTGTTTAAAACTTGAAATCACTACTATATATTGGGTACAATATAATAAGCAATAGAGAATTGGCTCTGTGATAATAAATATGAAATCTGAATGAATTAAAATTTTGCATTTAAGCATATTTTACGACTGGGCAACATGCAAGTATCTATTAAAGACAATGAGATTTTAGATTGTAACACATTTTCAGATATACTAGTATATATATATATATATATATATATATATATATATATATATATATATATAAAACTTTATGTGTCCAAGTTATTGAGAGGTTAGAAGGATTGAACACTTACCATTCATATCATACCGTATTGGAGGCAGATCATATGGTAGTAGAAACATTGTCTTGTCTGTATTCGATGCTTCTTTGATATCAGACGTCAATTTCAGGCGGCGTACATCCTACAAAACAGTTTATATTGCAAAGCAAATTCAGTTGGGAAAGATATAATCGATAATCAAATTAACAAAAACAAAGTCAAATTTAACACTGGAAGGCAATCCCATCATCTAAAAAGCGAAAAAAAAAAAAAAAAAAAAAACGGTTTCCTTCTCCAGCCAAGGATTCATATCAGTTCAAAGGTTTCCGATTGTGATTTGCAGAACAAACCGAAAATTGAAGGTTCAATCCTCAGCGCGGACAACATCTAAAATACATTTGCAAATTACTTGAGGACTTTTACCCAGTCATTGCTGATAGAATAAGAGCATGCTACCCCCCACGCCCCACCATGGATTAAATAAAGGGTTCCGTTCAAAATTACGTGCAGATTCTAGAGTTCAACAAGATTCTAAATAATATGAATAATCAATCCTCATCTCAAAAGTGAAGTCTATTTAGGAACACATCTTCCACTGATCAGATAATTATCAAAGTATCCCTGCATATCACTACACAGCGATAAAACAAAGACTGTTGCACTTTCAGGACTGGAATTAGATGGACAAGTCAGACAGACTGAAATTTACTTATAATAAATATGTTTGGATGATGGAAACTTTTGTGGATTTTATAAATGATTTCATAGGTGATATTTTCTTTGCGTCACTCTACATAGAATTTAGGAAAAGATTTTAAAACAACTTTCAGAAAGAAACAATTTTAAATCTCATAAAAATGTTTGAAGAGTAAAGCATCTAAGGGAAATAACTATTAAAATGTTCTTTGTTTCTTATTCTTGCTGCGGGAAAGTTTTTAAAAAGAGTAAAAAAAAAAAAACTATAAGCAATAGTAAGAAAAAAAAAAAAAAAAGAGTTAAAAAATGAAATTAAAAAAAAAAAATTTTTCAAGTTAAAAATAAGTTTTGAAGCAGAAATAATTACAAACAAAAAAGATTCAACTTACAAATAAATTTGGCAAAAACATAACGCCAATCTCATAAGAACGAATCATTAGCTGGGATCCATTTTTCTCTAACACACCCCAAGCAGCTTTCGACAAATTGGCACTGAAATTCAGATGATATAAGAAATAAAAATTAAACAAGGCAAAATTTTTCAGTTTTATTTTTTGTTTTTTCTAAGGAATTTGATCTATTCACATGTTTCAAACCTGATTTTGGTTGTTATTTTCACAATATTTCAGCAGATGTACTCTCTGGCCTTCTTCAACAGAAACCAGTGATTTATATATAATTTATAGCATTTCTTTTTATAAGATTATATTTGTAATAATTTTAGATGTAAGATTTTGATTCAAGATATTTACTTATACTAATGGAACTGTTAGTAATTTCACAATTGTTTCCTTCATATTGCTTCAAAATGTTTGAAATTGACCGAAATATTTTCTAAATGTTTTAAATTGACTGACACACTTTCAAAATGTTTCAAATTGACTGACACACTTTCAAAATGTTTCAAATTGACTGACACACTTTCAAAATGTTTCAAATTGACTGACACACTTTCAAAATGTTTCAAATTGACTGACACACTTTCAAAATGTTTCAAATTGACTCACACACTTTCAAAATGTTTCAAATTGACTGACACACTTTCAAAATGTTTCAAATTGACTGACACACTTTCAAAATGTTTCAAATTGACTGACACACTTTCAAAATGTTTCAAATTGACTGACACACTTTCAAAATGTTTCAAATTGACTGACACACTTTCAAAATGTTTCAAATTGACTGACACACTTTCAAAATGTTTCAAATTGACTGACACGCTTTCAAAATGTTTCAAATTGACTGACACGCTTTCAAAATGTTTCAAATTGACTGACACACTTTCAAAATGTTTCAAATTGACTGACACACTTTCAAAATGTTTCAAATTGACTGACACACTTTCAAAATGTTTCAAATTGACTGACACACTTTCAAAATGTTTTAAATTGACTGACACACTTTCAAAATGTTTCAAATTGACTGACACACTTTCAAAATGTTTCAAATTGACTGACACACTTTCAAAATGTTTCAAATTGACTCACACACTTTCAAAATGTTTCAAATTGACTGACACACTTTCAAAATGTTTCAAATTGAATGAAATAGTTAAATTTTAGTAAAAAGTGGCTCGTTAAAGACATGTGAACATTTAATCATAAGCCTGTTATAGGTACACATATTTTTGCATTTTCCTTGTTTTTATCATTCTAGATCCAGAAAAATTATCCCCCCTTAAAAAAAAAAAAAAAGAATGACATAAATCCTAGTCAAAATGTAATCTTGTGAAACCGATTAAAATAATGTTTGCAATTTTGTTTTAAATAAAAAAGAATATTAGAAGAAACTGTAATACTTTCTATTCAAACAGGATAAGTGTTAAGGGGTGCATACCTCGTGACCATGAACCAAGCTGCCATAGAAAAATCTGGAGACGTTCGCATGTAGGTTTTGATGTGAGGACATGCACGTGTCCGACCACGCCCCTCAGATCGCCAACGACTACGAAACAAAACAAAAAAAAATACTTGAATTTTGTAATTGGTATCCTCATTTTTTTGGTTGTTTTGGTTGCAATGTGTGGTCAGCAATTGATGGGTTCATACCTTTCATCATTAGTTCAACTACTATATTCACAAAACTTCAAATGATTTTTTTTTCCTTTTCACAATTAAATAGCCATGATAATATATTCTTTATGGTGCTTGTGTAGATTGGTAATTGTTTAGACAAACATTTCAGGTGAAAACATATTTACGTGTCGAAATTAGTATAAATTCCAAAAAATGATCCAGTAGAAGATGCACTGGATGTATTTTTAACAAATGATCATTCTTAATTATGTTCTGAAATGTGTTGGTTTAAAAATGATGGATACTTAATTTAAGTCAAGGGAGATAAGTCAGTTTTTTATACTGAATTGGTTGCACAACTCTTCCAGATCCAAACATACATTAAAATTCAGTGATCCGATAAATTCTATTTTTACTTATAATTATTTTTCTATCGGATCATTTTTACTTATAATCATTTTTCTATTTTGGATTATTTTTCATAATTTTTGGAATTTATACAATTACTAGCCTGATTGCCCGGCGTTGCCCGGGTGTTTGGCGGTGTGTGGTGAGCAAAAAAAAAACATGGTAGTAGGCAGGCAGGCTCGAACCCGTACCGTGAAGGAGGAAAAGAATGTGACAAAAAAGTGACATCTTTGCTGTTGCGCCCATCACCAAACCGGAAGTGACAAATGTTTAAATTAAGGCAAGTCACTCAAAAATAGGGGATGACTTTCGAAAATATCAGCAAAAAAAGCCACCCCTCCCTGTAGAAAAGTGCCCAGTTGAGGGTGAAAGAATTAATGTTTTTGGCCAATTTTTCGATATTTGTCGTCCCGAAGGGTCGAGCTTCAAAATGATACCGATCGCGTGAAAATTTGTTGCCTCTGTCAAAAGTTTTAGGCATACATACATAAATAAATATTTTTAAACAGACAGGTGAGATTTATATTATAGATTTCATCATGACACGTTAGTATGTAATGTTTTAACCTGAAATGTGTTGGTTTAAAAGATCAACAATGTAAATAAGCATCTTTTTTTTTTTATTTTGTTTGTTTAAAAAAAGCAGCTGTCCTTTTTACATATTTTTTTTTTCAATCAGATTTTTGTCAATTTTAATTGCATCACTTAACACAACTCAAGTTTCAGGCCTGACATATAGATGACATCACTATTAAAACATCCATAAAATGGTTGGATCATTCTACTGCTCCAGAAAATATCTCACTCCTGACACAATCCTCTACTTGTATAATAGTCAAAGGCAACCTAAGATGGAGTAATGTTGCCACATCAGGAGAGGTGTTGCTCAGAACAACCTTTCCGGCTGTGATAAAATAGAAAACTGACTTTGAAACCTAATGGAGAATGTCTTCTCTTCCCGATTGCCTGGTCTCACTTTGACCCAACTGAAATGAATGGCTCTCTTGTTGAGGACCATGGTTTGATAAGTTCGTAAGACTAACCTCTGCTTCATATTTGAAATAGAAGACTTATATGAAATCTTTTGCTCAAGTCGCTCCAAAAAAGTAGTTGACTCAAGTATCTCATTCCTGACTCCTCTACTTGTATAAGACTTAAATACGTCCTAAAATGGAGTACTGTTGCCACATCTGGGGAGGTGCCACTCAGAGCAGCCTTTCCGGCTGTGGTCAAGTACAAATCCGACTCTGAAATCTAGTGAGTGATTTCCTCTTTCCTACAGAATCTTTCTCACAGAAAAATGTTGCTAGTCTTTCTCTACTTTATTATTTTCATGGCAGGTGCTCAATTGAGCTCCAATCTATGATTCCATCTATAAAATATAACAAAACCTTGTCTAGCTCAAAAAAAAAAAAATGTAAACAATTTTCCTTTTTCCCCTCTGTATACTTAAAACTAAACAGCACTTTTTCCCAACTATCCACCTGAGGAACACAATATCACAGGACTGCTTCCCAACTGACTATAGCATGGATGTTTCAAACTTAACTGAGGCTGGAATGCCATATGTTTTGGTTTCAATTTTAGCTGATGACACACAAGTCATTTTTTTTTAACTTTTGAAATCACTACTATATACATAGGGTACAATATAATAATCACTGGAATATTAACTCTAATAATAAATATGAAATCTGCATGGATTAAAATATATTTAAGCATATTTTATAACCAGGTTACACCGGACGGGGACTCTACTCTATATTGGGTACAATATAATAATCAATAGAGAAGTGGTTCTATAATAATAAATACGAAATCTGCATTTATTAAAATATCATTTAAGTGTATCTTACGACCGGGCAACGTCGGGCGGCCTTCTAATATATAACTGTACAATCAAATCAAACCACACTTATGTGCAGCGCTTTTATTTTGTTTTGATTTATTGAAAGTCTTCATAGTAACATGGAAGTAGGATTTAAATAAGAAATTAAAAAAAACAAAAAAAAACGCAATTAACGTGAGAAGGTAAGCAAGATAAAGGGTTGTAAAGGAGCGCAGATGCACATATACAAACGCATACAAAATGCAAAATGACATCACCGTAAAGAAAAGAAAACATCCTGTTAAAGACATGCATGATGTCAGAGCCATAACAAGAAGTCACGCTGGGTGGGAGAATAAGGAAATAAATGTTATTGTTACAAAAAAAAAAAAAAAAAAAAAAAAAAAATGGAGTCAAGTTATTACTTGTACTATGTTCCTTGCAATGTACTCTTCTTTATTTTTTCTTTTTTTTTTTTTTTTTACACAGTGGTCACCACTTATCAAGGCCCGGAAGCCACTCAGGGATAAGGGTTATTGCAAGTACATTACGTTAGTGTGGAGATTTGATGAAGTGTTTACTTAAGGGGGCGGTTCATTAGGAATTTGTTAACGTTGAACTTGAACACATCCAAGTTGTAGTCAGGTGGGAAGCAGGCAGACGGAGCAGAGTGTCACAGGCATGCAGTTCTAAGAAAGAAGCTTTGTTCATGGAATCCACGTTTTGATTTAGGCACAGATAAAGAGTGTGGGAAATTTTTCACAGTGGATTCAGCTAGACAGGGGTTTTCGTGAAAGATTGGCGAGAGGGGACCAGAGATTGGAGTTCAGACGAGCACCTGCCATGGAAATAACGATAAAACAAGGATAGGCTCACAACGTCTCTTCTGTGGGAGAGAGGTTGCAGGGTAGAAAAAAGGGCATCCTCCACTAAGCCACGTAGTCTATTTTGTACTCTGTCAAGGCAGGATAGGCTGTTTTTAGCAGCTCCTGCCCAGATATGGCAGCAGTATTCCATCATTGAACGTATTTGGCTTTTATATAGATAAAGAATTGCATCAGTAGTGAGATATCTTCTGGAGTGGTAGAAGGATCCCACCATCCTCCCAGCGACCCCGGCAACAGACCTGATGTACTTGTTTCATTTCAGATCAGGAGTAAAGGTCAAACCCAGAAGCTTGTCAAAACACGGGGCCTCTCCCAGACGAGAGCCATCCATCCCAATTGATACCAGATGGGGATCAGAGCGTTGATGATGTAAGGATAGGAGTTTGGTTTTAGATGCATTAAAGGTGTTGAGTCTATGTATGTAAAGGTGGGTAACATTACAGGGTGAAAGGGAAACAAAAGCAAAGTGAATGGCAAAAACCGACACGGAAGAAAAAAAAAAAGACAAGGTTAAAGGAAAAGAAAAGTCATAGAAAAAGTATTGTTTCAAATGTAATATGTCAAGATGTGAGAAAAATAGATTATAAACACATAATTTAAACATACAATTTCTAACTTCTCAAAATTAGTTGTTCAGATATGAATTGTGAAATCAAGCTGAGATGCCAGATTATATTCATGTGCTCATTATCTTTTCTGATAGAGTTTTACAAAAATGATAAATATCAATGTTGCTTATCTTTACAGCTTATTAGTTGCATGGTTTATTAAGTTGATTCAAAATGTTACATTTGAATGTGAATTGCCAGACAGATAATACCTTATTTGACATTTTTGGTATAGAAAAAAATCTGGATTATAGTTGGATTTATAGATATGGAATTTACATATTTTAAATGGATGACAATCGTACGGTGATCAGGGTTTGTAACTGTGTAAAAAATTTAAAAAAAGATGTCCTGAGTTATCTCTCTTTGGAGAAAATATTTTCATCCAGAGTTATTTCCCTTATGTTTAAAATTATCACGCTTTTATTTTAAAAGAGTAAAAAAATTCGGTGCTTGTTTCCCATTAGTGACCTTTTAAACCAACGCATTTCAGGTGAAAACATTATTACATACGTGCTATGGCGAGATTAATATAAATTTTTAAAATTAAGAAAAATGATTCAGTACAAGATGTGCTAGATGTATTTTTATAACATCTTTTTTGGGGGCAAAGACTCATTGATATGAAAATCAATGCATATCAAACTACAACTTAAATTAAAGGACCGCCATTTTTTTTTCATACAGTAATTCGATATGCATTGATTTGCATATCAATGGGGGGTTTCCCCCTCCCCCCCCCCAAAAAAAAAAACGTTATAAAAAAAGACTAAAGTCGAGAAGGCAGGGCAGTTTAGTTCAAGGAACCAAACTGAACAAGTCAGAATTTACAATGTTGTATGAACGCTGACAAGAATCTTTTTTTTAATTATGTAAGTCAAGGGAGACAAGTCATAGAATTTATACTAATTTCACCATGATACGTAAGTACATAATGTTTTCACCTGAAATGCAATGGTTTAAAAAATTAATACAAGCAAATACCAAAAATCCATGAAGTTTTTAAGAACAACAACAAAAAAAGGCTGTACTCACTGCAAGAAATTAACAAGATAGCTTTGTTTTGATGCTGTATTAATGCTGTATGGAAGGCAAGTGCCAGCAGGGTAGCCCTCCAGACTAACCCGTACATTGTCAACTGTCGGGTAAATCTAAAATTATAGAGAAAGAGAAAACAAGATGTTACAAGAATTATTGTCAGCGAAAACAAAACGATTTGAAAGTAGATACATTAAAATTATTTAATTCATTCTGATGAAACTTTATTCTGAAACAGCCAAATACGCGCATTGCCAAGGCTGCTGCGAGGAGGTTGACTCTCTCTACCATGCTAGAAAGCTACTTACGCCTGAAAGTATCCTGTACCTCTATAAGGCCACCATTCGTCCATGTATGGAATATTGTTGTCACATTTGGGCTGGTGCATCTGCTACTAGTCTCTCACTTCTGGACAAGGTTCAAAAAAGAGTTACCAACCTGATAGGTCCTGAACTGACATATAAGCTTCAGCCTCTGTCCCATCAACGAAATGTTACAACGATCTGCCTGTCCTACAAGTATTTTAATGGTGAATGCTCCGACGAACTGCAAGCACTTGTACCCCTCAGTGTAAAAAAAGTCTTCTACTCCTAGTTTCTTCCCCAGAACTGCTAGACTTTAGAATTCCCTTCCGGGATTCTGCTTTCCCAGCTATGCAGAAGTGCAGAAGTTCAAGTGTAATGTGAGCAGACATCTTGCTACTCATCTCCTTTCATAATACCCCTGCAACTTATGTCCTCAATAGTAGTTCCCTACTTCAAAGTGGCACTGTGCCCTGTTTGGCGTGAAAATTGAATTAAAAAAAAATTAAAATTAAAAAAATAAAATACACGCTCTAAGAGGGAGTATTGTTACCACATCTGGGGAGGAGCTGCTAAGAGTATCAGTTCCCGCCTTGTTAGGGTACAACAATATTTTTGAAATCTAGTGGAGGAGGACCTTTTCGCCGACCTACTTCCTCTTTTCTCACAGAAAAGATGTTGCGAGTCTATCTCTGTTTTATCGTTACTTTTATGGTAGGTGCACGATCAAGCTTCAATCTATGATCCCTCCTCCACCCACCCACAAGACATTTGTAACAAATACTCGACTAGTTACAACAACTGTCAACAATTTTCCTCACTCTCTCTCCTTGCCTATGATTATATGCAAATTTCATGAGCAGAGTTTTTTTCCTAGAACTGCCCATCTGCGGAACACAACACCACGGAGCCACTTCCCAGCTGACTATTGTTTTCGAGTCTAATATGAATAAGCTCTTGTTGAGCTATCCTCTTATATGATTAAACCCTACCCAAGTTCCATCATTACCGATCATGATGGTGTTGTCTCACCGACTACCTAACACTCATTTACCTCGAATGGCCTCTAAGCCTTGATAAGTAGTGAACCCCAAGTAAAAGAAAAAAAAGGAGAAAAAAAGAATTATACTATTAGTGTATTGAAATTTTTTAGATGAGGATTGATAATTTTTATCATTTAGACAATTATACTATTATACTAAAAAGCGCATTGAAGCACAAAAACTAGGAACTCGAGACTTCTGGAAAATCTACAACAGTGTAGTAAATAATGGGCAATCAACAATTCCCCCACTAACCAACAACCACGAGGTTGTCTCCTCAGCAACCGACAAGGCTAACATGCTTGCCAGTCGGTTTGCCTCAAACTCCACACTGGACCCTTCCAACCACCCCGTACCTGACTTTCTTATGCGGACAGACGCCATGCTAGACGATCTGAAAACCACCCCTGCTCAGGTGCATGCTATCATAAAAAACCTTGACACTTCAAAAGCATGTGGACCCAATCTTATCCCAGCTGTGCTATTAAAAAAGGGCTCAGCCGAAGTAGCTCCAGTTCTCTCCAAACTCTACAACAAATTCCTTAATGAAGCTTGCTTTCCGGGCTGTTGGAAAACTGCTTCAGTTGTACCAGTATTCAAGAATTCTGGCGAAAGGACTGACCCATCAAATTATCGCCCCATTAGCCTCCTCCCACTTTTTGCCAAAATATTTGAGACCTTAATTAATCATGCTCTAGTCCATCACCTTACAAATGCTAAACTTCTGACTGACAAACAATATGGATTTAGTCTCAAGCCCATTCCACAGCAGACATCCTAACTGTAACCTCTGAACGTATATACCATTTACTGGACAAACCGGGGGAGGGCAGAGCGGTAGCTCTAGATATATCTAAGGCTTTTGACAAGGTATGGCATGAGGGTCTCCTCAGGAAAATTAGATCATACAGTATCACTGGTAAAATACTTAACATAATTAAATCCTTCTTAGATAAGAGAAAAATCCAGGTTGTCCTCGACGGTCGTACATCTAAACAATATGATATAAATGCAGGGGTGCCCCAGGGTTCTATCCTTAGGCCTCTATTGTTCCTGATATTCATAAATGACCTCCTCGACAAAATTGCCTCTGAGATGGGTATATATACTGATGACACTACACTCTATGGCAGGCACGACAGGAAGACGAATGAACACATTTCTAAAGAAATGGCAGAAACACTAGAGGAAGACCTCCAATCTGTGGTGGAATGGGGACAAAAGTGGTTGGTCACGTTCAATGCTGCCAAGACTAAACTAGTTTCATTCAATAATTACAAGAAACCCTCTACCACCTATAGCAATAGCCAACGACTCTTTATCTGAGAGTACATCTTTCACAGGAAACATGAGTTGGAACAATTACATTGAAGGCATTGCCAGGGCCGCTGCAAGAAAGGTAGGCTCTCTCTACCGTGCTAGACAACTACTAACACCCGAAAGTATCCTGTACCTCTATAAGGCCACCATTCGCCCATGTATGGAGTATTGCTGTCACATCTGGGCTGGTGCATCTGCTACTAGTCTCTCACTCCTTGACAAGGTTCTAAAGAGAGTCGCAAACCTGATAGGCCCTGAACTGGCATCTAAGCTTCAGCCTCTGTCCCATCGACGAAATGTTGCATCCCTCTGCCTTTTCTTCAAGTATTTTAGTGGTGAATGCTCTGACGAACTGCAATCACTTGTTCCCCCACGACGTGAGCACCCTCGACAAACCCGACAGGCTGCTAAATCCCACGGCCACACTGTAGAGATCCCTAGATGTAAAAGATCTTTTTACTCCAATAGTTTCTTCCCCAGAACCGATAGACTCTGGAATTCCATTCCAGGTCCCTGCTTCCCCAACAGTACTGACGTGCAGAAGTTCAAGTGTAACGTGAACCAACATCTTGCTGCCCAAATCCCTACATAGTACCCCAGTAGTTGTTGCCCCTGATAGTAGCCCCCTACACCAAAGTGGCAATTTGCCTTGTTTGGGGTGAAAATGTAATAAAAAAAATTTTTTAAATAAATTAAAAAAATACTGTTCTCATCTTAAATGTTATTTACACATTTGTCTCATGTAAAGTCATTTACTCAGTTTTACCCGAATATTAGAAAATTATAATTGTATAAATACTCCATTATGTACCTACTTGTTAGTGTAATACAGTGGGAGTCTATATAACAGGGTGTATATATTTAAGTGTATAATGTATTTGTATATATATCTATAAATGTCTCGGTTAGCTTCTAGTAGATATAATGTGTATATACATTCAGTTGATATTATTACGATGTTCTTTTTCATTAAGTAGCCCGCTGCGGGTGAATGGTTACACATATAAACACCGTTCATTCACTACGTGTCTATACATAACATATGCTAAGACACATACCTTGTTCTTATTGGTTGGTCTGTAATCCCTTTTTTAGTTTTTTTTTATGAACAGTTTTTTTTATATTTGAAGTAAAACTGAATAAACGCTGATGTAACTTTTCACTTTATCCGGGTGTATCTTGTCAAACCCGAAAATCTGTACAGAATTACGAATCAGTTGGTTTTGTGTCACGGGATATCAACCATTTTGGGGTCATTTAATGTCAAATCCAGTAATTTAGGGAAAAGTTTTTATGCCTCAAGCTCTTTATATTTTTAAATATTTATTTATGGGGTTTGGTTTGGTTGTTTTGTTTCACAGTATATCAATTCTTTTCAGGTTATTTAATGTTAAATCCAGTAATTTTGGAAAAAGCATTTATATTTCAAGTTCTTTATATATTCATGGAGTTTGGTTTGGTTGTTTTGTAGAAGAAAATTAGTTTTGTTTTTGACTTTGCAGAGCATGAGTTTTGCAAAGGGAAAGTAAAAAAAACAAAAAAAACAATAACATTAATGTTTGGTGCATTTTTGATTAAGAAGCCATTATCTTCAGACAGCTTAATCTGGTAACACCAGATGCCTTAACAGGTATTATCACTCTGGACTAAAGTGAACCTGGGAACAAATATAGCTAAGTAGCAACTCCACATTACCCCACAGCCCCAAATGGGCCTCACAACTGGATATCTTTTAAGGCCATACCCAGAACCGAGAATTACGAATTGAACCGTTTATTTAATCCATAGAAGTAGTATAAATGTGTGAGAGTCGTCCCCCTTTGTTTAATCACAAAAAGGGGCATGGAGTTTCTGCACTGTCCTTTTTCAATGCTAATTAAAGAAATAAATTTTTTTTTTAACTTTGACACCATCGGGTCAAGATCAAAGTGTAGTATCTGTTCTCTGATACATACACAGCGATAGGCAGTCGTGTTCTGGCGACACATTCTCGTGCCCGGAGAGCTTGTTGGGTAGCGTTCTGTCCGCACCCCCACTTTGTCTGTCTTTCTCTGCTCTCCCCCCTCCCCCACGGGGGGGGATCCGAGCTGATAATTTACGACCTTCCCGCGAGGGAGGGTCGGAAACACTTTCTCTCTTCCCTCCACTAACCTCCCACTCCCTCTCTCAGTTCTATCTCCCCTCTTGCCGCCTTTGGCGCCACTTCTTTTTGGCGCCAAAGTCGGCTACCAATTTGGACGCCGACTCCACGTCACTCATTTTGGTGAATTATACAGAAGAGAGAGAGCTTTTTTCAAAAATGGACACCCCCAGCCCGGGGACCACCAATACAGATACCCCCAGCCAGGAGGCTACCACAAGAAAAACTGCTCCCCAAGAGGACGGCTCCCCAACAGGGGAAGCAAAAAGCAACGGGGCATACCGCCCGGACACGAAACCGAAGGACGCCCCCCAGAAGGGAGAAAACTCACCAGCAGCTCCCCAAGAGGGCGACTCCCCACAAAGGGGAGAAAAAACAATGTTGGACAGGGCATCCCGCTCTGACAACAAAAATCAAGAGGCAGTAGCCCCAAAGGACGATAAGAGAGACAGTGCTCCCCAGGAGGGCTACTGCCCCAAAAGGGGAGCAAATCAAGAAAACGAGGGGGCATACAGCCTAAACCTCCCCAAAACAAAAGGGGCAAAAGCTCCCAAGGACAATGCTCCCCAGGAGGCCGACTCCCCAAAAAGGGAAGTATTTCCTGGAAGAAGTATAGAGCAGGGAGAGTCGGTCCCAAAGGAAAGCGGAAAGGGAAATGCCCCTCAAAATAGCAACCCTTCCGCCAAGGAACAGCAAAAACAGTCCAACCTCACCAAAGATCCAACACCAACAAGAGGGTTGGCATGGGGGAAGACTGTAGAGAAGCAACTGTCCCCTCAAGAGTATAAAGACTTGTACTTGACCAAGTACAGACAATACATAGAGGGGGCAGAAATTAAACCAGTGCCAGGCGCTTGGGAGGCAATCGAAGACAGAGTGCTCTCCCTCATCATCTCGGATATGCCGGAAAACCGCCTCCTAGGGATGAAAAAGGAAGACATGGCAGGGCTCCTACATAAGCTAAATATCCCGGTATTATACCTGTACCAGAGGAGCTACGCCATGTGGGACATCCTCCTACTCACCAAGGAAGATGCAGAGAGACTCTCCCTCCAAGAAATAAAGCATGGGAGAGTCAAACTAACACCTGAATACCAGGGCAAGAGAAGGACTCGGGTGCAGGTATTTAATGTGCCAACCCAAATACCTGCGGAAGTATTAGGATGCCTCTTCAGCCAGTACGGCGAGGTAGAACAGGTGACCCCAATACGGTCAAAAACTGGGACTCACCTGGGCTGCTACACAATAGCAATGAGGCTGAAGAGGAAAGGTTTTCAGGCAATACCACCGCTGCTGACATACAAAGACGCCAGCATAACGGTAGTGGTGGAGGGCCGTCGTCCACACTGTTGGTTCTGCCAAAAGCAGGGCCACATGGCTAGGAGTTGCCCCCAAAGGGTAACCCCTAATCCAATAACCCAAAAGGCGGTCACATCCACTGAGACAACGCCCGCACCAAAACAGGCGGCAACAACCCCTGCAACTGCAGCACCAACCCCAGCTCCAAGGAAAACTCAAACCACCCAGGAGGCCAAGGGGGAAGAATGGAGCACGGTAGTGAGACAAAAGCGGAAACACTTAATCCCTTCTGCCACCGTCCCACCACCAGCCCAAAAATCGAGGCAGGAGCCTCTGCAAATGCAGAAACAACAACAGCCACCGCAGCCAATGCCGCGGAAACAACTGCAGCAGCAACTACTGCAACAGCAAAATCAGCAAGTGCAGCAGAAGCAGCAGCAGCAACGACACCAGCGAGAGCAGCAACAACAAAAACAGCTGCAGCAGCAAATAGAGGAGCAGACACAACCAACGGTCCCCACACCAATCGAGACGGGGATCAAGCGGAGAAAAGACTGCTCCTCTGAGGATGAATCCGCAAGTGAGAGGGAGAGGAACTCAACCTCACCTCTCCCCGGTTCATTCGAAAGAATGAAAAAGAAAAACAAAAGAAGAAAAGAGGAAGAAAAGGTGGCCCCCACTCCCTGTGAACATACACCACCCCTAACAACAAAATCCACTTCCACCCCCAAACCACACACTGCAACAACACCAGACACCGCACCAACACCAGACACCGCACTAACACCAGACACCGCACCAACACCAACACCAGACACCGCACCAACACCAACACCAGGCACCACACAAACACCCGTCCCCACACCAAGGCAAACTGAGCCACTACCCCAAAAAGAAAATGAAAAGAATGAACCGAGGGAGAGGAGAGACTCCTCTGCCTCTTGCAGACCAAAGGTCCTTGCCCCTGAGGAACTATGTTATGTAGACCCTCTATCTGTGGCCACAGACATTTCCCATCGGCAGAGGAAAAACTTAAAACCTCTGCTCGATTACAAACAGATAGAGGGGAAAGATGTAAATATCCCCTCAAATTTCCCGGACGCCCCACTCCTAATAACCTTTGTCAGAACTCCAGAGGCCTGCAAGACCAACTTGTGGACAAGGCTGCAGGCCGCTGAAGGGGCGTTTCCGGGAATTGAACTGGTTAAAAAAAATGACCCTTCTCTTGATGAACTGTCAAAACAATGCAAGGGAAGGGTCCCAGTGTTGGTCCATCCGTCACTCTATAGGGCCCTTAAATTGACCTACCCTTTGGATGTCGGCGGCATTGTGAGAGAAGGTCAGGACATGAAAAACCTGACCACCTTGAGCATTGCACACAACGTCGGTGTCCTTTCCCCGGCTGACTTCGGAGCTGAGTGTAACACACCTTAAGGTAGGTACCATGGCTTTGAATTTGGCTAGTCTGAATGCGAGGGGCTTGAGATCATCGGGCCGGGCGGCTCGCCTCCGGCACGACCTCTTGTCCCTGGGAGTGGATGTCGCTGCGATTCAGGAGACGCATTTCGTTTCCTCTGTGGACTGTCAGGTGCTGGCCCGAGACTTTGAGGTTTTCTCAGCATATGGCAGCCCGCGGGGGAAGGGAGTTTCCGTGCTGGTTAAACGTACCCTGTCGGCGACGGTCGACGTTGTCCATAGAGATGCAGTGGGTAGGCTGGTTGTGGCCGATGTTGCCGTAAAAGATTCTGTGTTTCGGGTGATTGCGGTTCATGCGCCCAGCACCGCTCGTGAGAGGGTCTCATTCTTCAGTCAGCTTGACGCGTTTGTAGATTGTCGGAAGCGGGTAGTGCTAATGGGGGATTGGAATTCCATCTTAGACCCCGACATAGATAAGGTAGGAGGCGGAGCTAGAGGATCGGAGAGGTGCGAGTCCAGCCTGGCTGATCTGATGGCTAGATGCGGTCTGGTCGACAGGTTTCGGGTCGAGCATCCAGGGCGGGAGATGTGGACGTGGACCAATAGTGTTTCCTCCTATCCAAATACTTATTTGGACAGGATGTTAGTTAGGAGAGGCGAAGTAGACTTCTTATCTTGTCCCACGTTCACTTGGCTAGGCCAGACGGACCATAAATTAGTTATGGCCCGGCTGAAGCTAGGAAATAGGCCTAAGTTAGCGGGGTACTGGAAGTTAAACACCTCCCTTCTGGAGAGACAAGACTTCCAAGATCAGTTAAGAGAATTGATTAAAAAGGCACTAGTGGGGGCGGTTACCGGGAGTAAGTGGTGGTTAGGTCTCAAAGCCAAGATCAGAAGCTTCTCCGTCAAGTATGCCCAGCGCCTCGCACTAGATAAGGCCAAGACGAAGAAGAAGCTAGAGCAGAAACTAGCCCAGGCTACCGGGGAGGGTGATAGGGTTAGTCAGGAACTAGCTAAGCAGGACCTTCTACGCGAGACTAGCGAGCGTTACGAAGGCCAAGTAGTTAGAGCTAGGCTTAGAAAGATAGGCAACGAAGCAGTCAATTCTGATGCAGACGTGCGCCGTGAGGTTTCTAGGCGTGGCTCGGACAAATATATTGCAAAAATCAAACATCCGAATGGACGCACCCTGGAATCGACTCGGGAGATCTGCGAGGGGTTTCGAGAACATTTCGAGGAGCGTTTTACGCAGCAGCCCGATCTTCCGGTCCTTGAGTTTAGCGACTATTTGGCCGACTCTCCCCGCCTCGAGGCGGCTAGAGCGGCTGGTTGCGAGGGCCGGGTGACGGAGCAGGAGGTCTTTACTGCGCTGAAGCAGGTCAGCTGTGACAGATCGCCAGGACTTGATGGTCTGCCATACGAACTGTACTTGAGGCTGTCGCCCATGTTTCTGCCTCTTCGGACGGATATGTTCAACCATTGGTTTGCTCAGGGATCCATCCCAGGGCAGGTGACCAAGGGAGTGATCACATTGCTGAAGAAAGGTGACGGGCATGGAGGGGAAGAGTTAGATGACTACAGGCCCATAACTCTGCTAAACACAGAGTTGAAGATTTTGGCCAAGGTCCTGTCGAATCGGCTGCAGGTTGTTATCGACGAGTTGGTTGAACCAGAACAGAACTACGCTGTGAAGGGGAGATCGATTCAGAACAACTTGCACCTGATCCGCATGATCCTAGAGGGGGGAATAGATGACGACACAGAAGCCGCGCTGATAAACTTAGATCAGTCCAAAGCTTTCGATAGGGTCGACCATCGTTTCCTGGCATCTGTCTTAGAGGCCGCCGGTTTTAAACCGGACTTTTGCAAGTGGATCTCCATAATGTATCGGCAGCCCATGGCTGTCGTGCAAGTGAACGGAAAGCGCTCGAAACCCTTTGTTATCTCTCGGTCGGTTCGTCAGGGTTGTCCGCTGTCGCCCCTGCTTTATATCCTGGCTTTGGAGCCTCTTCTCCGCAAGCTGAGACATGGGGAGGCAAATTCGGCCCTGCGCGGAATGGCTCTGCCTGGCGGCTCAGCTGCCAAGGTATCCGCGTTCGCCGATGATGTCACGATCTTCGTGTCGGGCTCCAGAGACATTGAGGTCGTGTCGGAGGCACTCACACAGTACGAAAGAATTACAGGGGCCAAGATAAACCGCAACAAGTCGGTAGGACTGCGGTTGGGCGCATGGAGTGGCAACGCAAACCTCCCTGCGCCCTTCAGCTGGACAGATGGCCCGGTCCGGATCCTCGGCGTGTGGTTCGGACCGGGTCTCCAGCTTGACAAGAATTGGTTGGAGGTACGGTCAAAGGTGGAGGCTGCAGTCAGTTCGTGGCTTCCTAGGAAACTTTCCTTAAAGGGTAGAGCTGAGGCGTGCGCCACTTACGTCTTTCCTCTCATCCTTTACCGACTGGCCGTACTTCCCCTGCCTGCACAACACCTAAAAGCTCTCGTCGAACTCTTGTCCTCGCTCCTTTGGGACAGAGGAAGACACTGGGTGAGCAGACAGGCCTGTATTCAACGTCCGTGTGAGGGAGGCTTGGGAATGCCGGACTTGAAGTGTCATCGAGATGCTGAGAGACTGGCCTTCCTGAGCAACTATATGCAGGAGGACCAACCGTGGCACCCCGTGGTTACTGCCGCCTTCCCCGACCTCGTTCTCGACCCTTCCATCGAGAGCCGTCGCAGGCCGCGGGGAGAATCTGCCTACATGAAAGAGTGCCGAGCCGCGCTAAAACGACTACCAAGGTCCAGTGACCTTGTGACTGCTACCCGTAGGGAACTCCACAGGGATCTAGTGAGGGAGGCCGCTGACGACCCGCTATGCGCGCGTTTGGGGTGGCAGCAGAGTGAGATCCGCTCCGCGTGGAGCTGGGCGCCAGGTTCGAGTCATCTGAACAATTCGGAGTTCTCTCTGACCTGGCGATTGGCCCGAAATGCACTTCCACTCAACAACATACAATGCAGTTCTGGGTTTCTGGAGTCGCCCGATTGTCCCCGTTGTGGGACAACGGCTGTGGAAACTACGGATCACGCTTTCTTTGATTGCCGCGAACTCCGCCAGTACTGGTCGTATGTCAGTGGGGTGACGGCTCGCATCGATCCTGAGCATCCTCGCCCAATTACTGTATCCAATGTTGTGGACAACGTGAGGCCGCCGTGGGACCGGGAAAGACAAATGGTCTACGTTACGATTCTGGCCGTGGCGAGAATGGTGATTTGGACGTCGCGTCTGCAAGGTTGCCGGGGGGTGTTGTCTTTTTCTGATCAAGATCTGATCGCGTTCTTTAAACACCAACTACGGGTGAAGATCAGATGTGATAGAAGAAGGCTGCATCGCGCGGCATTTGACAGAAGATGGATACATGTGGCAAGTCTGTGTGTACGAAGAGGAGCCAAATTCGAATACGTGTTCCCCGCCTAGGTGTGGAACGCGCAGTTCTGTAAAGTTAAATTAAACAAGTAGTCTCTCAGCTAGCTGAGTGTGTGTTCCATCCCTCCCCGATTAGGAAGCCTCCAAGATCCCCATCCCCTCTTACCTGCAATTTTTGTTTTTCACCCCTTCCTCTAAATTTTACCCATCTTGGAGAAAAAGAAATACAAACTAACCTCCATCCCTTACCCACAAAATTTTCTTTTCTCCATTCACCCCCATCTAGAGGGCATCCCCACCTAGAGACTGACCCGCAGAAGCGAGGTTCCTTTTACAAACCTAGTGGAACGGGCAGTCTATCAACTAGACGGGGTTGGGAGGGTCCTACTAATCACCTTTTGTTTTTTCTTCCCCCTCCCTCGACACAAATGAATTATTGTTACCATTTTATTGTTATCTTTTTTGTTTTTACACGTCAATAAAAAATGTTTTAAAAATTGGGAGTTACTAGGACGTCCCCCAAGATGAAAGGGTGAATGCGGTATTATGGTGAAAGAAGATACTAGCTGGGAGAAACTTTTGACTTTGTTTAGTTCTGGAGCGACAAGGATGACCAACGACCCCCAAAATCCCCCCTTTTGAGTTGGCCATGTGCCTAAGTTTTTTGTTCACCGTTAATTTTACTGTATTTTTTTAACATGAATAAAAGATTTAATATCTCAAAGTGTAGTATCTGTTCCGGCAGATGCTGCAAGCTATGACTAGCTATGACTAGCAAAGACCAGATGTGGGGGCAACCCCACATGCCTGACCATTAACCAGTTCCCATTTCCCACCTCTCGGGAGCTGGTCCCCTTTTTCCCTTCCCCCTCCCTTCACTCCTCACATTAAAAATCGGCCTTGTGCCTAATTTGCTCGGTGGGGGAGCAAATAAATACCATCTGTTCCGGCAGATACTGCAAGCAAAGACCCTATGTGGGGGCGACCCCACAGATAAGACCTTGGTCAATGTAGGGGCAAGCTTTCATACCAATTGTCACTATCCAGCTCCCCTACTCCCCGGGGAGTTGGTCCCCATTTCCCCTTCACTCCTCACATTAAAAATCGGCCTTGTGCCTAATTTGCTCAGTGGGGGAGCAAATAAATACCATCTGTTCTTCAGATTTACACTTCAACTTCTTGTTCTCTGTCAGTGGAGGAGAAATCCTTCACAACTGAGACAATTTTTATTTTTGTTCCTTTTCTCCACGTTAAAAAAACGACCCTGGTGTCTAACTCTGTCCCGTGGGGAGGCATTGTAAATAGGAACTTTGACGCCATCCTTTTTTGAAACAACCAGCATGTTAGGGGAAACATAACATTTTATGTTTGGCATGAAATGTTATCGTGGAAAAGCAATAAAACATGCAAATTATTATTTAATCTGAATTCAACTCAAATTTGTTTTAGAAATTCTTATGGAAGTTTATTTTCAGTTTTCACTATGAATGAACATCTTGGCGTTTACATTTGTACTGACCATGAGTTTCTTCAACAGTTTAGATTCATGTTCCCCAGCTCTTTGTCCTCTTATGCTCCTTTAACAGGTAGATTGTTCTCGTTCTGTCAGCCATAAGTAGGTAGAAATATGTCAACTTTCTGGGTGTGTCTTGTGTAGACTGTAACTTTTAGCTGGACATACTCATATAAACAGGCAACTATATATAACAGTCAATTGAAAAAAATAAAATAAAATAAAATGAAAAAAAAAAAACTCAACCAACCAATTTCAAATTTTTGTGCTGTAGCGTGCTAAAGGCTGAGGATCTGCAAGATGCCAAACTCTGATAGAACTCGCCACACAACCATTTGTCTGGAGACGGTCCCAAAGAACCAATGCTGGAAAACTGGCCAATCAGTGGCCAAGAATCGACTTCCATCTTCTCAGGACCATTATCGATCAACACCTGCCAACAAGAAGGAAATAGATTTATATAAAAATATGTTGCCTGCAATGCATTTCAGTTTTTGATTTCTCTTTTTTGCACATTTTTAAACTTATACAGAAAAAGAAATAAAATTTTAGTTGTCATACAATTATATTCTTCGATTAAAAATATGACTTGTTGAGCTTTAGTTTTAGGACAATAATTTAAAAATAATTGGGTTTGTATTACTGTACACATAGATTTGAAAAAGTTGTCAAAAAACAAATATATAACAAATAAATGTTATCAAAGGCAAGATAAGTTACTTTTCTACCAAACTGGATATATTTTTTGTGTTTTTATTCAATGTAACATATTTATTCAGCTCGAAAAACATGCAGTGTTTACCGATGTATTGGACAATTCAAAATGGCGGCCGACTCTCTCTTAAACACGGTAAGTTCGAGAAAAGGTGTTATAAATAATAAACTAGACAAAATACTGTTAGAAATTCGCTACCGTGACATAGGTTGACATATATTCGGTGTTTTTTTAATAGTATTTTGTTTAGTTTATTATTTATAACACCTTTTCTCGAACTTACCGTGTTTAAGAGAGAGTCGGCCGCCATTTTGAATTGTCCAATACGTCGGTAAACACTGCATGTTTTTCGAGCTGAATAAATATGTTACATTGAATAAAAACACAAAAAATATATCCAGTTTGGTAGAAAAGTAACTTATCTTGCCTTTGATAACATTTATTTGTTATAAATTTGTTTTTTGACAACTTTTTCGAATCTATGTGTACAGTAATACAAACCCAAATAATTTATACCAGCGGTTGTCTGGGCAGAACTAAGTAATTTTAAAAATAAATTGTAGTGAAGTATGTTTTTATACTGCCAATAAAATCAGAATAATAATCAGAAGCAATGCTATTTAGGTCTGACTTTCAGAATCCAACAAGAGAAATTTATATGTTAAATCAATACAAAAATAACAAAATCTGCTCGTCAGAAACAAAATTTGTCAGCTGAGATGCTATTTAGATCTCACTTTGAAGATGTAATAAGATAAATTTACACATAAAGACCACACAGTATAAAAATTAATGAAAATTGGTTAGTCAGAAGCAAAATTTGATTTGTCAGATGAAATGCTATCTGGGTCTGACTTTGAAAATTTGACAATAAATTTATAGGCTAGAGATTTTGCTTGATTAGTTATTAAGATGAATATACCTGTGTGATATGGATTGATTAAAGTAAAGCAGGTATTTGGATTCAAGATGTGACGATCTGGATTGCTAGATTTGGGTTTTTTTTTTCTTTTTTATCCTTTAATGCTGAATTCAGTTACTTTCATAAAAGGTTTTCTGCTTCAAATTCTTAATATTCATAAATTAAATTATTGTGTAACCAATTCTAAGAACTGATAGATGAAACCTTAAGAAATTACTTAGAAGATAAGTTAAACTAAAACTAACGTAAATAAAGGATTCTCAAACAATACCAAATACGAGGAGTGTTCAATAAGTAATGGACCTGGTCCACATCCAGTTATCTGATCTAGCTGGAATTTTGCATATGTAATGATTTATATCTCTTTGGGTTATGCGTTAAATTACAGCTCTGAACTAATTGTGGTTTCAGATTTACACATTTAAACTAAGTCAGGTATGAAATGTGGTCCAGTTTTTATATTTAAAAGGATGTACATCACAGAAAACTTTTCATGAAAGACATGTCTGGTTATGATGCCTCATCAAATGACCTTGCATTGTGATTTCAAACATGGCTGGAAACTTATGGAAACAGCTTCCAGACCTTGTTGCCCCCTTTTTGCCATTGATGAGGCATTTGTCAGTCAAGCTGAGGCTGCCATTTTGGAAGATTAACGCATGACTATTTGCTAAATAGCCCTAGAGGTCAAAAGTACTACAAGGTCTGTGAAAACTATAATTCATGACTATTTGCATGTGGATAAGGTGTCAGCCAGATGAATTTCCAGGATGCTGACACCTATCCAGCAGCAAGAACAGGTTGACTGCTTGAGGATGAATTTGGAAATGTGCCAAGAGGAAGAGTCAGAGTTTTTCAAAAGACTGATTACAGACAATGAAACCTGGGTCTATCACTCTGATCCAGAGACCAAAACCCAGTCAATGCAGCAGAAGCACTTGGACTCAACACCTCCAAAGAAGGCAGTAGTGCAGCCCTCTGCTGGCAAGATTATGCTCAGTCTTCTGGGATCAGGATGGAGTAGTGATGATAGATTTTTTGGCAAAGAGTACCATAGTTACAGGAGCTTATTATGCTTTACATTTGAGGAAATTAAGAAAGGCTATCAAAATCAAGAAGCAGGGTAAGATTAGCAAGGTATTCTTTTCCTGCAAGACAATACTCAAGTCTACAACGAGCACGTTGCAAGATCGGACGCGCAGGCTTGTAGCTATGAAATCCTCCCCCTAACTTTGCACCCTATGACTATCACCTGCTCCCAGCCATCAAGTTGTTTTTTAAAGGAAAGTGTTTCGCTGAGGATGTAGTCTTGTTTCCGACAGTCACGTCATGGTTGGAGAACTAACCTGGAGCATTCTACAAAAATGGTCTCCGGAGTTGCATCAAACGATGGGATAAATGTGGAACTCTGGATGGTCCTCATGTAGAAAAAGGCTGATAACTGCTAAGTTTTATAGCTCTACTGCTACGAGGAGTGGGCCGGGGGGGGGGCATTAGTTATTGAATGCCTTTCGTGAATGCAGCTAATTAAACAAATTTTTCATTAAGAGTGTTAGCACTTACTTTGCGCAGTTTGAAATGACCCCAGGCATTTTTCTGCAACATTGTATGACGTCCTGGTACGGAAGCTATCAGATTCACTCTGGAATGAAAATGGATAAATTTAAAGAAAATAAGAAAATGTTTAAAAAGTGTTGGCTCAATAAGATATTTAGGAGTTATTTCCCTTGGACTTAAAAAATTACTCCCTCCCAAATTTTCCTACTAGTCTATAATATAAATCTCACCTGTTTTAAATGTATGTATGTCTGCATAAAACTTTTGAGAGAGGCAACGGATTTTCACGAGATCAATATTGTTTTGAAGCGTGATCTTTCGGACAACAAATATCGAAAAATTGACTAAAAACATTAACTCCTTCACCCTAAACTGGGCACTTTTTTTTTTGTTTGTTTTTTACATGGAGGTCACCACTTATCAAGGCCCAGAAACCACTCGGGGATAAGGGTTATTATGTGTACAGTAATCAATGGGGTAGTGTTGTATTATTCGTTAGTATTGGAGATTTGATAAAGTGTCATTACCTAACAGGGCAGTTCATCAGGAATTTGTTTATGTTAGACTTGAAGACATCCAAGTTGAAGTCAGGAGGGAAACAGGCAATGGGGTCACTTTTCTATAGGGAGGGGTTCACATTCTTTTCCTCCTTCGTGGTATGGGTTCGAGCCTGCCTGCCTACCTACTACCACTTTTTTTTTTTTTTTTTTTTTTTTGCTAAACACACACCTCCAAACACCCAGGCAACGCCGGGCACCAAGGTTAGTTATAAAATAAAATAGAAGAGGTTAAAAAATGTGTCAAACGTGTTTGTATTAAAAATGTTTTCTCTCTATCTCTCTCAGTGCATCTCTCTTTTCTTCGCCATTTTTCCACATTCCTTTCCCTGCCACTTTTTCACCTCTGCTCAACCCAATTTCTATCTCATTTTAAAAAATATTGAAAATAATAATGTTAATCAGTTACATAATAGATTATGTTTAAAATGGCGTATTAAAAATTATATTTATAATGGCTTCAGCTTATGCAGCATGACCCAATTGACCCCCTAAAGAATGAATAATTATTTTTTTTCATTTTATATATTATTCATCCAGAACAATGCTGATCAAGAAAATAGCAACTTTGTGAGTGTTTGGTTTGTTGGGTTTTTTTTTTTATTTTTAGCTGGACATACACAACTGTCCGTTATACAAAAAAAATGGCCTCATCAAAAACACACACCAACACATACCAAAACACACACAAACCAACATACACAAAAACAAATGTGTTTTTTTTAATCATCGTATTTTAAGTATTTTTTCTGCATCGAACACTCATCAGTCACAAATGATAACACACCTGCCACTCCACTTGCCATTTCCATACGTCATACCAGCCCCCACCGCTGACAAAAAAAAAAGAAATGATGCAACTTACTTTGCTGCTGACATATCATGTGCAAGAATGTGTCTTTCCCATTCAGATAGAGCTGAATTCCGATAAGCTGTCACGTATTGATGCAGGTCTTTCTTGAACGATGTTGGAGAATGGCCCTCATTTTTGTTGGCACCACATTTCAACTTTGGAAACAATGGACTAATCCACATACTAAACAAAAACAAAGCAAAAATATCTATATATTAATATGATAGCGTGTTCATTATTTTCTGTGTCACGCTTACATCCGGGTTGTTTAATTGTTATGTACTTGTTGTAAATAATTTTACCAAGAATTTTTCATAAGTTTTGGTTTCTGTTTTGATTATAGCTGATAGCACTTAAGTCATCTATTTTTTTTTTATAAATAATTTTATCAAGAATTCTTCATAAGTTTTGGTTTCAGTTTTGATTATAGCTGATAGCACTTAAGTCATCTATTTTTTTTTTATAAATAATTTTATCAAGAATTCTTCATAAGTTTGTGTTTCGATCATGGCTGAAGGAACTCAAGTTTTATATATATATATATATATTTTCATAAGTTTTTATTTTGGTTTCGATTCAAGCTAATGCACCCAAGTCATATGGATATATTTTTTTTTTTTTTTTTGAAATTGCAACTCAGATTCCCAACAATACTTAAATTTGTATACTTGTATTATTTTTGTATCAAAAGGGTTCAAGGCTCATGTGTCAGTGCTTCTTTACAGCAGGCATACACCAACCATGGGCACTTATTCCTACACCTCTCCACAGTAATGCTAACGATTTCACATTAATCACTTAAAATCATTTAAAATGATTTTCTTTATTAAAAAAAAAAAAAAAACTACTTTATCAAGTTATATGATTTTTGAAATATGACATTTTTGTTCTGTAATGGATGCATACATAATACAGACTTTTCTGTATATTTGTTTTTTATATTTAGGTGGAACTGTAGACTTGCACAAAAAGAAAGGTTGTTAAAATGCAACTCACGCTTGAGTTTTTTGGTGCCAATCTCCGGGAATCAGATTGGCAGTGTGAATAACCACCTTCATTCCGTGTTCATAGAGAAGAAACATCATTTTCCTGGACAAAAATGAAAAAAATAAAAAGGTACTTGTACAGTTTAATCAAGACATTAAAAAATGAAAACATTGAGAAAAAAAAAATTATAATATTACATATTGTATGTATCCGTTTCGGATTGAAGATCTGAAAAAAATTTAATTTTATTTGATCAAGTAGTTTGTTTTTTTTACCACGGAAAAACACGTTTTTATGAAAGTGCGTTGAAGTCAGCCATTATGGAAATGTTTTAAAATGCCACGGGGAGATAACTCAATGTAAAGTGCCGAGACTCCCTCCCCATCTTTATTACTAACTTTTCTTCCTAAAAATTTAACCTTTTGCTCGGTATCATAAACTACAAGATGAAATCAAGTGAATCTTTTTTTTTTTTTAAGAACTTCATTCCATAACGGATACGTACAATATAACCTTTTTTCGATATTTTCATTTTTTATGTCTTGATTAAACTGTACAAGTGCCAAATAAAAAGCAAAAATAATTTTATAAATATATTAATAAAACTTGCTAGCATTACCAGGCAACATGAATACAAAAATGAAAGTAAAAAAAAAAAATTCAAAAGTATGCCACATTTTTTTAAACGTTTCTCTCTACATGCTCAGTCACAACTTTGAACACACCTTTGTTCTGTCTACTTGGTAACTGGTTCAATAGAAAAGAAAATAATCAGGGCTCTACATTGCGAGTAAATCACTCGCATTTGCAAGTGATTTTTCCAGTTGGCGACTAAAAATAAAAAAAACACTTATCTTTTTGGCAACTGTTTTTTTTTTACCGACAACTCTTCTAATAGTGAATGAAAAATGTCTTTTCAACTTATATTTTCTTAAAAAAAAAAAAAAAAAACGAGCAAAGTCAAATTATTTAAACAGTAAAACAGTAATAGAACAATATACCTTTTTCTTCTTTAAAGGAAGGCTTCTGAAAGAAATATCTCTAAAATGAAATTGATCACGTGGTATTATTTCGCAAAACTTTGACAGTCTTTTGAAGTTTCAAAAAGAATATTATTGGAATAATATTAGAACTACGCATGCTAACTGGTGTTTTGCGGTTAAGGTCTTCAGAAAATTTAAAAAACAAAAACAATTATTTTGCTATCTCTTAAATACAGCGTTATATTTAATTTAAGCTACTACTGCAGTAAGTCAATTTTCAAATATATTTTTCTTTAAAAAATTTACATTCTATTAAAATATTCAGTTAATGAAGCAAAAATAAAAAAAGCATGAACTTTATAAAAAAAAATGAACTTTATAAAAAAAAAAAAACACGTGCTGATGCTTCCTTCCATATCTTAAAAACTGCCCCAATTTTGAATGGATTCTTTGGACTACTGTTCTCATCTTAAGTGTTATTTTCACATTTGATATAACATTTTAATTATATAAAAAATCATTAATACAAAAAAAAAAAAAAAAATTTTTATTCTTCAAGAATGAGAATTCAATAGAAACGTTTTAATTTGAATAAAATATGCATCAAGTGTGCTTGAAACCAAATCACAACGTAATATTATGAAAATAAACAAATATTTTACTTGTTTGAAATTTATCACAAATATATTTCAGAGATATACTTCAGTGTGTTGTTTTATTTCTTTTTTTTTTTCCTTTTCTTCTTGATTGCCATGTTGTAAATTTGGAGAAAGAAGTCTGTATAGAGCCGTGCATTGTATCTGGCGGTTGTATTTTGAATTGTTTGAACTGTGCGCAGATAACGCGAGAATAACATCGAGAACGAGAGTTCAATATAGAAACGTTGTTTTAATTTGAATAAAATAACATACGTATCAAGTGCACTTGTAACCAAATCACAACATAATTAGGAAAATAAACAAATATTTTGTTTGAAATTTATCACAAATATATTTCAGAGGTAGACTCCATCTTCAGTGTGTTGTTTTGTTTCTTCCCCCCCCCCCTTTTCTTTTTTATTGCCATGTTGTAAATTTGGAGAAAGAAGTCTGTATAGAGCAACGCGTTGTATCTGGTGGTTGTATTTTGAAATGTTTGAACTGTGCATAGGTAACGTGAGAATAACGTCAAGAATGAGAGTTCAATAGAAACGTTGTTTTAATTTGAATAAAATATGCATTTATTTATTTTCCTAATATTACGTTGTGATTTGGTTTCAAGCGCACTTGATGCATATTTTATTTTATTCACATTTTATTCTACTTTTTCTAAAAAAAAGTAATCGATAAATATTTCATAAAGTAATATATATTCATAACACTAAAAACAAATCCAAAACAGTAAAACAATACCATTTTATTTATTATTTTATGCAAAATACAATCAAGTATTACTTGATAAATAGATATTTTTAAAATATATATAAAAATATTTTCAAAGTAAAAAATATTGTTAAAAATAAAAACATGTACAAAATTTTTCGATATTTTTTTTTTTACACCAATTTAATCATTTTTTTTAACTACAACAGGAAGTTTAATAAGCAGGACACTTATATCAATGCAATTTTTTTAATCTGACACCGTTTCCGCCAGACTTTGGGTCGCCTGTTCTTCTGCATCACCAAAATGTCATTATAATTATTAACATTAATATTAACAGCATTAGTTTAGGTATTTTGGATCAAAGTTATGACAAGGTTAAACCATTGGGAAAAAGTTTTTATGCTTCAAGTTCTTTATATCTCTGAATATTTATTAATGGTATTTAGTTTGGTTGTTTGTAGAGAAAAATTGATTCTGCATTTGGTTTGCAGAAGATGAGAGTTCTGCAAAGGGAAAGAAAAAAAAAACACTATCATGAATGTTTGATACAATTAAGTTAGGAAGCCGATATCTTCAGACAGCCTGATCTGGTAACAACAGAATAAACAAGGTAAGCTTTAGTGTTTCAAAAACATTATGTATGAGCAAGATCTGATATAAATGTACAGAAGCTATCTCAATCAGCCATAGAGTATCAATATACTGTACGATGGAGCGGTATGTTTGAGGACTTATTACATTTTGTTTTTACCTTAACTGATACAACAGAGTGGTCAGAAGATCCCAGTGGGGACAGAACGGAAGATGAACATCGCTCAGGGCAAGTTGTGAAGAAAAGGTCTAGGAGACTTGCATACAGACCGTCAGTGTTGGGCACATGGGTAGGTTCATGAACAATCATAGTGAAGTCATAAGCAATAGAGAAATCGTAACAGAACCTCCCCTCATCATGTTTTGTTTGAGTCAGTTAACCATTCCACATTGTGAACATTGAAGTCTCCACAGACATGCAGGTTAGCCGAAGGATAGGAAGTGGTCAATTACACTCTTAAAGATAGTAACTCTGCTTTTGCGGGGACAATAAACGCAGTAGTGTGTGCAAGTGCAACTCGGAAGCACATATGGGCAATTTCAGGTCTTTTTTGGCAATTTCCTACCACATGGAAAGCCATCTTTAATGTAGGCACATATTCCATGCCCATGGCGATCTTGGGGGTTAGATTTGGATGTTAAGTAAGAGTATCCATTAATTACGAACTCATCTAGGAAAATAGTCAGTTCAATGCCAGTTTTGCTTAAGAATAATAGGTCTGGTTTAGTCTCCTGTAATTGGGTTTCAACCTCTGGAAGGTTGGAACGTAGACCCCTGATGTTGGAGAAGGAGACATGGTAGTAGGGGTGGGGGTCTATGTTGGAAGTTGGAGATCTGGGTTTAATCATGTATTTTTTCTGGAAACTTTTTATGGAGTTTTGGGATTTGTCGACAGACTTACTTACAGCAGGGGAGAGAGGGAAAATAAGGGAGAAATAGAAACAAAGAAAAAAAAAAATAAATATATATATATATATATATATATATATATATTTTGTAACACATAAGGTAAAGCCATAACAATTACCCACTAATATGGCATCGAGAAGCCTCACCAGAAACTACTACATTGTCCAGAATCCATTCACCAAATGGCAATACAGCCCCAGTACTTTGCACCTGCTGATAGGACAGCCTCCTTAGTGGTTAATCCAAGGTTCAGGGTCTCTGACTATCAGGCGGATAACGTCAGCTTAGATAACACGTTTACCTCCAGCACCCTTATTAGTGACAAGGATAGACATAGAAACAGAAAATTTCCAACATATCTGGCGACTGTTCATGCAAAATACTGCTAACCTAGAATACAGCTTTTTCTTCTCCCTTTGTCAGAAAAATCACTCATTAAAAATGAGGACTGAGAGACAAATTAGGAGAAGCGAAAGTAACGAGAGCTGCCCATAACACATCCACAATGCATTGCCTATTAAAAAAAAAATAATATTTATGTGTTAAAGGGAAAGTTTGGTGATAGATTCCCCCTCTCACTAACTGAAAATAAATAGCATTGTGGAATCTATTCATGCTATTTTTAAAATCAACTTGCTAGATATAACGAGTACATTCATGGACGAGAAAATCTATTAAATCAAAGAAAAAAATATAAATTAAAAACTGAAACCTAATAAAACATAGAATACATATCACAATTAAACAACTTATCTGCTAAAAGCTTCTGTCTTCAATGCAAACTTTTAAAAATAGTCTTCGTTTTAGGTAGAGTTCAGTGTTCAAAAAAATTTTAAATTAACCGTTGAAAACGCTACTTTTGTTCCACAGTTGGTTTCATGACATTTGTATTTGATTTTTTTTAGCACTATTGCATCCTGTAGAGAAGTGGGGGGTTTTTTTCAGCATCTGTTATAAATTTGTTCTGTGAAAGTATGCAATAGTTGCAAAACACTATCCCCTTCTCACATTTGTAATGGGTTTCTAAATGATCACATTATTATTACAGTGCGCTTCATTAAATGCATGTCCAAAAAGAATATAATGAATGTCCAAAGACGAAAAGTATGAATATATATATATATATTTAAAAAAAAGAAAAAAAAAAAAGAAGGAAGTGAAAATTATTCATGAAAATGTAGGATATATGTTTTGTGTAAACATCATCCTTCGCTCGTAGGCAATCAGAATGAGAAAAGAAAGTTTTATCCTAATAAATTAGTTAATGGGTACTCCTGCAGTTTAAATCCCGTTTTTCCAGGAGTCTCGCTCAGCAATGCCCGACAAATGATGAAAACCGCCAGATTATACAGAGTGAGAAAAAAAGAGATGAGAGCAATCAGACAGGCAAAAAATTGGGAGAAAAAAAAAAGGGAAAGAGGGGGCGGACCTGAACAAAAATCACACCTCCTCCTCCCTAAGAACGACTTTTGGAATAAACACCCACAACCTCCCCATGTTTAGAATGGCTTTCGGATTTTTCCAATTTTTTCAGTGGATTATTATTGATTGAACACTAATATATGGGGAGGGGGGGGTCTCGTTCAGGTCCGTTCAAGAGAGTATTTTTTCCCACCCTAATCCAGCATAGTATAAACACCCCCAACCTCCCTCATGTAAAGCCATTGTTTTCAGAATAAACATCCCAAACCTCAGAAGACGTTCTTAACATGGGGAGGTAGGGGGTGTTTATACTATGCTGGGTTAGGGTGGAAAAAAAAAAATACCTTTTTAAAAGCCGTTTAAATGTATTAGGCAAAAAGAAAAAATAGATTATTATTTTTTGTTAGGTGTTAAACGACACTGGGTTATGGCGTTAAAAAATATCACACTAACTTTCCATACACAAACAAAAGATATTTTTGTTCACCAATTCAAAGAAACAGACTTTTATAACACCCTACAAACAAAAACAGAATAAAACAGTTGCCAATAAAAAAAGAAAAAAAAAACAATAAAATTTATGAATGTATTATGGAAAGTTGTTTGATTTGAAAAACACAAAGAAAGACTGTAGAAGATACACTTACTGTTAGATACTATACATATGTTTGTGTATGTTTTTATGTTAGCAGAGAAGGTAAACAGTCATTAGTTATGTAAAAAGGGATGGAACAATCAGTCATTGTTGTTATATGTTAGAAATTAAGTGTCTATTGACTGAAATTGATGCCTGTGAATCAATATTTGTCATAGCGATGCCATATTGTAATGTTTTGAAATGTTTGTTTAGAATGATCTAATTTTGAAATAAGATAATTAACAGACAACCTATCAGAGGCAGCAGTATTTCCTGAGGGAAACTTTATTAATTTTTGATTCTAATATGAGGAAGTTAATGGTATATATGTGTTTGTATGACCCAGTTACGGGTTGCCTAAGCATAGAATCTGTGGAATGTGTAGACTTCCTCCCAATGTCAACTGGTAGTAGTGGTAGGACTAAATATTTAGAAGAAAAAATAGGTACCTCTTTCTCTAACTGCGCGATTGTGATGGTGTTGCTCATCGGATGTAATGTAGTATTTTATTATCACAATTGAATGTGTCTGCAAAAGTGTTTGAAAGTTACATAAGATAGTGGCTATTAACCTAGCTGTATTAAATGTGGCATCTGTTGTTGCAAACCTACGATACTTTGGTCCAGAGGGGAATTTCTGCAGGCATTTTATTATATATGGAGATATGTATTAAAATAATCAGGAGTCACATTAAACATTATGTATAATGAGAGTTGCTTTGAGTGGTGAAATACAAGTCTTTTCGTTACAGAAATAATGTAAAACACTAGTTTTAATTCTCATATAAACAGTTAAAGGAAAGAAAAAAGTAATCGAATAATGGT
Organism: Euprymna scolopes; assembly: GCF_053919585.1. NCBI lineage: Eukaryota > Metazoa > Mollusca > Cephalopoda > Sepiida > Sepiolidae > Euprymna > Euprymna scolopes. The sequence goes on along the minus strand of NC_136512.1, from coordinate 33,008,743 downwards.
CTCACTTACGAATGATGGGTTCCATAAGGAATGTCCAATCGAGCCTGAATAAAAAAAAGACAAGACATTTTTTTCAAGATATACTTACAGTTGTCTCCAAATAAAATTTACACAAAAAAAAAAGTTACTTGCATGACCGTTTTAAAGAAGTGTGTTTCAGGTGAAAGCATTATTACATACTTGTTTGTTATGTCGAAATTAATATAAAATTCCAAAAATTTATGAAAAATTAATTAGCAGAAAATTAATTACAAGTTAAAATAGAATTTATCAACTTATTAAGTTTATGCTTTAAAGTGCATAAATTGTGCAACCAAATAAGTATGACAAACTGACTTATCTCCCTTGACTTAAATTTTTAATGAATGTAATTGTAGATGTTTTTTTTTTTCTTGGATCATTTTTCATAATTCTTTAAATTTGGACTAATTTCGACATGTGTATAAATAATGTTTTAATCTGAAATGTGTTGGTTTAAAAGATCATCAATCTACACAAGTACCAGTTTAGCTACATTTCTAAATTATATAAATTAGAAAATCTTTATTCATAACAACCACCTTTGCTCTTTATGTAAGGTAACAACCGGGCAACGCCATGTAGAAAGCATTTATTGTCTATTTATCTGTCTAGGGATAATTAAACAGCGGAGATTTGAATCGTGAGAAAGCAACGGATTTAAGCAAGCATACAGGTGCAGAGGCCAAGGGGTCAGGTTGACAATCAGTCAAACTGGGTGATCGGTAAATTGCACTGGAAGTAGGCCAAGCAAGAGCCAGATCTGACGTGTCACGGGTTCCGGTTTGGGGTAAGTTAGTGAGTTAGGTCCTAGAAACCGAGGAAGCAAGATGGGTTAAACGTCTCCCCATAAGGGGACGATGGTCTCTAAATAGGTGCAGAGAAACACCACAAATTCGAGATCGTTGATTTCACTCCATGCTACGGAAGAGGAGATGCTGGGGAGTGAAATAAACCAATATAAGAACATACGTCATCTTGCGTCTGTCTTGCATGCATGCTATGTTGTAGAAGAACCTAGCTCCAAGATGTTGGTGAATCCCCTAGACAGCGACCAAAAGACAGAAGGCCACGCAGCAAAAGGTATGTCATTTATAAATGTAATGTGAATTATGTAATAAATATACGTACCCACGAACGCTAGACAAGTCACAGGCCATTAAATAAAACACACACAAAAGACAAAGCACATGAAGACATTAAATAATACACACACAACATATATATATATGTATATATATATATATATATGATAGGAGTCGACTATATAACACAACTCGATTCCATCTGTCAGCAAAGCTTATAAATGCCTTGCTTGTAAAATTCTTTAGATTTCGATATGTAATATGAATCTAACTTGTTAAATCTCCTCTCGTAATGTTAACCTAAGGTCATCTAAATGGTTTTGTACTTCTCAAAATCAGCGGTGATCCAAGAGAGCTAGGTCAGGAGATTATGCAGGATGCCGCAAGATTTCCCAACCAAATTCTTTTGAGGATATTTGGATCAATAATGACGTGTAAGGATGAGCATTATCATGATGGAAGATGGTTCTCTTTCTGTTGACTAAAAAAGGTTGTTCAGGTCAACATGGGTAAGAATAATGCAGAAAAATATGAATGATGTTTAATAGTCTGAAATGGAAACTTTATAAATTAATCATGGTGATATGTTCAAGCAATAGTAATATGCATAAAATAACTTACTATGGTTTAAAATGCCCTTTCAACAAAACATCAAAAACTTTTGCATTAACCTAATATTATTAAAGTATTTATACATAATCACAGAATTACATTAGTAATTCCATTTTTCAGACATAAATCATCATAAAGGAAAAAAAAAAATAGTTTAGTTTATTTTTTTAATTAAAGTGAAGGAGTTTTTTTTGTTATCTACTTAATCATTAAGTTACATTTTATAACATTATTACAGAAAACATGTACTCTGATGATTTCATGATCTGTTGAGACGCCATTATGTTTGAAATGTAACTTATACAAGGGAAGTAACTCAGTTTGGAAATTCTGTTTATTATTTAAGTATAACTTTTGTAATTTTTTTTCAACCCCTATTTTCATTAATGATTAATTTTCTACTTTATCATTTTTTATAATTTTTGAATATTTTACTAATTTCCACATGACAATTGAGTAGATATGATTGGTTTTGATTGAAATTAAATTTTTTGATTTGCGTTCATATACCGAACAAGCAGTGATTGCAGAAAGGATTGAATTGTTATTAACGATTCCACAGGTGGCATTTAGGGATTAGGGTTTGGGGTCAAGGGGATGTAGTACATCCATTACTCTGAACCAGTGATTCCCAACCTTTTTTTACAAAGCGACATACTATGGAGTATTTTTTTTTGCAGCACACCTATCACAAAAAAAAAAAATGAATATTTAACAATGCTTACCAAATTGTTAAATATTTTGAATTTTCGATAATAATATTACCGAAAATTCAAAATATTAAACAACTAATTTATTTATTTATTTACAGACTGTTATCCTCATCTTTATAGTAGTTGTTTTACAATGTTTCGGACAACTATTCTTCTGGTCTTCGTCAGGTGATCAACCTTGATTGCCCTCCACGGCCCGTGGCGCAGTGGATAGAGACATTGAATCTCTATGGTTCCAGGTAAGCATTGCCTGAGGATAGCGGTTTCAATCCTACCCAAAGCAGGCCAGAGGATTAGTTCGCAAAAACGTGGTGAGATGTCAACAATTATGGAAGGCGGTTATTACTGAGGATACAGTTAAGAGATTCAGCATTCCTATCCAGTCGCAGTTAACCACCTGACGAACCCTATAAGAATAGTTGGCTGAAACATCGTGAAACAACTATAAAAGATGAGGATAACAGTCCGCAAGTAAATAAATTACAAATTACTCATATCAAAAAATTCCAATCTATATATCTATAAAAGTCAACATGTCTGTGTCTGTCTGTCTGTCTGTGTACAATTTCCCTATGCAATAACTCCATTAATTTTTAGTCTATAGACTGGAAATTTGATATACAGGGTACTGAGATTTGGGAAAATCTATGTGATCAGTTTTCGGACAGAAATTTGGCTGTTAAGGGGTCAAAGTTCAACGATTTAACCTTTGAGAACCGTACCAAACTCCTCCGACAATTTGGGGTCTAAACACTTGAAATTTTAGATATAAGTTCCTTGGACATGAATCTAACTTAATAACTTTATTTGAGCCCAAAACAATAAATGTTAAGGGGTCATAATAGGGGTCAAAGTTTTTAAAAAATTGACCTTTTTTTTTTTGTTTCTTTTCTTGCTCAGCATACACCTCCAAATACCCGGGCAACGCGGGGCACCCATGTTAGTAATTAAATAAATTTAAACTAACAATTTATTATATACATTTTTATTTCTTCTCTTTTTGATATTTAGGCATCAATATCACAAAAGTAATAATGTGTGAGTATTTATTAATGCAAACAACTCAAGTTATAACAATATGAAAGCTGTTTTGCACCCATATCTTTGCGATGGCACAGTAGTTGGAAGCAATTGTTCTAAACAGTATAAGACAGAGTTGTCTCACCTGACATAATGACACATGGGAGAATTTAGCTGCATCCTGCTGTAAGCCTTTTTGTTCGGCGCCCGTAAACCCATGCACAATCAGGAGAGGCTTCTTCCTAAAGACAAAAAAAAAAAAGAAAAAAGAAAATATGTACATTTATTGTACAAATAATACAATCAGTACAGCATAATCACGTTGATACCCCGATTCTCATCAGATCACCGAAGTTAAGCAACGTTGAGCCTGGTTAGTACCAGATGGGTGACCATTTGGGAATTCTAGTCACTATATGTGACTTCCGCTTTTCTCGGCATTGTTTCCAGTCGTCCTGAACTTCCACTTGCTACTGGTATTCAACAATGTTGATGGAGAGGTGTGGTTGGAGATTGTGCAACTCTTGCCACAAAAATTTCACGTGCAGGCACCTTTACAGTTGGTATCTATAGTCTGTCAAGGCTGAAGGAAGCTTAAAATACAATCAGCAGAATTTAAACTTAAAAAAAAAAAAGAAATGGGATTTTCCATACAGCACCTCTCTATTGCCATTATTTGAGCGAACTACTTGTGCCTGCTCGACATTCGATGAAACTTTCTGATGTTCTGAATGTTTTTTTTTTTATTTTGTGATTGAAAGAGATTTTCATTCATCTTTATATTTAAATCTAATATTCATATTTTATCAAATATTGAATTGCGTATTTATATTTATTAAATGAATTTACAAGATGTTTATTTAATTTTTTTCCCTTTATTAAGCTATAATCATAAAACTGTTATTAATAGACAACTTGGGTGGAGGGATGTTATGGCCCTGCAGGTGTGAAGACCGTTCAGGACCACACCTCTTGCTGATGGGATGCTGAAAATATTCTCTTTTATAATTTAAACTGGATGGACATAGAGCAAAGTTTATTTGGCAGTTTAACTCATTGTATTATTTTTCTTCCTTTATTAAGCCATGGTCACGTACGGCACAATCACGTTGACACACCAGTTCTTGCCAGATCACTGAAGTTAAACAACGTTGAACCTGGCCAGTACCAGATGGGTGACCATTTGGAAAGGCTAGACGCTGTATGTACCTTTTGGGAAGGTTGGGCGTGAGGCCAGCACTTTCACCCCGAAAAAAGAACTCTTCACTACAAAAGCATCTATAAAGTTGTGGATGGCCTATGTCCCTACAGGGGCTCAAGGCTATGGATGGATGGATGGAAACCATGGTCATAAAATTGTTATCAAAAGACAAAGGCTACTAAGCTAATTAGAGAATGCATAAAACTTAGGAACATCACAATAGTTAGCCAATACGTAACTCTGAGAATGTGACGGTGATACATATTCATTCACACAATTCTGAGGCAGCACGTTCAGGACTACAGAACACAATGCGAAAGGAGATCCTTATGAATAAAATGATAAAATAGGATACTTAATAAAAGACATCCGACACACCAAAAATCCACCGAGCTATAGGGATGTCATTCCTCTTTATCCTCAGAAAGTAAGTGGAAGTTGAGAATTTGCTTAAATGTAACAGAACACTATGTTACACAAGATCGGACTTTATTCACAGTCTCTAGCTGCACATTTATGGAAACAACAAAACAAAATTAAAATAACCTCTTTGTTCTTTTCAAGACTTCATCTGCCAACGCAATAGTTTTACACATCTACCGACTAAAGGATTCTCATCCACTCTTATGTGATCAAACTAACAAAGAACTGAAAATAAACGGAACTAGAAAATGTTTCTGTGCCATCGAAAAAAAACCAATAATAAAAGTAATCAATTAATGATATTCCACTGACGTCGGATAACTATTTTTTTTTCATGTAAGTACAGAATTCAGCCTAATTAAAAAAACAAAAGTACAGAAATGTTTTTATGATGGATGTATCCTTCACAGAACAAAAATGTCATATTCCAAAAATTACATAAATTGATCAAGTAGTTTCATTTTTCTTTTTTTTTTTACAAAGAATATCAAATTTTATGATGAAACGAGAACAGTTTGTCTTAATCTACCATGTTTAATAAAAGGGACAACTGAATTCAAACTAGCAAGATTTTAAAATCAGTCTTATAAAGGCTACAGTACACTAATAATCACTGAAAAAAAAAAAAAAAAAAATCTATATAAAAAAAATTACTTGATCAATTTACATGATTTTTGGAATATGACATTTTCATTCCATGACAGATTTTTCTGTATTTTTGTTTTTTAATTAGATTGAATTCTGGATAATTGCATATTTTTTTTAAATCTAGAAATTCTATTAACTTTTTAATTTGGTTGTACATAGAAAAATTTATCGTTTTTTATGCAAAAGAGTAGCTTACCTGAATTCTGGAGAATACTGTTGAACTAACCATGAAATATCAATCATATAATTGAACTGGAAAGAAGAGAGAAAAAACAGAATTGCATGTAAAATATTATTCTTTAAAATAATTCTTAAATGTACTTGTTAAAATATTTCAAATGAATTATTAGATAAATTGAATGGTGAAGTAAGTGTCAAGAGAGGGAAAAGAGTAATAAAAATAATAAAGAAAATATGGGTAAAGAGAGAAACTAGGAGAGAGATGGATAGGCTAAGAAAGACAGGATGAGAACAAGAGATAGAAATATAACAATGTACAGAGTGGTTTGAAAGTCTTGGTAGTCATCACAAAAATGATGGTTCGATTGTTACGTCTACAAAAAAAAATGTAATCTAAAAATCTAGTAACCCCGATCAAAAACAGGTTCTCCAAAAATTTTGTTACTTCTACCAAATACCAAAAAGTCTTATTACCCTTTTTGAAAAGGGATATCCAAAGTTATTCCTACCAGAAAAGTTTGTCCAAAGTCATTATTCCTACCAAAAACTGGGATTCAAAAATCTTGTTATTCCTTACCAAAAATTAAAAATGTTTATCCAAAAGTGGTTTTACCTCTACCAAAAAGGGTTATCTAAAAGTATTTTTAACCCAAACAAAAATGTTTATTCAAAAGTCTTTTTACCCTTACCAAAAAGGGTTATGCACAAGTCTTCTATCCCTACCAAAAAGGATTACCCAAAAGTTTTTTACCCCCTACTAAAAAAGGTTATCCAAAAGTTGTTTTAACCCCTACCTAAAAAGTCACCCAAAAGTCTTTTTGCATCTACCAAAAAATATAACAGCAATGAAGGCACAATCACAAAAGCACAACTTTGTAAAACATCTTATGGCACTGTATATTTTGTGCCACCATACAAACATACATAATCCTTTCTATTTTATACATTACTGTATATTTTGTGCCACCATACATACATACATACATAATCCTTTCTATTTTATACATTACTGTTACTGTATATTTTGTGCCACCATACAAACATACATAATCCTTTCTATTTTATACATTACTGTATATTTTGTGCCACCATACATACATACATAATCATTTCCATTTTATACATTACTGTACATTTTGTGCCACCATACATACATAATCCTTTCTATTTTATACATTACTGTATATTTTGTGCCACCATACATACATACATAATCCTTTCTATTTTATACATTACTGTATATTTTGTGCCCCCATACATACATACATAATCCTTTCTATTTTATACATTACTGTATATTTTGTGCCACCATACAAACATACATAATCCTTTCTATTTTATACATTATTGTATATTTTGTGCCACCATACAAACATACATAATCCTTTCTATTTTATACATTACTGTATATTTTGTGCCACATACATACATACATAATCCTTTCTATTTTATACATTACTGTATATTTTGTGCCACCATACATACATACATAATCCTTTCTATTTTATACATTACTGTATATTTTGTGCCCCCATACATACATACATAATCCTTTCTATTTTATACATTACTGTATATTTTGTGCCACCATACAAACATACATAATCCTTTCTATTTTATACATTACTGTATATTTTGTGCCACCATACATACATACATAATCCTTTCTATTTTATACATTACTGAATATTTTGTGCCACCATACAAACATACATAATCCTTTCTATTTTATACATCACTGTATATTTTGTGCCACCATACATACATACATAATCCTTTCTATTTTATACATTACTGAATATTTTGTGCCACCATACAAACATACATAATCCTTTCTATTTTATACATCACTGTATATTTTGTGCCACATACAAACATACATAATCCTTTCTATTTTATACATTACTGTATATTTTGTGCCAACATACAAACATACATAATCCTTTCTATTTTATACATTACTGTATATTTTGTGCCAACATACATACATACATACATAATCCTTTCTATTTTATACATTACTGTATATTTTGTGCCACCATACATACATAATCCTTTCTATTTTATACATTACTGTATATTTTGTGCCACCATACATACATACATAATCCTTTCTATTTTATACATTACTGTATATTTTGTGCCCCCATACATACATACATAATCCTTTCTATTTTATACATTACTGTATATTTTGTGCCACCATACATACATACATAATCCTTTCTATTTTATACATTACTGTATATTTTGTGCCACCATACAAACATACATAATCCTTTCTATTTTATACATTATTGTATATTTTGTGCCACCATACAAACATACATAATCCTTTCTATTTTATACATCACTGTATATTTTGTGCCACATACAAACATACATAATCCTTTCTATTTTATACATTACTGTATATTTTGTGCCACCATACAAACATACATAATCCTTTCTATTTTATACATTACTGTATATTTTGTGCCACCATACATACATACATAATCCTTTCTATTTTATAGATTACTGTATATTTTGTGCCCCCATACATACATACATAATCCTTTCTATTTTATACATTACTGTATATTTTGTGCCACCATACATACATAATCCTTTCTATTTTATACATTACTGTATATTTTGTGCCACCATACAAACATACATAATCCTTTCTATTTTATACATTACTGTATATTTTGTGCCACCATACATACATACATAATCCTTTCTATTTTATTCATTACTGTATATTTTGTGCCACCATACAAACATACATAATCCTTTCTATTTTATACATTATTGTATATTTTGTGCCACCATACAAACATACATAATCCTTTCTATTTTATACATCACTGTATATTTTGTGCCACATACAAACATACATAATCCTTTCTATTTTATACATTACTGTATATTTTGTGCCACCATACAAACATACATAATCCTTTCTATTTTATACATTACTGTATATTTTGTGCCACCATACATACATACATAATCCTTTCTATTTTATACATTACTGTATATTTTGTGCCCCCATACATACATACATAATCCTTTCTATTTTATACATGACTGTATATTTTGTGCCACCATACAAACATACATAATCCTTTCTATTTTATACATTACTGTATATTTTGTGCCACCATACATACATAATCCTTTCTATTTTATACATGACTGTATATTTTGTGCCACCATACAAACATACATAATCCTTTCTATTTTATACATTACTGTATATTTTGTGCCACCATACATACATACATAATCCTTTCTATTTTATACATGACTGTATATTTTGTGCCACCATACATACATAATCCTTTCTATTTTATACATTACTGTATATTTTGTGCCAACATACAAACATACATAATCCTTTCTATTTTATACATTACTGTATATTTTGTGCCAACATACAAACATACATAATCCTTTCTATTTTATACATTACTGTATATTTTGTGCCACCATACAAACATACATAATCCTTTCTATTTTATACATTACTGTATATTTTGTGCCAACATACAAACATACATAATCCTTTCTATTTTATACATTACTGTATATTTTGTGCCACCATACATACATACATAATCCTTTCTATTTTATACATGACTGTATATTTTGTGCCACCATACATACATAATCCTTTCTATTTTATACATTACTGTATATTTTGTGCCAACATACAAACATACATAATCCTTTCTATTTTATACATTACTGTATATTTTGTGCCAACATACAAACATACATAATCCTTTCTATTTTATACATCACTGTATATTTTGTGCCACCATACAAACATACATAATCCTTTCTATTTTATACATTACTGTATATTTTGTGCCAACATACAAACATACATAATCCTTTCTATTTTATACATGACTGTATATTTTGTGCCACCATACAAACATACATAATCCTTTCTATTTTATACATTACTGTATATTTTGTGCCACCATACATACATACATAATCCTTTCTATTTTATACATGACTGTATATTTTGTGCCACCATACATACATAATCTTTTCTATTTTATACATTACTGTATATTTTGTGCCACCATACATACATAATCCTTTCTATTTTATACATTACTGTATATTTTGTGCCACCATACATACATAATCCTTTCTATTTTATACATTACTGTATATTTTTGTGCCAACATACAAACATACATAATCCTTTCTATTTTATACATTACTGTATATTTTGTGCCACCATACATACATACATAATTCCTTTCTATTTTATACATGACTGTATATTTTGTGCCACCATTACATACATAATCCTTTCTATTTTATACATTACTGTATATTTTGTGCCACCATACATACATAATCCTTTCTATTTTATACATTACTGTATATTTTGTGCCACCATACATACATAATCCTTTCTATTTTATACATTACTGTATATTTTGTGCCAACATACAAACATACATAATCCTTTCTATTTTATACATTACTGTATAATTTGTGCCACCATACATTCATACATAATCCTTTCTATTTTATACATGACTGTATATTTTGTGCCACCATACATACATAATCCTTTTCTATTTTATACATTACTGTATATTTTGTGCCACCATACATACATAATCCTTTCTATTTTATACATTACTGTATATTTTGTGCCACCATATATACATACATAATCCTTTCTATTTTATACATTACTGTATATTTTGTGCCAACATACAAACATACATAATCCTTTCTATTTTATACATTACTGTATATTTTTGTGCCACCATACATACATACATAATCCTTTCTATTTTATACATTACTGTATATTTTTGTGCACATACATACATACATAATCCTTCTATTTTATACATGACTGTATATTTTGTGCCACCATACATACATAATCCTTTCTATTTTATACATGACTGTATATTTTGTGCCACCATACAAACATACATAATCCTTTCTATTTTATACATTACTGTATATTTTGTGCCACCATACATACATACATAATCCTTTCTATTTTATACATTACTGTATATTTTGTGCCACCATACATACATACATAATCCTTTCTATTTTATACATTACTGTATATTTTGTGCCACCATACATACATAATCCTTTCTATTTTATACATTACTGTATATTTTTGTGCCACCATACATACATTACATAATCCTTTCTATTTTATACATGACTGTATATTTTGTGCCACCATACAAACATACATAATCCTTTCTATTTTATACATTACTGTATATTTTGTGCCACCATACATACATACATAATCCTTTCTATTTTATACATTACTGTATATTTTGTGCCACCATACAATACATACATAATCCTTTCTATTTTATACATGACTGTATATTTTGTGCCACCATACATACATAATCCTTTCTATTTTATACATTACTGTATATTTTGTGCCAACATACAAACATACATAATCCTTTCTATTTTATACATGACTGTATATTTTGTGCCACCATACAAACATACATAATCCTTTTCTATTTTATACATTACTGTATATTTTTTGCCAACATTACAAACATACATAATCCTTTCTATTTTATACATTACTGTATATTTTGTGCCACCATACATACATAATCCTTTCCTATTTTATACATTACTGTATATTTTGTGCCACCATACATACATACATAATCCTTTCTATTTTATACATTACTGTATATTTTGTGCCACCATACATACATAATCCTTTCTATTTTATACATTACTGTATATTTGTGCCACCATACATACATAATCCTTTCTATTTTATACATTACTGTATATTTTGTGCCACCATACATACATACATAATCCTTTCTATTTTATACATGACTGTATATTTTTGTGCCACCATACATACATAATCCTTTCTATTTTATACATTACTGTATATTTTGTGCCACCATACATACATACATAATCCTTTCTATTTTATACATTACTGTATATTTTGTGCCACCATACATACATACATAATCCTTTCTATTTATACATTACTGTATATTTTGTTGCCACCATACATACATAATCCTTTCTATTTTATACATTACTGTATATTTTGTGCCAACATACAAACATACATAATCCTTTCTATTTTATACATGACTGTATATTTTGTGCCACCATACATACATACATAATCCTTTCTATTTTATACATTACTGTATATTTTGTGCCACCATACATACATACATAATCCTTTCTATTTTATACATGACTGTATATTTGTGGCCACCATACATACATAATCCTTTCTATTTTATACATTACTGTATATTTTGTGCCACCATACATACATACATAATCCTTTCTATTTTATACATGACTGTATATTTTGTGCCACCATACAAACATACATAATCCTTTCTATTTTATACATTACTGTATATTTTGTGCCACCATACATACATACATAATCCTTTCTATTTTATACATTACTGTATATTTTGTGCCACCATACATACATACATAATCCTTTCTATTTTATACATGACTGTATATTTTGTGCCACCATACATACATAATCCTTTCTATTTTATACATTACTGTATATTTTGTGCCACCATACAAACATAATCCTTTCTATTTTATACATGACTGTATATTTTGTGCCACCATACATACATACATAATCCTTTCTATTTTATACATTACTGTATATTTTGTGCCACATACAAACATACATAATCCTTTCTATTTTATACATTACTGTATATTTTGTGCCACCATACATACATAATCCTTTCTATTTTATACATTACTGTATATTTTGTGCCACCATACATACATACATAATCCTTTCTATTTTATACATGACTGTATATTTTGTGCCACCATACAACCATACATAATCCTTTCTATTTTATACATTACTGTATATTTTGTGCCACCATACATACATACATAATCCTTTCTATTTTATACATTACTGTATATTTGTGCCACCATACATACATACATAATCCTTTCTATTTTATACATGACTGTATATTTTGTGCCACCATACATACATAATCCTTTCTATTTTATACATTACTGTATATTTTGTGCCAACATACAAACATACATAATCCTTTCTATTTTATACATGACTGTATATTTTGTCCCACCATACAAACATACTTAATCCTTTCTATTTTTATACATTACTGTATATTTTGTGCCACCATACATACATACATAATCCTTTCTATTTTATACATGACTGTATATTTTGTGCCACCATACATACATAATCCTTTCTATTTTATACATTACTGTATATTTTGTGCCACCATACAAACATAATCCTTTCTATTTTATACATGACTGTATATTTTGTGCCACCATACAAACATAATCCTTTCTATTTTATACATTACTGTATATTTTGTGCCAACATACAAACATACATAATCCTTTCTATTTTATACATTACTGTATATTTTGTGCCACCATACATACATAATCCTTTCTATTTTATACATTACTGTATATTTTGTGCCACCATACATACATACATAATCCTTTCTATTTTATACATGACTGTATATTTTGTGCCACCATACAAACATACATAATCCTTTCTATTTTATACATGACTGTATATTTTGTGCCACCATACATACATACATAATCCTTTCTATTTTATACATTACTGTATATTTTGTGCCACATACAAACATACATAATCCTTTCTATTTTATACATTACTGTATATTTTGTGCCACCATACATACATAATCCTTTCTATTTTATACATTACTGTATATTTTGTGCCACCATACATACATACATTATCCTTTCTATTTTATACATTACTGTATATTTTGTGCCACCATACATACATAATCCTTTCTATTTTATACATGACTGTATATTTTGTGCCACCATACAAACATAATCCTTTCTATTTTATACATTACTGTATATTTTGTGCCACCATACAAACATACATAATCCTTTCTATTTTATACATGACTGTATATTTTGTGCCACCATACATACATAATCTTTTCTATTTTATACATTACTGTATATTTTGTGCCACCATATATACATAATCCTTTCTATTTTATACATTACTGTATATTTTGTGCCACCATACATACATACATAATCCTTTCTATTTTATACATGACTGTATATTTTGTGCCACCATACATACATAATCCTTTCTATTTTATACATGACTGTATATTTTGTGCCACCATACAAACATAATCCTTTCTATTTTATACATTACTGTATATTTTGTGCCACCATACAAACATACATAATCCTTTCTATTTTATACATGACTGTATATTTTGTGCCACCATACAAACATACATAATCCTTTCTATTTTATACATTACTGTATATTTTGTGCCACCATACAAACATACATAATCCTTTCTATTTTATACATGACTGTATATTTTGTGCCACCATACAAACATAATCCTTTCTATTCTATACATTACTGTATATTTTGTGCCAACATACAAACATACATAATCCTTTCTATTTTATACATGACTGTATATTTTGTGCCACCATACAAACATACATAATCCTTTCTATTTTATACATTACTGTATATTTTGTGCCACCATACAAACATAATCCTTTCTATTTTATACATTACTGTATATTTTGTGCCAACATACAAACATACATAATCCTTTCTATTTTATACATTACTGTATATTTTGTGCCACCATACATACATAATCCTTTCTATTTTATACATTACTGTATATTTTGTGCCACCATACATACATAATCCTTTCTATTTTATACATTACTGTATATTTTGTGCCACCATACATACATAATCCTTTCTATTTTATACATGACTGTATATTTTGTGCCACCATACAAACATACATAATCCTTTCTATTTTATACATTACTGTATATTTTGTGCCACCATACATACATACATAATCCTTTCTATTTTATACATGACTGTATATTTTGTGCCACCATACATACATAATCCTTTCTATTTTATACATGACTGTATATTTTGTGCCACCATACAAACATACATAATCCTTTCTATTTTATACATTACTGTATATTTTGTGCCACCATACAAACATACATAATCCTTTCTATTTTATACATTACTGTATATTTTGTGCCACATACAAACATACATAATCCTTTCTATTTTATACATTACTGAATATTTTGTGCCACCATACAAACATACATAATCCTTTCTATTTTATACATCACTGTATATTTTGTGCCACCATACATACATACATAATCCTTTCTATTTTATACATTACTGTATATTTTGTGCCACCATACATACATACATAATCCTTTCTATTTTATACATTACTGTGATACCATGTGCTATCTCACTCGACAACGTTCGCCAACCCAAATGTTGTGTGCCATGGATTTCTTTTTTCATATTCTTTTGTTCTGGACGTATCATAGTCTCTCACACATTTGCGACTGCCAAGGGGTGTGCACTGGCTCACATCTATAAAAATAAAACGAAACAAAAGAAAACAGACTCCAACACTTTCTACAAATATTAGTTGGACTCTGGATGTGAGTATGTGACACAATGAACCCTATGCACACTAACATCATAAGCTACATTCTGTCGAGGCTGTGTTTGTTAGTTGCTTGATCAATTCATTTTTCCATCTGCTCCGAACCATAATCTGTGTGCGACTTGGTTCAACTGGCAACTCTCATCAACTGTGTTCAACTAGCCACTGTCCTCAACTGGATCATAGTCCACCACTGGAAACCCAAGATTATCCACAAATTGCTAACAACAGTCATAAAACTATCATAAAACTCATTGCCAATCATAAAACTAACTTTAGAATATATTAATCTTCTTTGTCCCAAACATTGCCACACCTCAGCTTGTTTTTGTATTCCTTGATGTACAACTTCAACATTTAGGGAGTTGCCAATAGCATTGCAATAATTATTCGTTCTTTGATCGATGGTATCAGAAAATAAATACGGTAAAAATCTAATCAAATAACTTTTTTGTATTACACCGTCTGTCAATTTGTTAAATATCTAGGCAGCAAATACAAAACAAACATAAAATAATTATCAAATGTATCAAAAGGCTATTTGAATAAAAATTAAGAACCTGACACCAAGAATCTGTATGGGAAGAAACAACTTGACCAATTGTCAAAAATAAGATAAGTTAATTGTGTTTTATATGAGAACTAGCGGGGGTACCCGGCGTTGCCCGAGTGTTTGTTTCCGGGACGGGGGGATGGGGGGGGGGAGTTTTAAAAAATGTTATGGTAGGTAAGTAGGAAGGATCAAACCCGGAGTCATGAGTAAAAGTAGGAAAATAAAGTGTGAAAAAAAAAAAAAAAACATCTGCAACGTTAACAGTTCGGCCACCAAGAAAAGTCCATTCCAGTTGTTTAGGAAAAAAAAAAAAAAAAAAAAAAACGACTACGGTAGGTCGGCGCGAACGTGAAAATATAATGCGAATTGTCCAGCACGCTAACCACTACGCCACAGAGCACTGCAGCTTAGTTTAGTGATTTTAAATAACTTCACATGAAAGAACTACGAAGCCAAACCGGTGTTCTCTTCTCAACTGTTCCTTGTGAACGATCCCCAAACGGTGTTAAGTGGTGGCAGGGGGAGGAGGAATTTATTAGAGAGAAAATATTTTACCACTTCCATTGATCTTAACCGATTTTGGCCGTGACTTCTCAGCAGAAAAAGTATAGAAATCTAAGATTATCGAGGAATTTGAGAAATAATAAGCCTATAACACACCTCAGATATTGTTCTGCCGTTTGTGCATATTATATTTGCATGAAATATCTTGATTTTTAATCCTATTAATGTCAAAATCAGACGGGAAAAAATGAGTTCATTTTATTTATATAGAGATTACCACTTATCAAAGCCTGAAGTCCACTTGAGGATAAGACTATCCACAAACTGCTCCCAACAGTCATAGAAGTATCATAAAACTTATTTCCAATCCTAAAACTAACTGTAAAATATATGCATCTTCTTTGTTTCCAATTAACTGTCACACCTTAATGAACACTCTACTCGAGCTTTCTTTTGTCTTCCTTGTGTTGGATAGCGAGGGTGAGAATATATTATGACTCTCCACCTTGCATCGATTACTTTGACCTCATTCCATAAAGGGAAGTATGTACCTTTTTCTATCCATATGTGATCAGCTAGTCCTGTCTTTTCAACCTCTCCTTGTGTCACGGCTTTACGGTGTTCTTCTAGCCTTACCTTTAGGGGGGCGACCAGTCTCACCTTTGTATACTTTTCCACATTTGCAGGAAATCTCATATACAGTTTTTTGCCATGAGACTTTCGGTCGGGGATTTGACTTGTACTGGGTGTTTTTTGAGAGTCAAATCACTTTTGAATATTGTTCTGATGTTATATGGACTGCATATTTAAAAAAATATTTTTGAACAGGCCCTTTATATATATGTGCACACTATGGCAAGTTTTTGGATATTGTCCATTGGTGTTTGCTCTAGGCGACTCAAGGAAGCAGTACATATGCTAAAAAAGGAAAAAGAAAAATTACTAAGCAGACTAAGCCTGGAATTTAGTAACATTTGGAAGACTAATTGTAAAATAAACAAATATTGTACACCATTATCCTCATCTTTTTCTTAATGGTTTCACAACATTTCGGCTAACTATTCCTCTGGCCTTCATCAGGTGGTAACCGTGACAGATAGGAACTCTGAATCTCCTGACTGTATCCACTGCAATTACTGCCTTCCGTAGTTGTCATCTTACGACGTTTCGGCCAAGTAAGCCTCTGGCCGGCTTTGGGTAGGATTGAAACCGCTATCTTCAGACAATTCTTATCTAGAACCGTAAAGAGGCTTTATTGGCCAAAACGTGGTGAGACGACAACAACTATGGAAGGCAGTAATTGCAGTGGATGCAGTCAGGAGATTCAGAGTTCCTATCTGTTGCGGTTACCACTTGACGAAGGCCAGAGGAATAGTTGGCCAAAACATCATGAAACAACTAAGAAAAAGATGAGGATAATGGTCTGCAATAAGTAAAATTAATAAAACAATACTCATCGCAATAATGAATTCTAATTAAATAAAATATTGTACATCCTAAAAGTTTTGGTGATAGATTGGTTGGTTGGTTGTTTTTGTTTTACAGCATATCAACCCTTTTCAGGTTATTTACTGCCGAATCCGGTGATTTTGAGTAAAAAATTTTTAATAGAATATATTTGTTTTTTTGCAAGTCAGTTTCTATTTAACCCATAGTTGGGACCCTAACAGGTACTACCACTCCGGGTCAGAGTGAACCTGGGAGCAATGGCAATTAAAGGGTGGCTCCACACTCCCCCAGAGCCCGCAAGCTGGGGCCTCACCATCGGATATAGTTTAAGGTCATATCCAGGACCTTTGGTGATGGAAGCGAGATAATTCTCCTGTTGATCTTTATCAGAGTTGTCTCCCCTTTGTCAACCATTTTTTTTTCTTACAGACTAAAAAGTGGAGACTGACTCACAGAAATACAAAAATATCTACTGAACCAGTAACTTTTCTCCTTTCTTTTCCAAACAACAACTGGCATGCCTGATGAAGGTCAAAGGACAATCTGACCGACTCATTGCACTAATAACACTCAAGATGAGAGTAATAATCTAATCAATACAAGTAATATCACATTCCTTTGTCGGAAGTAAATAAATTTAATCCACATGTGTTTTGTATTGCTGTACTACATGTTTCATTATTGTTATTGAATTTTGGTAGCGGTAGAAGTAATAAAACTCTCAGACGATCTATAGATTAACAAGGATCATTAGTACTTACTTGACAAGAAGCTTGAAGATTACCAAAAGCCGGGGAAAGAATTTCTGAAAATAAAAAATAGATCATTATTCACTTAAGGTTCATCTTGGTGCAAGTCCACAGTTCAACCTAAATAAAAAAACAAAAAATACAGAAAAATCTTTCTGATGTCTTCCGTCACGGAATGGAAAAGTTATATTCTAAAAGTGATTTTTATTTAAAATTCAACTTGATTAAAAAGACAAAAATACAGAAAACACAGACTAATTTTTATGATCGACCCGTCATGGAACAAAGATGTTATATTTAAAAAAAAATCACAGAGATTGATCAATTTAGGTGATTTTTGAAATACAATATCTTTATTCTATAACAAGTAAATACATCAAAGATTTTTCAATATTCATTTTTTTTTTTTTTTTAATTGTTGCCTGCTCTTGTTTGTTTTTTTTTTGTTTTTTTTCAAGATGGTGATGCCTTTTCCCAACTCCTACCCCTCCCACACACACAAAAAAATTTGATTTTCTTAGTTCAAAACAAAACTACTTGACCAATTTACATGATTTTTGGAATATAACATCTTCATTCCGTGCACCTGAATCTCTATAAGATTAAACAGTTTATTATACTGACATTAAGACTGTACAAAATATAAGCAGTTTAGATGGTTAATATACTTGCCTTTAAATAAACTTTTGAATGCGTGAACGAGTGTGGCATCTGCGACGCTACAATCGACACACGCATTCAGCTAGAACAAGATGGCATCCAGAGAAAACCATTAGGGAGACAGGTTTTAATGTCATAAAAACTACTTGTCAGCAACAATTTTAAATATGATATTAGTTCAAAACAAACCTGAATAACTCTAAACATCAACTTTTTAAAGGCAAGTCTTTAGTTGGTCCACTAGAGCATTTTTACCTAATGTTATAAACTTTGTTTCATTAAAAAGTCAAACTTGTTTAATAAATGCTTTTGTAATGTTAAATGTTTTGCATTGGTTTTAGCATCCCAAATTCTCGTATGCAAAAATGAATTAAAAATTTTCAACTAAAATATATACCTACAGAATCTAAAATTTAAATATTTTTAAATAAAAACAGATAAATTGAAGTGTTTGCATGGAAAAACATTCAAATATCAACTTCTTTTTTTTTTGTTTCTTTTAAATAAAAATTAAAATGATTCTAAATATAACGAAATGAAAAAGTTTTAAACTTAAAAAAAAAAATGAATCTGGCTGAAAAAGCTACAGTGCAATTTGATATTTATTTTTAGTTTTCATATTTCCTATTTGTTAATAATAATAATAATAATCCAAGAATGGTTTTATAAGAGAATATTCCTTTACCAATAATTCACTTGAATATCCAAATTGTATGTAAGTATGTGTCCTTAACTTATTGGTGTGTTCATATTCTTTCATTAAATGTTGATGAGAACAAATGTTAAATTCGTATGAACATGTTATGAATATTTTAATTAACCATATTTATTTGGATTTAAAGTTTACTAGCAAGCATTTTTGCTGGACTTAGAGAATGATTTTATGATGAAAAAACAATATCAACTGAGCCTAAAAAGGAGGAGGTAATGACTGAAAAGATATGATGAAAAAATTACTGCTCATTTACTCAGTAATTATGTCTGATTTCTTCAATCTTTACACATTGTTTGTGTTTCAATAAGAACTAACCAATCAGATGAAAGCACTCTCTCCTACCAACCAATCATAAACCAGAATCACTCCATAAAATATACTGAATTCCTGCACACAACTTTTTGTCTCCACGCAGAAAGCAACCCTGCTGTTTGTCTACATCTTTGCAAACTTTTACAATTCAAAGCTTCTCTGGATTGATGCTACCATTTTGTTTGAAAGAACATCTAAAATTATAAAAATGGCTTACGACTAACAATTCTTTCCTTCATGTACCATGTAAATGTAAATGAGATTGCGATATTGTTGTCATAATGAGGGTATGATTGCAAAAAGATTGGAAGGTTCTATATATAAACATGAGTGATAAGAACTGGCCAATGGGATGGAACCATGCTCTTACACCAGCCAATCAGAAACCAGAATCATTCCATAAAATGTACTGCCTTCAGAATTCCTGCACATAACTTTCCATTTTCACACAGGAAGGAACTTTGCTCTTCATTTGAAAACTTCCACAATTTAAAACTTTTCTGGATTGATACTGTCATTTTGTTTAAAATAACATTTCTCTTCTACAACTAAATTTGCCTACAACTCAAAAGTATGCAATCTTTTTCACTGAGCAAAACTGATGTGTGTCTCTCTTATTAACACATGAGAATGATTGAGTGACTTTGAGGAATTAGGATGATTATTTTTTTCTTGATGATGTTGCTAGGAGACAACAATGTTCAACACAAGGGTCCCCTCCATGACACTGACCTCTCCCACTACAAACTCCACCCTTCGTGACTTACCTGAAATGTCGAAGGCAAATGAGGAATTATATTTGTCATCGATTCCTTTCACTTGAGTGAGGAAAAAACTGAACGGCTGGGCTTGTTCATACTTTTTCTTAATGAGTTTCTCGTCAGCTGTCAATCCATCAGAACTTTTTGTTTTCTTTGGCAATGGACTCTGCTCAAAATCTTCATCTGAAATAAAAAGAAGTTTATTTTACTTTTACTGGCTTTGTCAGTGCATTTCGCAAAGTTTGCGACTGGAAATACTTAAATCCAAAATGTTATCAGGTCAATGCAAAACTTTTTACAAATTTAAAATTTCGTTTTGAAAATGAAAAACTGTATTTTTTTTAAATCTTTATTCATAACAATAACAACCTTTGTTCTCAATGAGTTGACTTCATTTGTCAACAATGCCTCGCTTGTAAAATTCTTAAGATTTTGATATGAAATATGAATCGAACTAACGTCATCAAAATGGTTTTGTAATTCTAAAAACAAGTGATAAATCGAGGAGGCTACGTCAAGAGAATATTTAGAATGGAGTGAGATTTCTCAACGAAATTCTATTACACAAAAATATGAATGACGTTTTAATAATCTGAAAGAAAAAATTATCAATCAATCAAGTAATAACAATATGCATAAACTGACAAAATCTTTTGTATCAACCTGATAAATATTTAACATTTCAGTAATAATTGTGTCTTAAAACACAAGACAACAATTTTCGAATATCAACATTTTAATAATTTGTACATATGTATATGAGAATAATTTGTACATATATATGTATATGATGAGAATAATTTGTACATATATATATGATGAGAATAATTTGTACATATATATATGTATATGATGAGAATAATTTGTACATATATATATGTAGATGATGAGAATAATTTGTAAATATATATGTATATGATGAGAATAATTTGTACATATATATATATGATGAGAATAATTTGTACATATATATGTATATGATGAGAATAATTTGTACATATATATGTATATGATGAGAATAATTTGTACATATATATGTATATGATGAGAATAATTTGTACATATATATGTATATGATGAGAATAATTTGTACATATATATGTATATGATGAGAATAATTTGTACATATATATGTATATGATGAGAATAATTTGTACATATATACGTATATGATTAGAATAATTTGTACATATATATGTATATGATGAGAATAATTTGTACATATATATGTATATGATGAGAATAATTTGTACATATATATGTATATGATGAGAATAATTTGTACATATATATGTATATGATGAGAATAATTTGTACATATATACGTATATGATGAGAATAATTTGCACATATATATGTATATGATGAGAATAATTTGTACATATATACGTATATGATTAGAATAATTTGTACATATATATATGTATATGATGAGAATAATTTGTACATATATATGTATATGATTAGAATAATTTGTACATATATATGTATATGATGAGAATAATTTGTACATATATACGTATATGATTAGAATAATTTGTACATATATATGTATATGATGAGAATAATTTGTACATATATATGTATATGATGAGAATAATTTGCACATATATATGTATATGATGAGAATAATTTGTACATATATATGTATATGATGAGAATAATTTGTACATATATATGTATATGATGAGAATAATTTGTACATATATATGTATATGATGAGAATAATTTGTACATATATACGTATATGATGAGAATAATTTGTACATATATACGTATATGATGAGAATAATTTGTACATATATATGTATATGATGAGAATAATTTGTACATATATATGTATATGATGAGAATAATTTGTACATATATATGTATATGATGAGAATAATTTGTACATATATATGTATATGATGAGAATAATTTGTACATATATATGTATATGATTAGAATAATTTGTACATATATATGTATATGATGAGAATAATTTGCACATATATATGTATATGATGAGAATAATTTGTACATATATATGTATATGATGAGAATAATTTGTACATATATATGTATATGATGAGAATAATTTGTACATATATATGTATATGATGAGAATAATTTGTACATATATATGTATATGATGAGAATAATTTGTACATATATACGTATATGATTAGAATAATTTGTACATATATATGTATATGATGAGAATAATTTGTACATATATATATATATGATGAGAATAATTTGTACATATATATGTATATGATGAGAATAATTTGTACATATATATGTATATGATGAGAATAATTTGTACATATATATGTATAGGATGAGAATAACTTGACCATATATATGTATATGATGAGAATAATTTGTACATATATACGTATATGAGAATAATTTGTACATATATACGTATATGATTAGAATAATTTCTACATATATACGTATATGAGAATAATTTGTACATATATATGTATATGATGAGAATAATTTGTACATATATATATGTATATGATGAGAATAATTTGTACATATATATATGTATATGATGAGAATAATTTGTACATATATATATGTATATGATGAGAATAATTTGTGCATATATATATGTATATGATGAGAATAATTTGTGCATATATATATGTATATGATGAGAATGATTTGCACATATATATGTATATGATGAGAATAATTTGTACATATATATATGTATATGATGAGAATAATTTGTACATATATATATGTATATGATGAGAATAATTTGTGCATATATATATGTATATGATGAGAATAATTTGTACATATATATGTATATGATGAGAATAATTTGTACATATATATGTATATGATGAGAATAATTTGTACATATATATATATATGATCAGAATAATTTGTACATATATATAACATTTCAGTCATAATTGTGTTGCAAACACAAGACAACAATTTTCGAATATCAACATTTTAGTAATTTGTACATATGTATATGAGAATAATTTGTACATATATATGTATATGATTAGTATAATTTGTACATATATATGTATATGATGAGAATAATTTGTACATATATATATATGATGAGAATAATTTGTACATATATATATGAGAATAATTTGTACATATATATATATGATGAGAATAATTTTTACATATATATGTATATGATGAGAATAATTTTTACATATATATGTATATGATGAGAATAATTTGTACATATATACGTATATGAGAATAATTTGTATATATATATGTATATGATAAGAATAATTTGTACATATATATATATATATGAGAATAATTTGTACATATATATGTATATGATGAGAATAATTTGTGCATATATATATGTATATGATGAGAATAATTTGTGCATATATATATGTATATGATGAGAATAATTTGTGCATATATATATGTATATGATGAGAATAATTTGTACATATATATATGTATATAATGAGAATAATTTGTACATATATACGTATATGATGAGAATAATTTGTACATATATATATGTATATGAGAATAATTTGTACATATATATGTATATGATTAGAATAATTTGTACATATATATGTATATGATGAGAATAATTTGTACATATATACGTATATGATTAGAATAATTTGTACATATATATGTATATGATGAGAATAATTTGTACATATATATGTATATGGTGAGAATAATTTGTACATATATATGTATATGATGAGAATAATTTGTACATTTGTATATGATGAGAATAATTTGTACATATATATGTATATGATGAGAATAATTTGTACATATATATGGATATGATGAGAATAATTTGTACATATATATGTATATGATGAGAATAATTTGTACATATATACGTATATGATTAGAATAATTTGTACATATATATGTATATGATGAGAATAATTTGTACATATATATGTATATGATGAGAATAATTTGTACATTTGTATATGATGAGAATAATTTGTACATATATATATATATGATGAGAATGATTTGTACATATATATATGTATATGATGAGAATAATTTGTACATATATATGTATATGATTAGAATAATTTGTACATATATATGTATATGATGAGAATAATTTGTACATATATATGTATATGATGAGAATAATTTGTACATATATATGTATATGATTAGAATAATTTGTACATATATATGTATATGATGAGAATAATTTGTACATTTGTATATGATGAGAATAATTTGTACATATATATATATATGATGAGAATAATTTGTACATATATATATGTATATGATGAGAATAATTTGTACATATATATGTATATGATTAGAATAATTTGTACATATATATGTATATGATGAGAATAATTTGTACATATATACGTATATGATTAGAATAATTTGTACATATATATGTATATGATGAGAATAATTTGTACATATATATGTATATGATTAGAATAATTTGTACATTTGTATATGATGAGAATAATTTGTACATATATATATGTATATGATGAGAATAATTCGTACATATGTATGTATATGATGAGAATAATGGAAATAGTATTCCGACGAAACAGAGATAAAAAAGGAACAAACCAAGTTATGTGTTCATCAATGTTTCATCTTTATTTTGAGACTTCCTCTGGATGAAGGAAATTAAGAGAACAAAACACCAGTACAAATATTTGAAAATATATTTTTGATGTGACGAAATGTATGACTTTGTTCCATTTTAGAAACGAAAATTTCAGAAATTCAGGGGATTGGGGTTAGTGTTCTGAAAGAGAGTAAGATTTTTTCATATGTATAGGCAGGTGGGTAAGGTTGGAAGAGCGTTTTGTCCAACACACGTGTGGAGCTACTTTCTTTCATCTTCCCAGTCCTTATCTAACTATTCCTTTTCCAGCTTTCTTTCATCGTCTCTTCCCATTTATTTATCACCATTTAGAGGGGTGCTAGGGCTTTCCATTATAACGGTATGTGAAAATTAATCAGCAAATGTTTTAAGGAATGTTCAATAATTTGTTTTTATTAAATCACTTTAATTACTGTTAACATCCACAAAACTATTACATACGTATGGAAAAAATAGGACAATAAAATTATGTATGAATAATACCAAAAATTAATTTATGAACTGTTTAAAAAAATTGTTATGCAAATTAGGCATTCAAAGTCTGTCATTTGACCATTTATCACTACAATATATACAGTATTTCAAAATATTCTATTGGTGATTAAAATAAAAATAAGCGGTTTTGATGGTGATATGGGATAAATTAAAAAAACCTTCCGCATTTATTCATTTAGATGCTAACTGGAGTCCAAGGTAAGAATTAGAGTCACTGTGACTCGTAGAATACTTGAGCCACACTGATGATCTTGGTGAACATGAAATATATATGTGGGTATCAACAAAATTATTAAAATATATATATAGTAATCCACATACAGTACTGTTTTGCTGCTTCACAGCTCATCAGTGCTGCTAGACAGACAACTGCCTCAAGCCAGGATCGAAACCTGACTGCCCAAATGACAGTCAAGGCTTCTCACTACTGCGCTATATGGCTACTGCTGTGTGGGTAATGAATTTAACAATGTTTAGTTTGGACAGAGAGAGAGAGAGAGAGAAAGAGAGAGAAATAATTGTCTGAAGCCAGAACACAAGAACAACAATGGATAACGAACTCTTATAACGTAAGGGAAAGTATAGATATATAATCAGTTCTATGGAAAAGGAGTTAAATTTTCTAGAACTAAAGTAGAGTAAATAGGAGGTAAACAAAATGAACACGTTAATCATTTATATATTCAAAAGTAGAACCCTGGCATATGATTTTTTCAGGTTATGAGGTGAAATACAATGTTTTTCCGGTCCCTGGTTATGGTATTTGCCCCGCCTTATGGGGTTATTTATGTTATTTAATTATATACATGTGTATTAGATACTGTACTGTATTTTGTTATTAATTTTTAATATGTACTGTATAAAATTTTGCTTAGACCCTGCCATGCGGAGATTTCACCTCACGATCCCAACCCTGGAACGGATTAATGCCGTATCCTGGGGTTCTATTATATATCTACAGAATGCCAACATCAATATATTACAGATGAATGAGTCACCTGTGGAATTTCCACAGGTCCCACTAGTAGTATAATAATAAAATTTAACTTTCAAATTTCTATTACTTTATTGTACAATTATATCTATTGCAAATGAAGATTCAGTATCTATTTGAAATCATACGACAAAATTACTTTTATATACTGTACATTTATATCTCTATCTCTACTATTGTATAAAAGGGAACTTTGTGTGTCTGTGAGTTCGTTCCCTATGGACTCCAAAATGGCTGGGCAGATTTTTATGAAATTTCACACAAAGGTACTTTATGTGCCTGACAATGTTCTCAGATAGGTTTTGTATCAAAATGTCTTTCGATAAGTATCGATAATCAAAATAATCCGATGAAAGAAGGAACAGGCGATTTTGAGCAAAGTTAACACCTTACACAGCCTAACATCACAAGTGGATTTGAGAAGATTTATTACTACACAAGCAGAAAGACCCGACATATAAAATCAGCAATAGGTTCTTTGATATGACACGGGTGTGTTTGAAATGAATGTTTCTGCTTAGAGAACAACAGCACCATGATACTTGACTTTTGCACTTTAAACTTTCATTCAAGCCATTATATATAAGAAATTTTATAAAATCCACAGTAGGTTCTCTACGGTGCAATATAGACTACAATGTATTGTGGACTGAGTCACTGTGAGAGGCATGTAAAGCTTCCTCTCGGTGCACCGCGATGGACCCCCCCCCCCAACTAGAGCAGGTAATCAATCAATTTACTTGAAAAATAGGCGATTTCACCGATTTCAATAACAATAAAATATGAGTGCGAAACATTCGTTGATCATTTAATCCCGGGCAATGTCGGGTTTTCCTATTAGTCTATTAACAATGAAGATTTGGTATCTGTCTGAAGTCCTAATATGTCATTACTTCTATATATTGTGTTGTTATATCTATGGCTAATTGGAGATTTGTTATCTGTCTGAAGTTGTAGTTTAATAGAAATAGGTTACACTTTTGCTCTGCACAACGCCAAGTATTCCTGCTAGTAAGAAGTAATTTGTGTTTACAGTGGTTGCCGGCATAGTGATGCTTTGTTTAATCATGATAAAAAGCTCATTAATTCGGGTAATTTTGAAAAGACAATAAAAGTAAGAAGTCTGTACTTACCAAAATGTTCGTACTCTGCCCAATGCAACGGATTTTTTCTCGTACATTCGCTTCCGTATTTGCACTGCGGTTTACTCTTGCTGCCATTATTACTGTTACTAACGTGCTTCCGCTTGCTTTCTTTCACGGTCGACAAATCCCGATTCGTAACGTCCTTTCCCGGCTCTTTCTTTGACGTTGGGGTGACGGACGGCGAAGAGGATTTAGCTGACCAATGTTCGGACTTTCGAGATTCAGTTTTGGAAGCGCTATTTGTTGACGATTTGGAAAATGACGATGACGGCAATTTGGACGAAGAAGATGATTTAACTCTGGCTACTTTATTTGCAGGCACGCTATCAAAATTAAGGGCTTGCTCAAACGACAGCGAAGTCTCTGGTGCCTGGGTAGGCAAAACAACTGGGGATGGAGAGCGTGCTGGTGAAGATGACGGCGAGGGTGGCGGTGAAGGGGAGGGTGGGGGTGAAGGAGAAGACATCGGGGGTGGGGAAGGCGATGTCGGTTGTGGCACCAACTCATTTGGGTCAAGCTTGGCATTAGGAGGACTCGCATCCTCACCGCTATCTTCAGAATCACTGCCAAAAATATCACGGAGTTTTGAGGATTTTTTGGCACCACTCGTAGTTTTAGGAGTGGGTGTAGTAATACTTTTGGGTTTAACATTGGTAACAGTTTTGGGGGTGGTGACCTTTTCAGAGGTCACAGTCCGAGATGACAACTTAGCTGGGGCTTGATCGGTGTTAGAGAGGTGAAGCACATCCGAAAACAAGCTTGAACCATTGGATGATGACAGATTAGACTTAGAACGCTTCTCCGCTTTCTGTGATGCATCTGAATTCACTTTTGGAGATGAACTATGCTGCGAATAACTTTTCGCACGGTGGTTGGAATGGCTACTACTACCATTAGTGGATGAACTACTGTGTGAATGACTCTTGACATGATGGCTGGAGTGAGCACTGCCATTGCGGTCATGTCCAGAAGACACCTTCTTAGAGTCGAGTCTCTTTGAAGAAGATGAAGACAGAGATGATTTGTGACTATTTTGATGATCCTTATTGGATGATCGGATCTCTGTTTCTGAATCCGACCCACTATCAGAAATTACATGTGTCGCTTGTCTGGCTATCTTCGTTGCCATAGTAACAGGAGTTCTTTCGTCATCCGAGGAATTGGAAAAAAGATCCTTTGAACTGTCAAAATCTTGTGGATCAGGTTCGATTGTCACATCTGTGTCTGGATCCGTGGCTGCATCAGAGCCGGGATCTATTGTGGCATCCGAATCTGAACTGGACACTGCATGTCGACTATCATGGATTTTCTGTGATGCAGAAGTGTTTTCAGACTGAAAAATTAACAAAATTCAAAATTAATTCAAAATAGAAGCATAAAATTATTCACACGTGACATCATTTAGGTCTTCAGATTACAAATACGCAAACATTCACAATTTTATCTCCCATAGCATTTTTAGAATATACATAACAAAATGTCCCCTACAATTCTGTTTTATACTCATACTTAATAATCATTACATACTATTTTTTGCTTTATGTTGCAATGCAAGAGCATTTTGGTTCTTTTTCTACTTGTTGAGAAAAGTAGAAAGGTGCACAATCATCATCATAATAATAATAATAATAATAATAATAATCACTGGCTTTGCACGTAAACATATACTAGTTCTTGCAAGTCAGTTACCATAAAAATGCAGTTGTTGCATGAGAAAGTAAGTCAATTACCATAGAAACATAACATTGATTTAAGGATGTTCAGTCGTAGTTTAAAATACAAACACTTCCTTGTTCATTTAATTTCTATTTATTTTTAGTAGTTATTCACACCAAAAGTTATTCACACCAAAAGCCAGTTCTTGCTTATTTTGCTTATTCTTCTAATTTACTGATATGGATTCTTCTGACTACTGCTTTCATCTTGAGCACTATTTGCACAACATTTCCCAGAAAAAAGAAACGTTAATATGCAACTGTGTTTACAGAAAGGAAATAAACATGCACAGAAAAAGTCGAATGGACAACCACATGGTTGTATCTGAAAAACAAAACAAACTGGAAATTGTTGTATACTACAAAAGATTCCGGAGTTGGAGGTTGGGGGGTATCGAGAGCTTTAAATTTATCCCTGAAATAGGTATACAATTTAACAAGTAACATTATCAGTATTATGCAGGAAAGAAAACAAACAGAATACAAATTATAAGAGGGTCTAAATTATGAGAATATCCGAATAACAAGGAAGCCCAATGCAAAGGAGTTCAAAATTATATTTGGTTCATTCTTCCAAATGTCAGATTTGTTAAATAAATTTCTGAAATTTTGAGATGAAAATTGAATTCTTCAGACTATTATTCTCATCTGGAGTGTTTTTTTGTTTGTTTGTTTTTTTTTTACATAGGCATCACCACTTATCAAGGCCGATAGGCCACTCAAGGATAAGGGTTAAAGAGTGTAGAGTAGTCAAAAGGACAATATAGTAATCGATAGTGATGGAAGTTCGGTAAATTTGTTAAGTGGAACGGCTCATCAGAAACTTGTTTACGTTGGACTTGAAGATAACCATATTATAAACAGCTGGAAAGCAGGAAAACGGAAGACAATTCCACAGGCGTGCAGTTCTAAGAAAGAAGCTTTGATCATAGAATCTATGTTTAGCTTTAGGCACAGATAAAGAGTGGGGAAAATTATTGATAATGTTTTCAGCTAGTCTAGTGTTTCTTGTGAAAGTTTGGCGAGGGGGGACCATAGATTGAAGCTCAGTCGAACACTTTCCATGAAAATAACGATAAAGCAGAGACAAACTCGCAACATCTCTTCTGTAAGATAGAGGTTGCAGCGAAGAGAAAAGGACATCTCCCACCAGGCCACGAAGTCTATTTTGAACCCTATCAAGGCAGGACAAGTCTTTTCTAGCAGCTCCTGCCCATATGTGGCACCAGTATTCCATCCTTGGACGTATCTGGCTCTTATATAGATAGAGAATTGCATCAGCAGTGAGATATCTACTGGATCGATAGAAGGATCCCACCATTTTTCCAGCGGCCTTGGCAACAGATTTGATGTACGTATTCCATTTAAGATCAGGAGTAAAGGTCAAGCCCAGAAGCCTGTCAAAACTTGAGACCTCCCCAAGACGAGAGCCATTCATTTTAATTGATGCCAGATGGGGATCAGAATGTTGATGATGTAAAGATAGAAGCTTGGTTTTAGATGCATTAAAAGTAACCAGCCACTCCTTTCCCCATTGTACAACGTGATCAAGATCAGAGGAGAGAGAATCGGAGAGAACTTGGTCGTTTACTGTCTTAGATGTGCTACCATAGATGGTAGTGTCGTCAGCAAAAATGTCTACGAATGATGTAAGGATGTGATTTGGAAGATCATTAATGTAGATCAGGAAAAGAGTTGGGCCCAGGATGGACCCCTGAGGGACTCCAGCATTTATACTGTGAGCTTCTGATTCCACAACATTTCGGTTGATGTAACCTCTGGCTTGTCAAATTCGGAAATCTTTCTGTCAAACTCGGGAATCTGCACTGAATTTCATCCATAAGAACCTGTGGCATAGTGAATAAAGTACTTGGTAAAATTTAGTTAAAGTTACATTCTTCTGGAGATCGAAGGTTCAATCCGCAGCATGGGGGACACTCAAAGTATAATTGTGAATTACTTAGGACTTTTACCCAGTCATGACCGATGTCAAAATTAGTATAAATTCCAAAAGTTATGAAAAATGATCCAGCAAAAGAATAATTACTATTAAAAATAGAATTTATTAAATCATTATATGCTTTAATGATGAAGAGTTATGCAACCAATTCTGTATGACAAACCGGCTTATTTTTCTTGACTTAAATTAAGGGTCCACCATTTTTAAAGAACGTAATTGTGGATGATTTTTTCTTAAAAATGCATCCAGCATATCAACTAGATCATTTTTCATAATTTTTGGAATTTATACTAATTCTGACATGACAAGTACATGATAATGTGTTCACCTGAAATGCATTGGTTTAAAACATTACTTAGCTGCACGACCACCGAGTAATTCAATTATGGCTATTCAGATTCCTGTTCTCATCAGACGAAGCGTAATCA
This sequence comes from Euprymna scolopes, assembly GCF_053919585.1. NCBI lineage: Eukaryota > Metazoa > Mollusca > Cephalopoda > Sepiida > Sepiolidae > Euprymna > Euprymna scolopes. The sequence continues at coordinate 32,976,192 of NC_136512.1, read as the reverse complement.
ATATAAACTATTCATTATGCTTCGACTGCTGTAATCTCGGATCTTCTTCAGGTACATCTTTTTGAAGTTGGGAACATTTTATCGGATTTAATAACTAATACATCATTCATAGTTGGATTGAGAGGTTGCTGACATCGTGATTTTTATTTTCTTACAAAAACAAATACAAGAAAAATTTTATTTCAGTTTAAAAATGGAATAATTCTGTAAACTTAAAGCAAATATAAATATTAGTATTAATATTTATACTAGCGGGACCTGTGGAAATTCCACAGGGTACTCATTTATATGTAATATATTGATGTTGGCATTCTGTAGATGTTCAATGTAAATGGAGACGCTCTGATATTATTGTAGCTCTTTTGTTAAAACTGCAAAAGTATTTATCTCAGCTAGCACAAACGTCTGGTAAAGCCCGGTTGTAAAGTATGCTTAAATATGATATTTTAATTCTTGCAGATTTTGTATATATATTATTATAGAGTTAATCTTCTATCGATTTTTATATATTATAAAGTTGCGATTTCAAAAATAAAAAAATATATCTATTTGACTTGGGTGCATTAGCTTAAATCGAAATCGAAATAAAAACTTTTAAAAAATTATATGTATATATATATATATATATATAAATAACTTGAGTTCTTTCAGCCATAATCGAAACCAAAACATTTTATGGCTGTAAAAAAGTGCCAAAAGTAGGCTTTGAATGATGGATGATCTCCTTAATGTGCGACCTTAAGGGCAAATGTTACATAGCCCACTACACAATTCAGATCATTATCTTTCCAACGAGCTTTTGTTCGTTAAATTTTGATCAAGAGTCACTGAGATTTGTAACTAATAAAATTGCCAAAAAAGGTGATATATATATATATATATATATATATATATATATATATATATATACACTAGCAATCGGTGCCCGGCGTTGCCCAGGTGTTTTGAGGTTAATGCTGAGAAAAAAAAAAAAAAACGGTCAATTTTTTAAAACTTTGACCCCTATTATGACCTCTTAACATTTATTGTTTAGGGATCAAGTAAAGTTAATAAGTTAGATCCATGTCCAAGGAATCTATATCTAAAATATCACGTGTTTACTGTTTAGACCCAAAATTGTAGGAGGAGTTTGGTAGAGTTCTCAAAGGTCAAATCGTTGAATATTGACCACTTAATCGCCAAATTTCTGTCGAAAACCTATCACATCGATTTTCCCAAATCTCAGTACCCTGTATATCAAATTTCGAATCTCTAGGCTTAAAATTGACAGAGTTTTAGCGTAGGGAAATGCACACAGACACACACAGACACTTTATATATATATATATATATATATATATATAACATGTGTGTGGCATCCGTCAGTCGAAACGACTATGGATCAGCAGCGCCGTATTAAGATGTTGTTATAAACATAAACATCATATATATAAGGATAATAGTACGCCATATATGTAACAAAAGACCATTATTTACTCAAGTGAAAGGAAAACCCGGGGGAACTTTACCCAAAAATAAATCTATATTTTTTTTGTGTGTAATGATAATCTTATAAGCGAGTAATTAATAATTCAGCCATCTTGATTCTTTACCAAACAGAAAGTTCCCTTTTTTTTTTATAGCGAGGCCAAATTTCGCGAATTTGGCCTTTTTTTTAAAGCAGTTTGGCCTTCAAAATTTCTGTTTGGCCTTTTTCTTCACCGATGAAATCTGGAGACTCAACGGGAATTTTCGGAAAAAAAATGTTGTTACTATGCACATCTATGTAATGAAATACAATTTGTGGCAAAATTTCAGGAAAAACTAATGGATGGTTATCTCGCAATAGTCCGGACAATTCGCTAAATTATCTCGTCAAAACCTTAAATCTCGAATTTTTGTGCATTTTTTTTGGGGGGGGGGCTAATTTGGCATAATAGTGTCCATTTAATAGTATTATCTTGAAAAAATAAAAAATTAAGGAAAATTACAAAAAAAAACAAACAAGAACAACAAAAGTTTGCCGTATTTTTAAAAGTTTTATTGCGTTGTTTTTATTTGCTTTTTTTATTTCATCGGTGAAGAAAATGGCCAAACAGAAATTTTGAAGGCCAAACTGCTTTAAAAAAAAGGCCAAATTCGCGAAATTTGGCCTCGCTATAAAAAAAAAAGGGGGAAATCCCCCTACTTGAACTTTCTGTTTAATTTCGCTTGTAGCGGTGATTTTTTTCTTTTTTCGCTATAGAAAAATAACTACTTGATGAAATTACGTGATTTTTTCTGTAGGAAAACTTTATCCCATGACGAGTACGTACAATATATTTTTTTAAAAAATATTTCCATTTTTTAATGTCAATGGAAAACTGCACAAGTACCCAAACCCGAAATGTAAAGACCACGAGTGGACGCGCGTTTTTTTTTTTTTTTAGTTTAGTTTCATAATGGCGGCCGTGATGTCGGAGGTTCGATTGTTAGATTGTAAGTTAGTTTCGTATTTTTGTAATTTGTAAATCGCAAGTTAGGAAAAAATTAAACCCTTCCAAGATGGACAATAAATAAAGCCATAATATTTTATGGTAAAGTTAAGAGCCTACGAACCATAGTTTTTTAGGACATGTGATTATTGGATTAACCAATCAGAAATCGTCTGTGGCACACACATCTGTTTTTATAGATAGATAGATAGATAGATATAGATATAGATAGATATAGATATAGATAGATAGATATAGATATAGATATATATATACACTCTTAGCTAAATTGAATATTGAAATGCTCATATATTTGTTTCTATGGAACAAAATTATATGAAAATGTGCAGGCTTTTTGAAGATTATAATACTATTCTATGGTTAACATTTTATGACAATTAGTAAAAAAGAACCTATATTTTCAAATCAATAAAATATGCCCAAATTTTCCTACAATTGTATATAGTGTCCTGGCAGGCTATCTTTAGTTTTGCTGCTTTAGGATGAATTTTGCTTGGGTTTTTTTGCTTGGTTGTTTCTGCTGTGGCCTTGCCAGGCCACTAGTATATACAAAATAGGCTTCTTGGCTTCGTGGGGGATGCCCTTTTCTCTTCCCTGCGGCCTCTCTCTCGCAGGGGAGACGTTGCGAGCCTGTCTTTGTTTTATCGTTGCTTCCATGGCAAGTGCTCGTCTGGGCTTCAATCTCTCGTCTCCCCTCGCCAATCTTTCATGATAAACACCCGTCTAGCTGAAACCACTGTCAAAAATTTTCCCCACTCTCTATCTGTGCCAAAACCAAAACGTAGATTCCATGGACAAAACTTCTTTCTTAGAAGTGCACGCCTGTGGAACTCTGTTCCATTTACCTGTTTCCCACCTGACTACAACCTGGATGTTTTCAAGTCCAACATAAACAAATTCCTGATTAACTTAAGTAAGACACTTTATCAAATCTCCAATACTAACGTACTGTACACACAATAACCCTTATCCCCGAGTGGCTTCCGGGCTTTGATAAAAGGTGACGACCTTGTGTAAAAAAAAAAAATATATATATATATATATATATATATATATATACACACACACACACATATATATATAAAAAACTTATTTTCACCCCAAACAAAGTATACTGTCACAGGGAACGGAAGGAGTTACTATTTGGGGTTGTGCTTAACAGAACAGAGTTGAGCAGCAAGATGTCTGTTCACATTACATTTAAACTTTTGCATGTTAGTATCACCGAGAAAAGCAGGAAACTTCAATTAAAGAACTTATAAAACAGACATAGGGATGCGACACCGATAAGACAAGGGTTGAGGCTGGCGAATAGTGCAGGACCAATTAGTGGCAACAATACTCCATGCATGGATGAATTGTGGCTTTGTAAAGATATAAGATGCTCTCTAGTGTGAGTAATTTTCTAGCACAATAGAGGGAGCCCACCTTCTCTGGAGCAACTTTAGCAATATCCTCAATGTATTTGTTCCAATTCATGTTGCCTATGAACGTAAGGCTGAAGAGTTTGAAAGGTAGGGTGTCCTGGCAATCAGCGGTTGAGAAGGTTTTTTGTAGTTGTTAAAGGAAAGAAGCTTTGTCTTTGTAGAATTAAATGTTACTCTTCACTTCAAGCCCCCATTTCACTACCGACTGAAAGTCGTTTTATAGGGTTTCTGCCATTGCTTTGGATATGTATACATTCATTTTTCCATCATGGCCATTATAGAGCAAGTTGTTATCAACAAATGTACCCGTCTCAGACACAATTTGATCAGGGAGGTCCTTTATTTTTTTTTTTTTTTTTTTTTTTTACAAAGGCATCACCACATTATCAAGGCCCAGAGGCCACTCAAGGATAAGGGTTAAAGAGTGTACAGTAGAAGTTGGTCAATATAGTAATCATTAGTAATGAAAATTTGGTAAATTTAATAACTTATATGGAACGGCTCATCAAGAACTTATTTACCTTAGACTTGAACACAACCATATTGTAGTCAGCCGGAAAGCAGGAAAACGGAAGACAATTCCACAGGCGTGCAGTTCTAAGAAAGAAGCTTTGTTCATGGAATCTATGTTTAGGTTTAGGCACAGATAAAGAGTGGGGGAAATTATTGATAGTGTTTACAGCTAGACAAGTGTTTCTTGTGAAAGTTTGGCGAGGGGGGACCATAGATTGAAGCTCAGTTGAACACTTTCCATGAAAATAACGATACATCAGAGACAAACTCGCAACATCTCTTCTGTGAGATAGAGGTTGTAAGGAGGAGAAAAGGACATCTCCTACGAGGCTACGAAGTCTATTTTGAACTCTATCAAGGCAGGACAAGTCCTTTCTAGCAGCTCCTGCCCAGATGTGGCAACAGTATTCCATCCTTGGACGTACCTGGCTCTTATATAGATAGAGAATAGCATCAGCAGTGAGATATCTACTGGATCGATAGAAAGATCCCACCATTTTTCCAGCGGCCTTGGCAACAGATTTGATATACGTGTTCCATTTAAGATCAGGAGTAATGGTCCTTTATGAAAATTAGAAATAATAAATGTCCAAGGATAAACACCTGAGGCACACCCGCATTAATATCATGTTGTTTAAACATACGGCCCTCGAAGGCAACTTTAATTTTTCTCTTGTTTAGGAAGAATCTGATAGAGAGGACGTTTAAAATATCTGTAGTAGAACAAGCTTGCCTAAATCCATAGTGTCGGTTAGAAAGAAGCTTAGATGGTGGACTAGTGCTTGATTAATTACAGACTCAAAGATTTTAGTGAAGAGGGGCTGGAGATTGATGGGGAAATAATTGAATGAGTTCTTTCACCAGAATTCTTGAATACTGGTACAATTGAAACGATTTTTTCAGCTAACGAAGAAGCAAGAGTTAGTTAGGCATTTGTTGAAGGGTTTGGAGAATCTGAGCATTTCTTAATCACTATGGCAGGGATGAGATCATGCCTACATACCTTAGAGGTGTCATGGTTTTTTATGACATTATGGACATGAGAAGGGATGATTTTCAGATCTACGAGTGTGGCTTCTGTCCACAAAGGGAAATTTGAGAGGGAGTGGTTTGTGGGGTCTAAGGTGGAGTTGGAGGCAAACCACCGGGCAAGTAAGCCAGCTTTCTCAGTTGCCATGCAAACGACCTCATGGTTGTTGGATAGTTGGAGAATTGTTGAGTGTCCATTATTCATCACACTATTATAAATCTTCAAGAAATCCTGAGATTCTATTTTCTGCAATCGATACATTAAAAAAATAGTAAAAATGATACAAACGTTCAGGATAGGAATGTACGAATGCACATCTGGGGGGGGGGAGAAGAAAACTAGCACCTCTACCTCCTTTTAATTACATGACGTCATTTTCACACAGCCTTTCGACTGGCTGAAATTTTGGGCTTCCGTATAATCCGTGTTTACAAAACTTGCGATTTTGCGAAGTGCAGAATTTTTTGGGCTAATTAAGCTATTCTTTTGTACAAACAAGGGTTTGTTTGTTTGTTTGTTTTTAATTTAATTCAATGTCTTAGGACTTCACTAATTATCTTTGAAATAGAGTCAGAAAACTAATTTATCTTTTAAAGGATTTTTACAATGAATTTATTTAACTTCAAAATTTAGTTGAATTGGTTAACTCGCCGTGAAAACATTTTTCATAACTTCCCCCCCCCCCACACACACACGTGTACAAATATTTTTTTCCTTTTGGAAATTAGCTTTAGTCTTTAATCTTCCAAATACAATCCAAAAGTAGTCGGAAACTTAGAAAAAAATTATGATAAATCGGCTTTCAAAACTAGGAGGTCCCCCATCTTTATTCGGCCATTTTTGCCCGTACCTATAAAATTTGGGTGCTAATGCAGAGAGTGATCAGCCAGCACTATTTTTGAAATCGTATTTATACGTTTAATTAAAGTTTTATATGTTTTTTTTATTCAATTGTAAGGTTAAAGTACAGAATAGGTACAAAACACCCTCCCCATGTTAAGAATGGCTTTTTAAATAATAACTTTATTATTTCATCAGCACGGATCACTCTCTGCATGGCATGAGTACCAAAATTTGATTTTCTTAGATAAAAAAAAAAATTTACTTCATCAATTTACGTGATTTTTTAAATATAATATTTCCGTTCTATAACGGGTACGTATATCATAAATATTTTTTCTTGTATTTTTGTTTTTAATAATTCTGGATTTGTACCGTAACTTTTAATAGTGTTATTTTCATTCTAAAGTTTGATCATTCAAGAACATTATACAATAAATTGTTTGGGACCGTTCCCCGTTACATTAGCAGTATCAGAATTTTTGTAGGAATTTTTGACACCCCTAACACGAAACTGCGAATACAATATAAAAATCTCGTAATTTCTCTGTTAAAAGTGGGTTATTTATTTTCTTTATGGATTATACTTCCAAAATAAACTATTACAGTTGTTTTAAAAGTAATAAAAATATTTTTATTTTTTTTTTAAAACAGTAATGAATTTTCCGAACTCAATATTTTTCAATTTTTAAACTCAATATTTTTAAATTTTTAAATTTTAAAAATCTATCAAAATTTTTCTATTGATTCTATTTTTACGATATTTTCAGGGTCAATGTGAAATTTTATGTTCTTTCCAATAAACCGAATATAATATTTTAGACAAACGTTTTTTTTAAATTCACGCCCCCCCATTTTCACGCCCCCCCCATTTTCACGCCCCCCCCATTTTGAAATGTCTATTAAAAAGTAAATAATTAATTTATGTTTAATAGGTTTATATATCACAAATTGAAGAGAAAAGGTCAATAAATAATATATTCAAATTTAAAACAAAAAAAAAAATCAGTTTTTTAGAAATTTACCTGTAAAGTCCGAAGTTTAAAACCTTATTTTATAAGAACACATTTTTTCTTTTTGTCTTTTTTTTTTTTTTTTTAATGAAACCTTGGTCCTTGCTCCTTTAATTGAAAAAAAAATTAGGGCTTGAATTACATTTTTCGAGGAGTTATAAGCTTAGAAAGATAGGGGGTGGAATAATTTACGCCTCTCATTTTGAAATGTCTATTAAAAAGTAAATAATTAATTTATGTTTAATAGGTTTATATATCACAAATTGAAGAGAAAAGGTCAATAAATAATATATTCAAATTTAAAACAAAAAAAAAAATCAGTTTTTTAGAAATTTACCTGTAAAGTCCGAAGTTTAAAACCTTTTTAAAAAAAAAAAAACACATTGTTTTTTTTTTTTTTTTTTTTTAAATAAAACCTTGGTCCTTACTCCTTTAATTGAAAAAAAAATTAGGGCTTGAATTACATTTTTCGAGGAGTTATAAGCTTGGAAAGATGGGGTGGAATTATTCACTATTTTCACGAAATTTCTGACACTGCTACCGTTACATGTTTAGGGACCGTTAAAAGTCAATTTCGCCCAAGATCTTGACACAATGTTAAATAAATAATAAATAAATGCAAAAAGTATATTAAGTTAACACTAACAGTAACAGAAATTAATTGGCGATCCAGAAGCATATTCGATGTGAAAATGTTCAGATTACCAAACCGGACTTCCTGTTTTAGTTTAAAATAAATCTGTAAAATATATTTATAAATAATAAAAACGTGTTCAAAAGTTTCACAGATTTTCTTTTATGTCAATTTGTTTATTTAAAAAACTGAAACAAGAAGTCCAGTTTGGTAATCGGAATATTTTCACACCGAGGCTAGGTTTTCATCTGACACCGGTACAGTCGCACATAGAGTCGCCTATGCTTCTGTATCGCAACTTAAATTTCATTATTATACAACAAAATCAGCATCCCTGTGACAACTGTGTTGACAAAGCCTTTCGGAGGGCTCTACTCTGCGGTTCTGTCAGCTGAACGAAAAAAAAAATAAAATAAAACTTCATCCCACGTTTGTATGATGTTTGATTAAAAATGTAACATCTCGTTTGATAAATATTTTTTATTATTATAAAAGCTCAAATAACGACATTTTTTTTTTTCGTCCAGTCGACCAGACCGAAGAAAGCCTATGTAAACACAGGGGTGCTCTGATCTTTAAGAAAGCCTATAGAACTTAGAGAAGAAAAAAAAAGTAATACTAGTTACGTAGGCAATTTTTTAAAGTGATATTTTATTTTCTGATAAAAAAAAAAATTAATTCTTGAGAAAATAAAAATAAATTCATAATTAATGTCAATGATAAAAAAAGTTTTTATTGTAAAATAAATTTAAAAATTAAAAATGTCTGGCATTTTTTGTTAATGGTCTGTTTTCATGCCGATATGTGTCGTCTACAATATGGTGAGAAAAAGTTCGACGTAATTTCAAGAAACGAAGAAAAAAGCGGATTTAAAACCATGAGAAGATGATATTTAAATAAATTTAAAAAAAAAAAATAAAAATAAAAAAGACTTACCTGCTGCAGATTTTGAAGAAAAAAACAAACACCAAAAAAAAAATAAAAGATGCTAGACTTATATAGATATAAGTAAGGGAAGATGCGAGACGATCGTTCGCCGTTAACTGCGAACCTCAGCAATCGACGACACGCATGCAACGAACGAAGGCGCTGAAGCCGGTCGAATAGCAAAAGAACGCAGAAGGGGAGGGGGAACCAACGCCGGTCGATTAGCAAAGAATGCTGAAGACGAGGGGGTAATTAACGTTGGTCAAATAGCAAAGTATATGAAGGGGAAGGGGAACTAACGCCGGTCGAATAGTGAAGAAGCGTGGGAATTAACACGCTGAAGGGGAGGTGGAATAAACACCGGTCGAATAGCAAAGAACGCTGACAGGTGGGGCGAGGGGGATGGGGGGATTAATTAACACCGGTCGAATAGAGAAGAACGCTGAAGGGGAAGGGGAATTAACGCCAGTCGATTAGCAAAAACCGCGGAATGGGAGGGGGAATTAACGCCGGTCAAATAGCAAAAAACGCCGGTCGAAAAGCAAAGAACACTGAAGGGGGGGGGGGGGATTACACCGGTCGAATAGCAAAGAACTGAAGGGGGTGGAATTACACCGGTCGAATAGCGAAGAAAGCTGAAGGGGAGGGGGAATTAACGCCGGTCGAATAGCAAATAACGCTGAAGGGGGGGGGGGAATTAACGTCGGTCGAATAGCAAAGAAAGCTGGGGGGGGGGGGGGTTATAACACCGGTCGAATAGCAAAGCACGCTGAAGGAGGTGGAATTAACGCCGATCGAATAGCTAGAAACACTGAGGGGGAGGGGATTACACGTCGGTCGAATAGCAACAAACGCCGAAGGAGGAGGAGGAGGATTACACCGAATAGCAATGAATGCTGTGGGGAAGGGGTGTTACACGCCGGTCGAATAGCAACGAAGGGGGTGGGGGATTACATGTCGGTCGAATAGCAACGAACTCCGAGGTAGTCGGGTGGGGGGAGAATACTTGCTGGTCAAATAGCAATGAACGGTGAAACATGCGCCTGTTCAATAACAACGGGAGAAGGGACACGTGCTGGTAAAATATCAACACATGTCAGTTCAAAGGGGGAACGGACATCGATTTAATAGAAAAAAAAGCAAAACAAATATGATTGTTTTTTTGTTTTTTTGCTTGTTCTTTTCTAGGTGGGATATATCTAGTTCCCAAAAAGGGGCAATTCGTATAGAACAACATCAAATTTGTTCTAGGCATGAAGAATTTCTCTTTGTCTTTATTTACTTGCCTCCCCACAAGGACAGAGGTGGACACAAATTCGGTTTTTAATGTGGGAAAATTCAATCCCCCCCCCTCCAAAGAAAGTCTTTAACTAGTCATAAAAGATTTATTTTCTCTTGCGAATTAATGTCCCTGCTAGGCAATTTGGTCAGACTCTGACCAATCAGCTTGCAGAGGGATTGCATGTCTGCTGAGAAATTTCTTCTTTTTGTGAAACACCATCAGCAGAGAGAACCCAGGAAGCATCAAAGACATCCCTTCTCTTTCTCTCTCATGTCCCTGTCCACTGGACGCTTCAGCATTGACAATATTCGCCTAAAATAACTGGTGACTGACCACCAAACTTTCAACCGTTTATTTTCCTTGCTCGGACACTGTCCCACTTTCTTCGAAGTGAATAAACCTTTTGTTGTTGTGTAAAAAGAGGGGTTTTTTGGAGGTTTTTCTTCCATGCAAACTTTTCATTTGTAGCGTCCAATGTTTACACATTGACATCCAAAATCAAAATGCGTAAATTCGTTTGTATGTACATCATCTGTGCATACACTATCCTGAATAAAAAACAATAATTATATTTTGGATCAATCAGAGAACTTTCTGAATTTATTCGAAACTAGCCTGGGTGCCCAGCATTGCCCGGATGTTTGGAGGTGCGTGTTGAACAAAAAAAAAAAAAAAGTAGTAATCAGGCAGGCTTGAAACCGTGACGCAAAGGCGAAAAAGAAAGTGAAAGAAAACCTGAAGTGTTACCCATACTCCATGACGCGACCGGAAGTTCGGAACGTTAAAATTAAGCAAAGTCAATCCAACCAATACGATGACTTGCAAAAATGGCTCGCAAAAAAATCGATCCCTTCTTGCAGAAAACTGCCCAGTTGAGGGTGAAGGAATTAATGTTTTTGACCAATTTTTCGATATTTATTGTCTGAGACGTCAAGCTTAAAAATGATACTGATCTCGTGAAAATCCATGGTCTAATTCAAAAGTTTTAGGCAGACATACAAACATACATACATGCATACATACATACATTTAAACAGACAGGTGAGATTTATATTATAGACTAGCGGGGGTACCCAGCGTTGCCTGTTTCGAGGTGTGTGTGGTTTTGGGTAAATCAAAACAAAAGAATAAGCGAAGAATTCTTGCCTTGGTGTTTGTGTCGGGAGGGGGAGGGGGTTAAAAAAAGTTTTGGTAGGTAAGTAGGAAGAATCGAACCCGAAGCCGTGATGCAAAGTTGGAAAATACAGTGTGAAAAAAAAACATGCAACATTAATCGCTGAGCCAGCACGAAAGATGTTTGAATTTATTTAAATATTAAGAATTGGTAGGTGTCCATACTTAATGACTTAATGAGGTCAACTTTCACTGCGAGGCAGCTTTTTATTTACTGCGGGGAAGTTATTTTTGCTTCCACAAGATGTTGGAGGAAAACCAGCTCCCCATAAAAAGGGGATTGTCGAAATTGAATAGCAATTGTTTGATATAAGGAGAAACTCCGCATTGATCAAAGCTGATTGCTTTTGGACATTTCCGGCGATTGCGCTAGGACCGGTGTTAAGCTTCGAATTAGTTTCGCTTTTACACAAAAAAGCCGAATCCACACGGGGCAATCCAAAAATGTGGAATGTTTAGTTTTTCAAAGTCGGGCAAATTAAATAGACAGGCGACCCCCGTTGTTGACTTATAGATATTATGATTTAGACGTGATATAAAAAGTTTTAAGAAGGAGCGAGCCAACTGATCTCTTCCCGAAAAAAAAACAAGCCTTTTGCGGACATACACAAAATGCACAAACACACATTTTTGCTTTTATATATATAGACTAGCGGGGGGTACCCAGCGTTGCCCGGGTGTTTGGAGGTGTGTGTGGAAACTCCAGGGGGGGGGGTAAAAAAAGTAAGTATGAGGATCGAAGCCGAACCGTTAAGGCAAAGTTGTAAATTAAAGTATGAAAAAAAAAAAAACGTGCGACGTTAACCATTGCCCGACCGCGATATGCTAACGGAAACATGTTTGAATTTACTTAATTACTTGGATTTGGCAGATGCCCGTTTTAATGAGTTAATGAGGTCAAGTTTGACTGCGGGATTTTTATTTTCCCAAGATGTTATAGGAAAAAGACTAACCCACATGCAGCGAGCGACAAATGTTGGATATTTATCTTTCCGAAATCGAGCAAATTAAATAGACAGGCGAGCTTTGTTGTTAACTGTGAGATATTACGATTTATATGTGATATAAAAAGTTTTAAAAAATTGTGAACCGACCGACCGCTTCTCTGAAAAAAGCCTTTTGTAGACATACAGAAAAAGCGAACACATATACATACATACATACATACATTTTCGCTTTTATATTTATAGACTAGCAGGGAGAGGGTATCCGGTGTTGCGCAGGTGTTTGGAGGTGTAAAAGAAAAAAAATGTGTTAGTAGGCAGGAAAGCGGAAAAGAAAGTGAAAGAAAACGTGACATCTTACTGCTACGCTACGAGGCCATAGGAGGTGAAAAGCATTCAAATTTAGCGATGTCAATCAAAACGTTGACTTGCTAAGTGGATGAGTTCACGCAGGTGCACAAATGAGCATTGGCTGGAAGCCAGTTCAGTTTTCTGCCGTTTCATTTATTATCGATGTTCAGGAAACCAAGCTCCCCCGAAAAAGGGGAACTATCAAATGAATAGCAATTGTCTGATATGAAGGGTTTTCCCCACATTGATCCAAGCTAATTGCTTTCAAGGCGTGTCGGCCATGAAGGCCAGCGATTCGCTTTGTTTCGATTCAGTTTCACTTTATTTATACGAGAAAGACAAACAAACACTTGAAACCAGTTTTTTTTTTTTAAACTCGCTCAAAATAAATGTGGAGACAACCTTCATTCAACAATCGTAGATATTATAATCTAGGCAGCATATAAAAAGTTGTAAAAAATAGTAACCTTCTCAAGAACCCCCACCCCCCCCCCACCCCGAAAAAACCTTTGCTGGACATGCAAAAACGCGTGCGCCACTTTTGCCTTTAATATATATAGATAGTTTTTCTGGGTGCTACCTAAATCCGTTAAAAAGCCGGATTTTTTTTCAATAAAACAGTGGAACTCAGTTGACCAGAGTCTATGGATCTAGGGCGCCTCTCATTAGGTGCTAATCTCTGCAACATCTCTCTACTAACGCACACACAAACGTTAGCGTACACACAGACACACACAACTCACTGACTTATTATCGATTGCAGAAAAACTTTAATCATTGAAATATTCCCAATCTTTCTCACTGAACTACTTTTCTAATACAAAATCAAATGAACATTGACTCTTATAAACCACTTTCAATGAATAATATTTTTTATAAATGAGCAAAGAAGTTTTTCCCACCCTTAACAACCTCTCCAGAAATATAGATCAAAATTAGCCTTGTAATGGCTTATGATTAATAGTAAATCGCTAAAAATCATTAAAAAAAAAATCAGATTACTTGGAGAGGTCTCAACCAGACCAATCAGTACGCAAAAACATATTGCTTGTGCAAGCACAAACAGAATTGAGAAATTCATTCAAGTGTCTTAGCATTTGTGAATTTTCTGTCCTTTTCTGGTTTATCTCTTGTGTGAATTTTATTCACACGAGAGATTTTGGTTTGCAAACCTAAAATGCTTAAGGAGTAGATAGGTCCTGCCTATCGCCCGGCTTCCATACTCCTTCTTTGCCTATTAGTCAGGCGCAGAGATACTATCACAGTGATTCGACAGAAACACCCAGTGGTAGATCTTGTTTCTTGTCTAGGGCAATGAACGCCGTTTCCCCACTCCCGACACACCCCACCCCTAAAGCTGGGCACTTGAGAATGCTTGAGTACCACATATGCCTGAGCAATTAGATTGGGTTGACCTTCCTCTGATGGGTTGAGGGTACCGGATTGACAGTTACAGGCTGCTGTTTCCGACTGGTAGTACAGGTGCCCTAACTCTTTGGTAGCGCTTAGAGCGGCTGCTCCATCAACAGTTGAATAATATCGGGTTGTTTGCAGTGCCATGGCGCGCATGGAAAGGGACCCTGCACTCATCCCCGGTGGGCTTTCCTGAGGCCACAGTCCTAGTTGATGGAGGGTCAGCTGATGGTCTACTTGTGATGCATGTGTGATATTCTGCATAACCTCCTGTTCAGCTTCCCCTAACCTAACTGAAACTCGTTAAAAAACATGATGACAGTACAATCTAAAAATAAGCTTAAACCAGGCTTAGGGTCAAACAAATCCAACTTGCCTCCTCCCTTGAGGCTTGCATTCACAAATATCCGTGGGCTTAGAACTAATTTAGCTGATGTTGAAGCATTTCTCCTAACAAATACCCCGGATATCTTAGCACTAAGTGAGACTAACCTACACTCCTCCATCCCCTCTAACTACTTTAACATGCCTGGATATCTCCCACTCTGCCGTAAGGACTCTGACAAACATATGCACGGGCTTGGAGTTTACATTCGTAATACCCTTCCCTTGACTAGAGAAACAAACCTAGAAACGGATGATCAAGCCTTTATGTGCTTTAGACTAATCATGCAACACAACATTAGCTACTTTTACTTTCTCTACCGCTCTCCCTCGACCCAAGACTGCATCATAATAAACAAAGTATCTGACAGCATAGATACAGCACTCTCCTTCGACACTAGCGCCCAAGTACATGTATTTGGCGACTTTAATGTCCATCACAAAAACTGGCTTGGATTCTCTACTTACACAGATGCAGCAGGCAGCGCAACTCATAGCTTCTCTGTATCTCACTCCCTATCGCAAATTGTTACTTTTCCAACCCGCTTCCCTGATCAGGAAGAACAACACGCATCACTATTAGATCTGTTTTTGACCACAGTTCCTGATGATTGTGTAACGAAAGCCGACAGCCCACTTGGGAACGCTGATCATGCGGTGATAATGGTTGAAATCGCCCTAAACTCTAGACCCAAAACTGAAGAGCCAGTGCTCAAAACAACGAGATATTATAAAAAGGCTGACTGGGAAGCTATCAGAGATCTTATCAGAGACGCCCCATGGGGAAATATTTTTTCTCTTCCTGCTGAACAGTGTGCAACCGAGACCACTGAATGGTTCAAAACTGCAATCGAAGCGCATGTTCCCATGCGGAAATTCTATAGCAAGCCCCACTCTCCCCAATGGTTTACTTCAACTTGCGCAACTGCCATTGCTCAAAGGCAGCATGCATTCCGCAGGTTTAACCGACATAAGTCCAGTTCAAACAGACAGAAGTACATAGAAGCTAGAAGTAACGTTAAGAAAGAAATAGCGACAGCTAAGAGGGAATTTACGGAAACCACTAAAAAACGCATCGAAGCACAAAAACTAGGAACTCGTGACTTCTGGAAAATCTACAACAGTGTAGTAAATAATGGGCAATCAACAATTCCCCCACTAACTAACAATCACGAGGTTCTTTGCTCAGCAACCGAGAAGGCTAACATGCTTGCCAGTTGATTTGCCTCAAACTCCACACTGGACCCTCTAAACCACCCCCTACCTCAATTTCCTATGCGGACAGACGCCCCGCTAGACGATCTGAAAATCACCCCTGCTCAGGTGCATGCTATCATAAAAAACCTTGACACTTCCAAAGCATGTGAACCCGACCTCATCCCAGCTGTGCTATTAAAAAAGTGCTCAGCCGAAGTAGCTCCAGTTCTCTCCAAACTCTACAACAAATGCCTTAATGAATCTTGCTTTCCGAGCTGTTGGAAAACCGCTTTTGTAGTACCAGTATTCAAGAATTCTGGTGAAAGAACTGACCCATTAAATTATCGCCCTATTAGCCTCCTCCCACTTTTTGCCAAAATATTTGAGACCTTAATTAACCATGCTCTAGTCCAGCACCTTACAGATACTAAACTTCTGACCGACCATCAATATGGATTTAGACAAGCCCATTCCACGGCAGACATCCTCACTGTAATCTCTGAACGCATATACCATTCACTGGACAAAGCGGGAGAGGGCAGAGCGGTAGCTCTAGATATATCTAAGGCTTTTGACAGGGTATGGCATGAGGGTCTCCTCAGGAAGATTAGATCTTACGGTATCACTGGTAGAATACTTAACATAATTAAATCCTTCTTAGATAAGAGAAAATTCCAGGTTGTCCTCGACGGTCGTACATCTAAACAATATGATATAAATGTGGGAGTGCCCCAGGGTTCTATCCTTGGACCTCTGCTGTTCCTGATATTCATAAATGACCTCCCCGACAAAATTGCCTCTGAGATGGGTATATATGCTGATGACACCACACTCTATAGCAGGCACGACAGGAAAACAAATGAACATATATCTAAAGTAATGGCAGAAACACTAGAGGATGACCTCCAATCAGTAGTGGAATGGGGAGAAAAATGGATGGTAACGTTCAATGCCACCAAGACAAAACTGGTTTCATTCAATAATTACAAGAAACCTTCTCTACCACCTATAGCAATGGCCAACGACTCTTTATCTGAGAGTACGTCTCTCAAGCTCCTTGGCCTAACGTTCACAGGAAACATGAGTTGGAACAATTACATCGAGGGCATTGCCAGGGCCGCTGCAAGGAAGGTGGGCTCTCTCTACCGTGCTAGAAAGCTTCTAACACCCGAAAGTATCCTGTACCTCTATAAGGCCACTATTCGCCCATGTATGGAGTATTGCTGTCATATTTGGGCCGGTGCATCGGCTACTAGTCTCTCGCTCCTTGACAGGGTTCAAAAGAGAGTCGCAAATCTGATAGGCCCTAAACTGGCATCTAAACTTCAGCCTCTGTCCCATCGTCGAAACGTTGCATCCCTCTGCCTGTTCTACAAGTATTATAATGGTGAATGCTCTGAAGAACTGCAAGCACTTGTGCCCCCACGACGTGAACACCCTCGACAGACCCGACAAGCTGCAAAATCCCACCCCCACACTGTAGAGATCCCTAGATGTAAAAGATCTTTCTACTCCAGTAGTTTCTTCCCCAGAACAGCTAGACTTTGGAATTCCATTCCAGGTCACTGCTTCCCCAACTGTACTGACATGCATAAGTTCAAGTGCAACGTGAACCAACATCTCGCTGCCCTAATCCCTACATAGTACCCCAGTAGATGTTTCCCCTGATAGTAGCCCCCTACACCAAAGTGGCAATGTGCCTTGTTTGGGGTGAAAATGTAATAAAAAAAAAAAAAAAGAAAAAAAAAGTGATTTATAAGTGTGCATTCTGCTTATTTATTTCATAATAATAATAATAATTGTGTGATTCAGTGCAAAAGCATTTATTCTGCAATTTACCAGAAGCAACTAGATTGTTCCTCAATACTAATTTAGTATTAAAAATTTTATATATATATATATATATATATATATAAATTTTCTATATAATTATAAAACTCAAATGACCTTGTAACGATGTATGTAACCCACTTTCCGGTTTACGACATCCGGTTGCGCATGCACACATGACATGCACACTAAAATATTAACGTTATTATTTCGAAATTATTATTTAACATGGGAAGAGTGGGGTTTAAAATAACTTAAACGTAATACAGAAATGAACGATGTAAAAAAAAAAAAAGCAGACAGTATTAACAATTGTTTATTTGGATAATTTAAACGCAAAAAAAAAAAAGAACAATTGGGATACTGAAATATTAACGTTATTATTTCGAAATTATTATTTAACATGGGAAGAGTGGGGTGTTTGAAATAACTTACAGAAATGAACAATGTAAAAAAAATTTAAAAAAAGCAGACATATCAAAATTTTAATTTAGTATTCTGGTATCTGTTCAGTGCACATTTACCTATAAGTATGGCCAACCACTTATAATTCAGTAACTAAATTTTTTTTTATAGAAATCTATCTATATTCTTTTTTCATTTTAATATATTTTCATAGAAATGTTTCTGTTATGTTAAAAAAAAACTATTTTCTTTACGTCACAAATGTCACGCTCATACATGAATTCCATAGCTATTATAGCATACTGACCCAACGGGTTACAGTTAGTCTAGTATATATATAAATTTATTGTTTGACTTTTGAATATAAATGTTGTTTAATAATGATTAAACCTTAAAAAATAATATATACATGTTTAAATGTTTAAACTGTTTGATCGATAATAAAAACTCTAGTTAAAAAAATATCTTTCTAGTTTGAAATGGTTAATGTTCAAAACTTTGCCTTTATAAAAAAATTATAAAATCAAATAAATATTTAGTGTTAAGTTTTGAGACATTGTGTTTAACAAAGATGGCGGCGTAGTTCAGATCAGTAACGAAGATGGCGACCAAGAATCAAATGCGGTCCGTCGCGTAGTTAACCTCTTAAGTTCTGAGATATTATGTTGAACAAAGATGGCGGCATAGTTCAGATCAGTAACCAAGATGGCGGCGAAGAATTAAATGCGGTCCGTGACGTAGCAAATGGCGAACTGATTGAATCCAAAATTCGACGATTTTTATAATAATTTTGTGACGTTTTGATTGGTTGTTTAGCACAGCCGTTGGTTATAAAAATGATTGGCGAATCCATTCGTCTCATACCCCCATCAAAAACATTTTACATTTAGATTATGTTATCTAGTTCTTAAACTTTAATTGTTTTAATTTTTAATGCATTTCAGATATTTTGTATCGGTCTGTACTTGTTAATTAGGGTTAAATTGTTAAACATTATATGTTATAAGAAATTGATATCGGCTTCAAAGTTAAGCTTATTACAGCTGCTGGTTTAGTTCAAAATGGCTTCTGCTTGAAAAGGACCTAGAAGGGATGTTGGTGGCAAAAAAACTTCAAATTGAAGCAACCCTCATGAAATTGAACGAGTCTGATGTGTTTCCATCAATAATAAGTGCTTATGCATCTGACGTTAAAAGAGAAGCTCTCGTGGACCAGATATTGACTAAATGTATGGTAGATGAGCGAGTTGTGATTTGCCAGGAAGATTTGGCGTTTGCACAGGATATACGAGAGAATATTGCTAAGTTTGAAGAGCAGGTTTGGAACCGGGGAATAAGAGATCAGCATATATATATTTTTTAATTGGAATTCATTATTGAGATGAGTATTATTTATTAATTTATTTATTGCGGACTATTATCCTCATCTTTTCTTAGATGTTGTTTCCCGACGTTTCAGCCAACTATTCCTCTGGCCTTCATCAGGTGGTGACCGCGACGGATAGGAACTCCAAATCTCCCAACTGCATTCTCAGCAATTACTGCAATCCATAGTTGTTGTCGTCTCACCACGATTTGGCCAAGTAAACCTCTGGCCAGCTTTGGGTAGGATTGAAACCACTATCGTCAGACAATTCTCACCTGGAACCGTAGAGATTCAACGTCTCTATTCACTGCGTCACGGGCCCCGAGATCAGCATGTTAAAAAATCTCCTAAGGTGAAGTTGAAAGTCTAGTGTCAAGTTTTCAAAGACAAATCACCCCCCCCCCATGAACAAATTTGCATTCTGAACATTTCTCAACTGTTTTGAATTCTATACATCCTCTTTAGAAGCAGACAAATTGCTTCTATTAAAATCCAAGTTAAGTGGAAAAAATCTTCAAATTAATCTTAGAGTTCGACATTAAATCGGAGAAATTCGAAAGAGCTTTGAATGTCCTCAGGGAAAGATTTTTCATAAGAGATAAAATATGTGAAAAAATTCTTCATCATACTGACCCATTTACAAACCCTGATCAACTGAGAAATCATACTGAATGAGTCAAGTTGATTGGCAGTAGTTGACCACTCCTTTAATGGAAATTTTTTAAGAAAGGTTCATCTTCAGGACAGTTAGTTGCTCACGTGATATTTAAAAGGATTCCTGCTAAAATTCGGAAAGAATTGATGTCCAAACTAGAGATAAATATCCGTCGTCCACAGTAATAGTTGAGAACGTTCCAGAAATTATCAGCGGGAAAATCGGGTGCCAACAATGTCCGCCATTTTGTCTGATAAACAGTAAGGTGGGAAAAAGAAGCCTTTTAGTAAATTCTTATCACAAAGGAAGGAAATTCTCCCAAAAAACACCACTCTTTCTGGAAAAAACAATAAAGCCTGAACATTGCACAATAAAGTTGAACACAGAACAAAGAATTGCTCTACGTTCAAATCTTTCAGTTCAAGATTTAAGCAAGCAGCAGACCTCGATTTATGCAAAAACTGCTTGGGTTCACACAAGGTGGTAAACTGTCCAGGAATAAGGGAATCTCCTTACCCGAGTGTTATTTGTAGAGTTCAAATTTTTTGGCAATGTATCCAAATTCTACTCAATCCTCCATGAGGAAGACTTCATTACCGTCAGCCCATGACAAATGTATTAGTCCCATACTGCACGTATCAGTGAAAAGAAAGGATCCCCCATATATTTGAATTGTCTATTAGACACTGGGACCCAACATTCTTTCTTTTCCAGTGCCGTGTACAAAAAATTGGGTTCTTTTGAGTGCATAGCCTCGGAACCAGTTAGTATGCCCATAAATACCTTTATAGGTACAAAAAATATTAATCATCATCAAATCAAAGTGTCCTTAAAACTGGGGTCTCAAAAGCCCTATTTCTTTAATGCATTGTTTACTGGTCAGCTGAATTTGAAATTTAATAGCCTTTGCTTTGACAAGATTTTACTGCGAGATTCCATCTAAGTAATAACCATTCCACCTTGGATGGTATTATAAATTTGGATTTGATCCAGTGCTTGAAGAATTTTGGTTTGATTAAATGTCTGGACAGACCTGCTTGGTAAACTTCAGATGGTATCATTCCTTTCGGACAAATTAGTTGTTTTTTTGGAAAAGGTTTGAAGAAGTGGCTTTCATTCCTTCACTTGCTCAATCTGTGAATTACCGAAATGTTCAAACTACTTCAGCGAAGGAGTATTGAATCACACCATTTTGTTTCCTGATCTTTAGGGACTACTTTTTGAAAAATCCTCAGTTGAACATGGAATTGAGTTTTTTTTTCTCTCGACTGAGTTGGTATAGAGAGGGACTCTGATTTGTCATCATATAATGAGAACAAAATTAAAGTTTTTAAAGAAACTATTATTATGAAGGCGGGGAGATACCACGTTGATCTGCCTTGGGATGATAACAAGATCTCAGGTGGAGTGGAATTATGTTCCTTCCTTGAGAGAGTGGTGAACTCTCTGGAGAAAAAGGAAATGTATAGAAAAGACTCTTCCAGGAGTATGAAAAATATAGACATTATTGAATGCATACATGTATCTTGGGAAGTCTTTGGAAAATATTGTTGGATCTCCCATCGTCCGGTGAACAAGGTACAGATTTCACCACTAAGATTCCATCCAGTTTTCAATTGATCGTTTAAAATGCGAGCGGTTGTTTCTCTGAATATATGAAAGTATATTCGGGTGTAAATTTGACTTCCAAATTATTGGATTTGTTAGTAGCATTCAGGAAAAACGATCAGGTGCTCCTAGGAGATCTCAGGAAGGCCTTTTTGCAAGTTCGTCTACTCGATTTTGTTTTTTTGGGTTTTTTTCTGAAGGATGGGGATTGTCTGCATACCTTCACATATAAATCTATTATTTTTAGCTTTAATGTGAGTCTGTTCTTCTTGAGTTCCATACTCAAAGATTATACTGAACAGTTTACTTATGATGAAGCTTCTATCATCCTATCCAATAATTCTTGTTGACAACCTGCTCAAGACCAGTAGTGATTTTGAATCGGTCAGGTCTATTTATCGTTCTGTTCGTGAAAGCTGAAGGAAGCTGGATTTGAATTGTAATCTTGTAACTGATAATGAGAGGGTATTTGTGGCCTGGCAGACCAAATGAAGACTTACAATTAAAGAGTTCATTTTTAGGGGTAGTTGAGTCTATTTCGAATGAATATCGCATTTAAACTTGTCACTGGCAAGTAGTTCTTTCGATATTAAGACCTTCATTTTCCAATGCTTTGCTTATAAATTCACTGGTAGCCATTTTGAATATTGTTGTTTACAAGTAAAACAAGTCAACCTGGTTTTCTTTTTCGATTTTCAAAAATTTTAGGAGGGGGTGGGCATCGCTATTGGAGAGTCCATGCAAGGAAAGTTTGTTTGTTTTTAGATTGGAAGTGGGGGCATTTTTATTTTTCGCTTTTTTTTTTTTTTTTAGGGAAGGGGATCTGCCTTTTTTTTGCTCTCATTTATAATTGGGAGGAATGAGGCAATGACAGAATCGAGAAATTCATTTAAGGTAAGCGTCTTAGTGTTGCAAATTTCATGTTCTTCAGGGTCTATCTCTTATGTCAGTTTTTTTCACAAAGAAGCAGCTAAAGGATTTTTTCTTTATTCATATTGTTTTTTGTTTTGTTTCTTTTTGTTTTATTTTTTTTAATTAGTTAAACTCTGGACAGAAAAATTTTTTGCTTGAGTCAGAAATGGTGTAGTGATGCTTTTTAACATTGGTGATCTTTCAAACCAACACATTTCAGGTGAAAACATTATTATGTACCAACGTGTCATGTCGAAATTAGTATAAATTTGAAAGATTACGAAAAGTGACCCAATACAAAAATAATTACAAGTAAAACTAGAATGTATCAAATTATCAAATTTTATTGTATGTTTTAATAAGGTAGAGTTGTGCAACCAATTCAGTATGACAAACAAGGGAGATAAATTTAAATTGACAAATTAAGGGTACTCCATTTTTATTTTCAGGAGCCTTTGTGGCTGATTTTATTTTGTTAAAAGTACATCTATCACATCTACTGGATTTTTGTTTTATTTTTCGTAATTTTTGGAATTTATACAAATTTTCATATGCCATGAAACGTAAGTATGTAATAAAGTTTTGATGATTGTGCATTTTTTTAAACAGTTTTTTTCGGGTTAAATTCAAGCTTCAACGCCGACCATTCTAGTTTGTATTTTTAGGGTCATTGAGGCCGCTGAAAACGAATCTAGCATTTAAACCCGTCACAAATTTACCGTTTGCATGGTATTAACCTCTGGATCCTGGGACTATTTTGCGCCATTTCACCGCTTTCGTTAACGCTTTTCTTACATGATGTGTTTGCGTAGTAAAGTGACTTGTCACATTGCAGAGGAGTTTTTAGCAGACATTTGAAATGAGAAAGTTTTTAAAAAATAAAAATGTAGTTCATTTTTTTAATTTTTTAACAAGTGCTTCTGCAATTTAATTAAACGTTTTCTGTAAGTAACGCACGACATTAACAGAGTAGAAGAACCGTTTAATATTTCACATAAATTCTGTTTACATGAGGGGAGGGGAAGGGAGGGGAGTGTTGTGGCGGCCGCCACAATACTCCATGTCTTTCTAAATAAAACCGTTATTATTTCAGCATAAGTACCATATTTTTTCTGTGTTTTTTTTTAGATAGGATTTTATAGTTAAATTCAACTTATTTTTTTCATACCTTTTGTGAATAGCATTTTATAGTTGAATTCAATTTTTATTGTATTTCTTTTTTGTTTATTTGTTAGTCCCAGTGGCTATGGGGTTAATACCATGTAAACGGTAAATTTGCGGCGGGTTTAAATGCCAGATTCGTTTTCAGCGACTTCAATAACGCCTAAAACCACAAACTAGAACGTCCGGCATTGTATTACAGTTAAAATAAACATTTACCATTTTTTTATTTAATTGTTAGGTGGAAGCACAAAATAATCACAAAAACCCTCCCCTCCCCATGTTAAGAATGGCTTTCAAAATAATAACGTTATTCTTTCAGTGGTAAAAGGTTCGATGTTTAGGAAGAAAAGCTAGTATTAAAGATGGGGAGGGGGTGCCGGCGCTTTAAATTCAGTTATCTCCCCGTGGCGTGTTAAAAAAATTCCAAAATGTCTGCATTCAACGCGTTGTCATAAAAACGTGTTTTTCCGCTGTAAAAAAAAAAAAAAACTACTCAATCGAATTAAGTGAATTTTTTTTTCGGAGATCTTCAGTCCAAAACGGATACGTACAATATAACGTTTTTTCGATATTTCATTTTTTTTTTTTTGTATGTCTTGATTAAACTGTACAAGTGCCAAATATTACCTTACGCTACAACAGAACACCGACCACTCTAATTTGTTTTTTAGCGGTATTTGAGGTCGCTGACAACGAATCTGATAATCAAACCCGTCGCAAATTTACTGTTTGCATGGTATGAACCCCTGGAACCTGAGACTACTGTGCGAGCCTTTCCTAGTCTCACACAAACACACATTCACATTTCAAGCTATATTACTTGTCGCATACATACGCGCACACAAACATACGCGCCCACGTACATATATTCACATTCGCGTACATACACTCACATTCACGTGTATATACACATGTTAACGTACACACATGTACTCACATACACGCGCGCATGGACAGCGTCACTTCCGCTTTCAAAGGAAATCCACACATGTGCAAAAAGACACTCCGGAAACGAGTATAAAAGAAAAAGCAATAAGCGGCTCCATTTTTTCGGCCCAGCTTTCGAGCTGGTTGGGTCTACGGACCAACCGCGTACCTACCTCACGCCATTTACTACTATGTGGGACAAAAAGCTAACAGACCGTACGTACACATTCTCACTCTTTCTCTCTCTATCTACTACTGGTCCCTGAGAACACCTTCGCGTAGCTGACTGCTAACTGACATCAACCCTCTATCCTCTTCTTTGTCTACACGATGGACAGCCATTTCTCGTTCCATTACATTACTCACTTCTCTTCCCACGCGCGAACAAATGATAGTGACCCGAACGTGAGATGAAAACACATTTCCTTTTTCCTTCTACAATACCAGTCCTCTACAAATGATGGTTACACCCGCGCGGACATGAACACATGTTATATCTAAAACATTCTTTCAACAGTAAATAAACTACGTTTATCTTATCCTTCAATTCCATTCGTTTCATTATTCTTTTGTAACGGGATTGGGATTTATATACCCTGGTCCGCAACATGGATGGTGACCCCGTTATTTAAAAATGAAATGGATGAGGTTGAACGAAGCACTCCATACACACACAAACTCACTCTCTCTCTCTCTACAACAATAAACCAGCTAACAACGAGAGACGCACGGCAAACTATAGACTCTGGGTTTGTATTACTGTACACACAGATTCGAAAAAGTTGTCAAAAAACAAATATATAACAAATAAATGTTATCAAAGGCAAGATAAGTTACTTTTCTACACAACTGGATATATTTTTCGTGTTTTTATTCAATGTAACATGTTTATTCAGCTCGAAAACCATACAGTGTTTACCGATTTATTGGAACATTCAAGATGGCGTCTGATTCTCTCTTTAACACGGTAAGTTTGGGAAAAGGTGTTATAAATAAAAAACCAGTTAAAATACTGTTAAAAACTCGCTCAATATATGTTACCGTGACATAGGTTGACATATATTCGGCGGGTTTTTAATAGTATTTTGTATAGTTTTTTATTTATAACACCTTTTCCCAAACTTACGGTGTTAAAGAGGGTGTGAGACGCCATCTTGAATTTTCCAATACATCGGTAAACACTGTATGTTTTTCGAGCTGAATAAATATGTTACATTGAATAAAAACACAAAATATATATCCAGTTAGGTAGAAAAGTAACTTATCTTGCCTTTGATAACATTTATTTGTTATATATTTGTTTTTTGACAACTTTTTTCGAATCGATGTGTACAGTAATACAACCCCGTTTACTTTAACTACAACAGAACACAGACCAATAAAATGTGTTATTTTTTTTGGTGGGGGGGGGGGTCGTCATGGAACTCAACGCCCAATGAGTACCGCGTAAGATAATATTTACCCTTTCAGCACGGTGACAAGAGTGCACATGCACAACTGCACAAGTACCAATGTTTTCACCTTAAATGCGTTAGTTTAAAAGGTCACCAATGAAAACAAGCACCGATGTGGTTTGCTCCTCAAAATTAAAAAGAAAACAGACTTACCAACGGCGCCCCAATTGTATCAAAGAACGGACAACGTCGTTCAATGTTTGCTGTTTTGGTAAATCAAAATATAGAGAATTATGGTTGCATCTTTCTTAGTTAGGCTATATTTATTTTATTTTATTATTTTTTTTTTTTTTTTAATGCGAAGAAAGAAGGAGAAAGGTCCGGTATAAGAAAAAAAAAAGTTACCTTTGCATTTGAAAACATATCCAAAAAAAAAACAAAGTCATGAAATGTCATCAAAACAGACAATTGTTTACCGCCATCTAAAAACACAAAAGATATTTTATTTTCGTATTTTATTTGCTCAGTTTTATTTATCATGAACATATTTTTATGTATATTTTAAATTAAATATCTTAAACTAAAATTAATTATTAATGAAATATTAATAAAATCTATTATAATTTTGTTTATAAAATTTACGAAACTATTGTATTTGCTAAAACTTATTATTCATGAAAACACTTTTCTTAGTTTTAATTCTTATATTTTATTGTGCAATATTTAAAATTAAAATAATAACATTAATAAAATATAAATAAACTGCATTTATTATAATTTTTTAAAATTAAATTTACGAAATCATGGCTGTTGCTATGGAAACTGAATAAATATATTATTTTTAGTTTCGAATTTTATTTGTCAAATTTAATTTAATCTGGAAAAAAATGTAACAGATTAATTATTTTATTTTATTCTACTTGCTTGTTTTCAAAAAGCGAGTAATATTAATGAAGTATACATAAAATGGTTTTGTGGTTTATTTTTATAATAATAACTTAAGAAAGTACGGCTGTTGCTATGTAAACTGTTACAACAGTAGCAACTGTTTTTTAAAAAGAAAACTTCACGTCGGAAACAATTTTCAGAAAAGTTTATTTGATTTTTTTTTTTAACGATTTCTTTCATTTTTCTTTCTAAATGATTCTTTATTTTTCTAAATGATTCTTTATTGATAAAAAAAAAAATTTAAAAAAGGCAATTTTATCTACTGCCTCGGGTAAGTTTCTAACTAAAAAAATATTTGTTAAATGTCATTTTGAAATTACTTTTTGGGCATTTATTACTATAGACAACAAACCGAAAAAGTGACCAAGAAACAAATATACAACAAAGACAATATAAGTTACTCTACTACTTATCTGGATCAGTTGTTGTGTGTTTTAACTTATTTTAAAGCGTTTGTTTTTAAGTTTGCAGTATAAGTAGTGTTGAGTTGCTAAGTTAGAATGAGAACAATACGGCTGACGTGAGACTTGATAATCGCTTAAAACTCGAAAATTAAAATATCCATTCCATAAAATATCCATGGTAATGGTGTAGATTGGCCTTCCTTTGTTTACAAAGCCATTTGACGGAAGGACGTCAGACATATTTTTATCTACGGATGACCAAAACCGTATAGAATGAACCTTTTTTTTTATATAAGTTAAACAGTCTGTATTTGAACTTAATGGACTGTTTTTTATTTTGTTTTGTATTTATTAACTGTTTTATTGTTTTTATCAAACAAAACTAAAACATATATTATGGACTGTTTTTCAAACATCGAAATTTTAATATTAAAGTTAGTTTTATTAAAAAAAAAAAAGACGAGGTGTTTTTTTTTCAATTAAATTATAAACTCTATTTGAACTTTTCAACAAACTTTTACAGACATAAAAAATATACTTTATAGATATTTTATAATATTTTTTAAATATATTTAACGAAAAGTTTTTGTTTTTTTTATAATTTCATTGTTGAATAAAATTTCAAAGTGATAAATGGTGAAAAAAAAAAATATTTTAAAATTTTGATGTTTGAAAAACAGTCCATAATATATATTTCATTATAAAAGTTCTATTTTTGTTTGATAAAAAGACTAAAACCGTTAATAAATACAAAAAAAAAACAATCCATTAAGTTCAAATACAGACTGTTTGAATAAAACTTATTTAAAAAAAAAAAAAAAAGGGTTCATTCTATACGGTTTTGGCCATCCGTAGATAAAAATATGTCTGACGTCACTTCCGTCAAATGGCTTTGAAAACAAAGGAAGGCCAATCTACACCATTACCACATCCATGTCATGGTGACAGATTGTTTCTTTTACCATTTTTTTCGGTTTATAATTTTAAAAAATGGGGTTTGTATTACTGTACACATAGATTCGAAAAAGTTGTCAAAAAACAAATATATAACAAATAAATGTTATCAAAGGCAAGATAAGTTACCTTTCTACCAAACTGGATATATTTTTCATGTTTTTATTCAATGTAGCATGTTTATTCAGCTCGCAAACCATACAGTGTTTACCGATGTATTGGAACATTCAAGATGGCGTCTGATTCTCTCTTTAACACGGTAAGTGTGGGAAAAGATGTTATAAATAAAAAACCGGATAAAATACGGTTAAAAACTCGCTCAATATATGTTACCGTGACATAGGTTGACATATATTCGGCGGGTTTTTAATAGTATTTTGTATAGTTTTTTTATTTATAACACCTTTTCCCAAACTTACGGTGTCAAAGAGGGTGTGAGACGCCATCTTGAATTTTCGAATACATCGGTAAACACTGTATGTTTTTCGAGCTGAATAAATATGTTACATTGAATAAAAACACAAAAAATATATCCAGTTTGGTAGAAAAGTAACTTATCTTGCCTTTGATAACATTTATTTGTTATGTATTTGCTTTTTGACAACTTTTTCGAATCTATGTGTACAGTAATACAAACCCTATCTAAAATTGGTAATCTCCAAAAATACCGTTAGGGCTTACAACATGGCCGCCAGAAGAGTCACGTGATCCGGTTGATCCAAAACATGAATCGTGCAAATGGAAAACGCAGCCTTGAAGGCAAACTTTGACAAACAATCACAATTTGTTTGTATTTAATTTTTTGTTGATATAATGTTGTTATAAAAATAGGCAAACTTTGAGAAACAATCTTAGGTTGTTTTTAGTTAAATTATTTATTATTATGATATTGAAAAACTGTTTCTGTGCTTAATTATTATGCTTGTTTGTCAAAGTTTGCTTTAAATTTGCGTTTTCCGGTTTCGTAATACGGCGATTCATGTTTTGGATCAACCGGATCACGTGACTCTTCTGGCGGCCATGTTGTAAGCCCTAACGGTATTTTTGGAGATTACCCTAAAATTTTATCTTATAATTTTAAAAGACAAAGGATTGTATTTTTAAAATGCCGATGTTATTTTGCTTGTCACCGTGCACGCTTTTCCATGCTGGTGCAGTTGTGGAGTGCTTGGTCGACATGCACCGATGCCTTGTATCACGGTCATAATGTGAGCATAGATAAACGTTTCCTAACCCCTAACAAAAAAATAAAAAAAAAGATAAGACTGTCAGAAATGGCGAATTTTAAAAGTTCAGTATGAATCTTATTTAACAATATAAGAAAGGCGAATGATGTTATTGTGTTGATGTATTTTTATTTGTGCATTTGCTGATTTAGCACGAGAGTCATGAAAGTGATAAAGCTAAAATGTTCAGGAAAGGAATATTTTGGCAATAAAGTTTGTAACTTCTTGTATGGTCGCTAGGACTCTATGTATATTTGTATTTAGTCTGATAGGTTTTGAATTAAATGCGTAAAGAGAGAGAGAAATCTTGCTCTGGCTGAGGCAAAATGAAGGGTAAATGTTAATTCTCGCTGCTTTGGTACTTCCATGTGGAGAATTTAGGTGCGTGCACGTGTTTATAGCTAGTAGTCGTCGGTACAAGGAAACCGGTTAAAAGAAAGAAAGGGCAAAGACGTTCAGCGTGTTGTCATGAGTGCGTGTGAGTTGTATCATCGAAGACAGTTCTTAAGCATGACAAAGAATGTTCGTTTGGGTACGGCACGTGGAAGCAAATAGTAGTTTGAAGAGAAGCTTGTTTTGTACTCACGTTAGGCCTGGGGGCCAAAGCCCCCCCCCCCCCGGCGATGTTTGCTGTTGGGTAGACCAACTAGAAAGAGGGTTAATGGTTTCAGATTTTGTTTTTTATATACTCTGTCACGTGATAGAGAGCTGGCTTGTGATTGGAAAAGCCATGAGGAAATGAATTTCAAATCTCGAAGTTGTGAGATGTAGCTCTTCTTTCTTAGTAGCGGCTGTCGGCTGCTACAAGTTTTTACGATCGCGAAAATGGCGTGTGTGTAAACCACGGATGTATGCGGAACCAAAATGTTGCTTGCACAATCACTTAATATTTGTAGCGAGTCGCTACACAGTTTATGACCTGTGCTGAAACAGACGTTTCATAGGCATCTTTCGACAGTGCATGTAAATCGCCGGAAGATGCCATACTGTTTAGCCGATCAGATTGCAACAGACAACAATGGTGTGAGTCGGTGTTCACCAATCTATAGTAGGGATCTATCAGTTTTTAGGACCGAGGTTGCAGGTGTTGAAATTTTTTGAAGACGCAAGTAGGAGGGCATTCGCGGGACTGTTAAAGGTAAATTTAATGAGCTCACCGATTAATAGAAGGTTTCCACCATCCACGTAAATAAAATAAAAATATAGAAATAACACCGGGAAATAACAACACTTGACAAAGAACTCGAAATCACTATTAACATGAAATAAACAAAATTTATTTACCCGTCAATATATTAGTTTAAATTGTTCCAATATAAGTGTTTTCTAGCGTGGAGTGTTCATACTGACGGATTAACAAAGTGCAGATTTTGTGAGAATAGCACAAGATTTAAAATGACTAACTTTTATGATCAGCGTGTCACACATGGCTTGAAGTTAATGTGGTTGTTCTCTGAGAAAAAACAGTCATTAATCATGAAAGTGAATGCTAGTTCAAATAAAATTGTTTGAAAGGAAGATTTAAATTCTCGTTGAATGTGGTAACATTCCACGATGGATGTTAAAGAGAAAAACCGGTTTGATTTTTTTGTCTGTAGCATGTGTAAAGTTCATGATGGGGGATTTAACGTCTCAAGGACGCAGTTTCTTCAACACGGATCGGACGGGAGAAATCTGGAGAGAAACTGATTTGATTTTTCATGGCAAATGTTTATATAAAGATGTTCTTGAATGTTCCAGCCAGTTTGCTGTATCTCTACACGAGGAAACGTAATATAGTTTTTTGTTTTATGTGTGTGGTGGTCGCATCACGATGTTGTGTGTTTGTGCATTCTTCATACGTATGGGTGTTGAAAATGGTGATTACTATGAAAATGTTCCTGCCAGGGATTTGTTCTGGCTGTATGTAGTAGTTGCCTTGACCTTGCGATCAAAAGTCAAAACGGACGAAATGCAAAAAAAAAAAAAAAAAAAAATGACAAATAATTGAAACAACTTTTAAAAGTTGTTTAAATTATTTGTTATGTTTTTTTTTGTTGCATTTATTCTACATAAATAAAAATAAATGTTGTTAAAATTTGTCATGTTCCGACTAGTCAGCTTTGCCTTATTTCGTTCCAAAAGAATTGTTAAAAGTTGTTTAAATTATTTGTCATTCTAAATTATGCAAAAAAAAAATGATTTAAAATAAAATCAGCAAAGAGTGTCATGAGCGGCACTACTCCATCTTAGGACATATCTGATCTGACTCTTATATAGGTAAGTGATTGTGTCTGGTGTCAGATACTTTCTGGAGCAGTGGAATGATCTAAC
The DNA here is from genome assembly GCF_053919585.1 of Euprymna scolopes. Lineage (NCBI taxonomy): Eukaryota > Metazoa > Mollusca > Cephalopoda > Sepiida > Sepiolidae > Euprymna > Euprymna scolopes. The sequence continues at coordinate 32,944,485 of NC_136512.1, read as the reverse complement.
CATTTTTGTAGTGACCTTAGCAACAGACTGGATATATGTATTCCATTTGAGATTTAATTTGTTTTCCTATTTGTACTTTTTAATTCATATTATTTCAGATGACGTAAAAAAAAATGGCCGAGGTGCATTTGATTGGGCAAATTGCTAGCGCCCGCGGCTTTCCTGACAACAGTTTATTCTGCAAATTTGGAATCCACATGGGTAAGATTTAGAATATAATATTTGCTGAATGGTTGGTGACTCTAAAATTTGAATCTAACAAATTTTAATATATAGGTCAAATACATAAAAACTAAAAAAAAATAAGAATAAACTTGACACCTCACTTTCTTCCAAAGTGGAAACCATACCCGATTATCTTTTAAAAAATGACACTCTTCTCAATATCGCTTCTTTGTTTTTTGTTCTGATGAGATAGTCTCTTTGAGTTAGGATTCCACTGAAACATGTATGCACATATGTAACCAATAATGTTTGTATAATAAACAGACTATATACCTGTTCTGTGCTCTATTATCCAGGTTTCAGTTGATTTACACCGAAGAAACCAATCTATATAACCATGATCCAGCTCTAAACTGTCGAGCACTCTTAAACGTGTATTAAACACAAACATGGAAAGGGTCAACTTTGAAAACTCTCTCAAGAACATTCCTACACAAAGTACTATTGATTACTTCCTGAAACTAATATGGAACATGGACGATCTAATTAGGCATGAAATGGAAGGCATTTTCTTTACAAAATAATGAGGATAACAGCATAAAGGAAAACTTTGCAGTTAAAAGGATGAAACTTCCGCCTATAATCCCCCAACTAGCACTCTTTGAAAAGGGTCTCTATGACCTAGCAAGAAGCATTGAATTTTACAGGAGCAAGAACTTCTTGCAGAGGAAACTCGATAATATTGTTAAAAAGAATGGGAAATCAAATAACCTCTTTTTAAAACCTGATAAAACTAGTAATTTCTATAACCAACAATAATACAGAGAATAAAAAAACAACTCCCATGAGCACTCTTTGATAATCACATGGGTTTTATTGGATTTACCTTTAGGAAACCAATCTATATAACCATTGTACATATATATATATATATATATATATATACTAGCAAAAGTACCCGTCGTTGACTGGGTTCAAAAACAGCCTACAGAAAATGGACTCTGATTTATGAAAGTATGATAAGTTATGAAAAGGAAGGGTTGTAAAGAGATAGCTTCGAATTTGGGGGTATCAAAACCAAAGCAAAATATGATGAAAGTAAAAATAAAATAGATAAACCACATAATTTATTATACCATACCTGTTCACACTGAAACACTTATCACAATATTCTGTGGATCTATATTAAAAAACCTTGTTAAACTTTGTGACATATTTCCTTTCTATGGAGGTCATGCGCGAACGAACACCCCATAATTTTATTATACCATATTTCTTCAAATTGAAACATAATTGTCAAAGTATACTTACACAGATAGATATGAAAAGTCTTTATTAAAGTTTGTGCCTATTTCCATTCTATGGAGGCCAGGCATGAACGCAGACCCCACAATTTTATTATACCATCCCTATTTAAGTTAAAATATACTTATCAAAGTATTATGTACATCTATATCAAAAACCCTTGTAAACGTTTTTTTTTTTAATTTCTAAATTTTTTATTTCTATACTTTGTGGACCAGGCGTGTACGTGGACCCCACAATTTTAATGAATCATCATTATGCCAGATCAAACATACCCATTCCTGTGTCTCAATACATCTTCTATCATTATATGTGATCAGTTTTCTATAATAGTCAACCATATAGGAGCCTATTCGTGACCAGACACACACACATACATTCAGCTTTATATATATATATATATATATATATATATATATATATAGTCATCCACATACAGTACTGTTTCGCTGTTTCACAGCTCATCAGTGCGGCTAGATAAGCAACTACTTCAAGCCAGGATCGAAACCCGACCACCCATATGACAGTCAGAGCTTCTAACCATTGCGCTATTCGGCTGCTGCTATGCCCGCAGTGAATTAACAATGTTTTGACATTGATCAAATACCTAAGCTCAATTTGTTTGCACAAAGAGCATCACTTCATACGTTAATGGTAATTTGTATATCACTTCCCAATATGCTTAACCCAAGATAGGGAGCAATATAGTCATCCATATATATATATATATATATATATATATATATATATATATATATATTTTTTATATTTATGGGAAAAACATTTTTAATCAATTATATTCCAGCCTTTATTAATACCAATCCTTTAATTTATGAAGCTCGATGTAACTACAGAGCATATACAAATAAATGAACAAAAAGTCTATATTCCAAATTTCAAGATGTTGTCCATCTTACCATTTATTTCTTTCAGTATGTTGTAATGTTCAATTCTTGACAGCATTTGTTTCGTAGCGCAGAATCATTCAAGTAATTATTATATCAATTTTTTAATCTACTAGCAGTTCAGCCTGGCTTTGCTTGGGCCCTATGTACTGTTCATAACGTTATGTGCATATATATATTGTATATATATATATATATATATATATATATATATATATATATATATATATATATATTAAGAAGTTTGACTCATGTCCAGGTAACCTACATCTAAAATTTCAAGTGTTTAGACCCAAAATTGGCGGAGGAATATCATGTTTAAGCGTATTGTATGACCAGGCAATGCCAGGTGTTCAGCTAGTGTATATATATATATATATATATATATATATATATATATATATATATATATTGGTTTCATGAATATTTTTTACATTTACTTTTATATATTATTATTTTATTATCGATTTTTATATATTATTATTTTATTATCGATTTAACATTTGTTTTATATGCTGCCATGTATTAATTTTTTTTTATTGCAGACTATTATCCTCATCTTTTTCTTTGTTGTTTCATGACGTTTCAGCCAACTATTCCTCTGGCCTTCGTCAGGTGTTAACCGTGACAGATAGGAACTCTGAATCTCCTGACTGCATCCACTGCAATTACTGCTTTCCATAGGTGTTGTCGTCTCACCACGTTTTGGCCAAGTAAGCCTTTGGCCGGTTTTGGGTAGAATTGAAACCGCTATCTTCAGACAATTCTCACCTGGAAATGTGGAGATTCAATGTCTCTATCAACTGCGCCATGGGTTCCAAAGATTCAGAGCTCCTATCTCATCGTGGTTACCACCTGACGAAGGCCAGAGGAATAGTTGGTCGAAACGTTGTGAAACAACTAAGAAAAGATGAGGATAATAGTCCGCAATAAAATTAATAAATGATACTCATCTCAATGAATTTCAATTGAATAATATATGCTGCCATGTATTGGACGTCTTTTTTGTTTTTCTGTTATTTCTCCTATTCTAGATCTACTAAGGCACACTCGTTCATCATAATTCTGGTCCTTAAAATAAGAATCATAGACAATAATGGGTTAACATCAGAATAAAATCTACTACTACTACTGCTATTACTACTATTGCAGGTTTGTTTTTTTTTTTTGTTTTTTTACATGGTGGTCACCACTTATCAAGGCCCGGAAGCCACTCAGGGATGTCTACTGGACACCTTCTTGCCGTGTTACTATTGGTGTTGATGGCTGCTCTCCAGGCATTACGATCACTGACCGGATGAACGTGGAGGTCAGGCTTGATGTTGTCCAGCCATTGGTTCTTTGGCTAGCTGCAGTATTTGGCTCAGACATGAAAGGACAACAATATGAAACGAATCCATTTTAAAATTGCACAATATTTTTAATGTCTGCATCAGATTAACAAAACCAAGACATAATTTTATCATAAGTTGTTTTTGGAGGGTGATTGAATTAAAACAGCACCGATTGTTGTTGGTGGAAGTATGTGTTCGCACGAGTGCCAGTTTTTTTATTTTTTATCTTGCATCTCTTCTAACTTTTGCTATTGTTATCTGCAGTTCTGTGAAACGTGAATGTTTGCCATCATGGTTTCATTGAGAAAATGTAGCACAGGTTTGTGTCATCATAAAATACAATACAGCAAGAATTAATTATTTTTTATTAAACACTAACAGGGAAAATCATTTCATAAACCGTGGTATCAATGTAACATAGCCGTTACGCTCAAACCATGTTCATTGCATTTCAAACCTCTCTTGAACCCCCCCATGCCATCTGGCACTATCGAAAAGGAATAAACAAACAAAAATAAATAAATTCAACTCAGTATTTGAAAATCTTTATTCATAACAATAACGATTTTTGCAATTAAAATGAGAATGCTTGTGTTATGTTGATTAATCAGACTATTCTTCTGATGTTGGGTGTTATTAGCACAATGTTTCGGTCGCTGCAACCTGCGACCTTCTTTGGGTGTTAAAAACATGCTTCTTTTTCTACTGTTTCGTAAAACACTTTTTCTTCACTAATATTAACAATTAGTTTAGACCTAAATCTCACAGAAGAGATGTTGCAAGTTTGTCTCTGTTGTATCGTTACTTTCATGGAAAGTGTTCGACTGAGCTTAAGTCTATGGTCCCCCCTCGCCAAACTTTCACAAGAAACACTCGTCTAGCTGAAAACACTATCAATAATTCCCCCCACTCTTTATCTGTGCCTAAACCTAAATGTAGATTCCATGAACAAAGCTTCTTTCTTAGAACTGCACGCCTGTGCAATTGTCTTCCGTTTTCCTGCTTTCCGGCTGACTACAATATGGTTGTGTTCAAGTCTAACGTAAATAAGTTCTTGATGAGCCGTTCCATATAAGTTATCAAATTAACCGAATTTTCATTACTAATGATTACTATATTGTCCAATTTCTACTGTACACTCTTTAACCCTTATCCTTGAGTGGCCTCTTGGCCTTGATAATGTGGTGATTCCTGTGTAAAAAAAAAAAGAAAAAAAATATCCCAAAGAATTGAATCATAGAAAAACTTTTAACAAATATCTTAGTGACCCCCTCATGATTGAACCCTATTTATGATCTACGGACCCACCCTCAAACAAACGGTTCAAATTCTGATAATGCAGAGCCAACCCTCTTTTTCCTTAGTAGGAAAAGAAGCATGTTCTCAACACCCGAAGAAGGTCGCAGGTTGCAGCGACCGAAACGTTGTACTATTAACATGCAAGATCAGAATAATAGTCCGATTAATCAACATAACACAAGCAAGTCATTTATTACCGTTTTTCTTTCTCCCCGTCTCAACACCAGCTTAAAGAGTATCTCTCTGCTACTGTGGGGCCACATGTCCATCTTCCCTGGCAGGCGTTTTCCTTTCTGCTTAACTATATGCCGGCCGTAGACAGCATTTGCTCATCTTTGATCTCACACATCTATCTTTTTCAACCGCACTTTTCTTCTCTGGATCATGTGATATCCTTTTTTTTTTAATTTTTCATCTCGCACACTTCCTAATTTGCATATGTGCTTTTTTTTCAGCAAGCCAACTATCTTACAGCTTCTGCTGATATTTTCCCATGCGATCATACGTGCTCTGTTACATCAATTTGCCATTAGTATGTACTCAAAAGTTCCTCCTCTTCAAGTCGGGAGAGGATGATGGAGAGGAGGAGGTCCTGAACTTGTGTTAATTTTGTATGCATTCGTTGCATAAGTTGTGATCATCTGTTTGTTGTCTTCATCCAAATTTAATTTTGATGATGACCATGTTATCGATCATGTGGTGTTGCTTACTGATGCGACAAAAGGATTATCCTTCCACAAAAACAAAGGTATTTGTATAGATTAAAGATCTTTTAAACTAACGCATTTCAGGTGAAAACATTATTCCATACTTACTTGTCATGTCAAAATTAGTATTGTTTTTTAGTCGTAAGCCATTTTGACAGCTTCTGGTTCTTAGTTAGAAACAAAGTAATTAGGATCGAATATTATTATTATTATTATCGAAGGAGAACGCTGAAATCGAACACAGTTATTAAAAGTTAAAATGAATACATTTTTGTTAGTTGGATACGATTCCAGGAATGCAGTGGAATTATCCATTGTAGTGAGGAATGCAAAATTAGAATAACTTATACAATAAATGAATGCGGTAAACAAAAAGTTGGGTTGGTTAATTTGGGTTGACGCAAGAATAATGGAATGATGAAATTAAGGAATGTCCTTGTGTTACCGGGACGCATGTTGGAGGCATGTTTATAGGATGCACATGTTTGGGCCACTTGTTGATGTCACATAGAATTAATATATACACTTGAATTCAGTTCAGTCAGAGAGTTTGAGAGAAGAGGTGAGTCAGAGAACAGTCCAAGTTAGTCTAGCAGAGAGTTAGCTCCTTAGAAAGCGAAAGGGAAACAAAGACGAAACAGTGTAGGAACAAGCATTGGATTCTCATCACCAGCTGAAAAAATAAATGTCTTCTATTTGTTATGCAAACCTTTTGTCTTTGTTTGTCATCAACCGCAAGGTAATGTGTTTTGTTTTCGTCTTGTAAAATCAACTTTGTATGTAAACCTCTTCCAAAGGTTGACTGTATCCCCCTCTTTGATAATGCATTACCCACCCCTCCTGTTTAAACAACTGTTCATTATACATCTCTTCACATCTCAGCCTTCTATTATAAACTAGCCTGGGTGCCCGGTGTTACCCGAGTGTTTGAAGGTGTGTGTTGAGCAAAAACAAAAAAAGTGGTAGTAGTAGGAGGCAAGTAGGCTTGAATCTGTACCGCGAAGGAGGAAAAGAATGTGAAAATAAAAATAATGTCGGAAGTGGTTAAGGTTTAAATTAAGGCTAGTCAATCAAAATAAGGGGATGACTTTCGAAAATATCGGCAAAAATACGAACCCTCTTTGTAGAAAAGTGCCCAGTTGAGGGTGTAAGAATTAATGTTTTTAGCCAATTTTTCGATATTTGTCATCTGAAGGGTTGAGCTTCAAAACGATACTGATCCCGTGAAAATCCGTCACCTCTGTCAAAAGTTTTAGGCAGACATACATACATTTAAACAGATAGGTGAGATTTATATTATACTAGCGAGAGGTACCCTGCATTGCCTGAGTGTTTGGAGATGTGTGTGTTTTTTGGGTAAATGAAAACAAAAATCGTTAGCCGGGTGTTTGTTTAAAAAAAAACGAAGCCTTGACGTGCGGTTGGAAAATAATAAAGTGTGAAAAAAACGACGTTTAACGGCAGGTGCGCGTTTTTGACGACTTACTGACGTCAACTTTGAGTGCGGGACAGTGTTTTATTTACCACGAGTCTGTTCGATTCTTTCTTTATACGAAAAAGTCGAATCAAAAACTGTTGAATATTTAAGTTTTGTAAGTCGGGCAAATTAAATACACACGCGACGCCAGTTTGTAACTCGTACATATTATCATTTAGACGTGATATAAAAAGTTTTAAGAAGAAGCAACCCGAGCGAAAAGCAAGCAGAAAAAATCCTTTCTTGGACATACACGAAAACGCACACACACACACACACAAACACACACACACACACACACAAACATTTTCACTTTTATATTTATAGATGTCGTCTTGTCCCTGTTATGTGTACCCCCTGTACAACAATTTTAGTTTTAGAAGAGAAATGCTGTTACAAACAAAATGGTAGTATCATTCAAGAGAAGCTTTGAATCGTAAAAGTTTGCAAACAAAGACGAAGAATAGAGTTTCCATTGGGACATCCATTCAAAGAAGTCCTGAAGAGCAAAGTTCTCTCTTGTGTGAAGAACAAAAAGTGTGTGCAAATTTTTCAAATGTTTTATGGAGTGATTCTGGTTTCTGATTGGTCGGTAGCAGAGCGTCTTTCCATTTGATTGGCCAGTTCTTATCACCCCTGTCTATAAATAGAACCTTCCAATTTTTTGTAATCATACCGTTCTCATTCTACCAAAAATTATTGCAACAAATATAAATTCCAAAAATTCAAATAAAATCTTTGAGTCAAAATCGATCAAGCAATAATCCACCATCTTGTAAATGCTAAACTTCTTTTTGAGAAACAATATGGATTTAGACAAGCCCGTTCTATTTTAACAGTCATCTCTGGACACATATGCCATGCACCAGATGAGACAGGGGAAGTTAGAGCTGTAGCCTTTAATATATCCAAATCCTTTGACAAGGTCTTGCATAAAGAGCTCCTTGTGAAAATTAAATCATATAATATTTATGGACACATACATCAGATCCTGTCTAGACAAAACAAAAGTCCTGGTTCTCTCCAATGGCCGTATGTCTAAACAACATGATATTTATAAAAGTGTGCCCCAGTAGGTGATCTTTGGACTTTTATTATTCCTGATATTCATAATTGATTTTCTGGATAAAATTATGTCTAAGATAGGTGTGGTTGCTGGTAACACCATGCTCTATAAAAGGCATGAGGGTAAAAGGAAGGTACCCTTGTCCAAGAAAATGGCCTCTGTTCAGTCTTGAAAAACAAAAGGATACCCCTGTAGTGGCAGTTGTGCATGTAATTGTGAAGCAAGGGTTGCATAATCTCCAACTATACATCTCCTGAATCAGCATTGTTTAAGTCCAATGGCAGAGAGAAGTTCAGGACGACTGGTAACAATGCCGAAGTAAGCGGAGAGCACATACAGCACATGGAAGTCCCAAATGGTCACCCATTTAGTACTGACCAGATTCGACATTGCTTAACTTTGATGATCTAACGGGAACCAGTGTGTCAACGTGATTATGCCATCCAAGGCAATCACAAAAACCCTAAAAAACGACCTTCAGTCTGTAGTAGAATGGATCCGTAAATAGTTGGTAACATTTAATGCGACTAAGACTAAGCTTCTTTCCTTTAACAACAAAAAAAAGAAACCCTTCTCAACCACCGATTGCTACCTGAAAGCACATCTTTCAAACTCCTCGGTCTAACATTCACAAGGAACACAAATTGAGGACATTGCAAAGGTTGCTGCAAAGAAGCTCGACTCCCTCTCTCAGACTAGAAAATTATTCACACCAGAGAACATCCTATATCTTTACAAAGCCATAATTTGCCGGTGCATGGAGTAGTGTTGTGATATTTGGACTGCTGTATCTACCACTAGTCTCTTTCTTTTAGACAGGATCCAAAAAAGAGTCTCAAATCTAATAGTTCCTGCACTCTCCGCCAACCTCTGTTTCATCACCACAATGTGGCATCTCTGTGCCTATTTTACAAGTATGTTAATGGAATGTGCTGTGATGAACTCATAGCACTTGTGTCTCCTCTTTACGGTTGAGACCCCTAGATGCTTGAAGCCCTTCTACTCCAATATTTTTTCCCCTAAGACTGCTAGACTTTAGAATTCTCTCCTGTTTCCACTTTACTGACTTTACTAACCTCTACAAGTTTAAATGTAATGTGCACAAACATCTTACTGCTCAACTTCCTACAGTCTTCCATTAGACATGATCCCAGAATAGTAGCTCCCTTATATTTCAAGTGTCAATATGCCATGTTTGGGGTGAAAAAGAATTTTTTTAAATTACAAAAAATCATCCAGTAAAAGATGTGCTAGATGTATTTTTAACAATAAAAATCATCCATGGTTACTTTCTGATGCATTGTGTTTAAAAATGACAGATCTTTAATTTAATTCAAGGAAGATAACTCTGTTTGTCATACAAAATTGATCACAGAACTTTTCCATATTAAAATATACGATAAAACTAGATAATTTGATAAATTCTATCTTTACTTATTATTTTTTTACTGAACCATTTTTTTTAATCATTTTTTAAGATTTTAAATCAAACTTGGTACTAAAATTTGCATCTATTAAAATTTCATCCACATCATTTTACTGCACTAAAATTTGCAAAAGATAGGCTCAGCCGTTTTGGAACCTATAAGGAAGGAACTCCCACTCTTCCTGATTTACATCAATGATCTCCCAAAACACATACTTAAATCATTCGTTGACATCTATGCTGATGACACGACCATCTATGGCAACACATCAAAGGCCGTAAATGACAAAGTTCTCTCTAATTCTCTCTCCTCTGATCTTGAGCGCGTGGTACAGTGGGGGAAGAGGTGGCTGGTCACTTTTAATGCATCCAAAACCAAGCTTCTATCTTTACATCATCAATGCTCTGATCCCAATCTGGCATCAATTGAAATGGATGGCTCTCGTCTTGGGGAGACTTCATATTTTGACAAGCTTCTGAGTTTGACCTTTACTCCTGGTCTGAAATGGAACACGTACATCAGGTCTGTTACCAAGGATGGTGGGATCCTTCTACCGCTCCAGAAGATATCTCACTACTGATGCAATTCTCTATCTGTATAAAAGCCAAGTACGTCCAAGGATGGAGTACTGCTGCCACATTTGGGCAGGAGCTGCTAAAAACAGCCTATCCTGCCTTAACAGAGTACAAAATAGACTTCGTGGTTTAGTGGGGGATGTCCTTTTCTCTTTCCTGCAACCTCTCTCCCGCAGAAGAGACGTTGTGAGCCTGTCTTTGTTTTATTGTTATTTCCATGGCAAGTGCTCGTCTGAGCTCCAATCTCTCGTCCCCCCCTCGCTAATCTTTCACGAGAAACACCCGTCTGGCTGAAACTACTGTTAATAATTTTCCCCACTCTTTATCTGTGCCTAAATCCAAACGAAGATTCCATGAGCAAAGCTTCTTTCTTAGAACTGCACGCCAGTGGAACTCTCTGCCGCTTGCCTGTTTCCCACCTGACTACAACTTGGATGTCTTCAAGTCCAACATAAACAAACTCCTGACAAACCGCCCCCTTAAGTAAGACACTCTATCAAATCTTCAGCACTAATGATGACTACAATACTATCTCATTGATTACTGTACACGCAATAACCCTTATCCCTGAGTGGCCTTTGGGCTTTGATAAGTCGTGACCCCCATGTAAAAACAAAAAAAAAAACTGACTTTTATATAATAATAGAGATAAATATATTGGTTTGGTCAATGAAAGCAACCTACAAAAGCTTGACGTGTTTATTGATTGTTTATGTCACATCCTTTGTATTTACTGGCAAAAGTTCACCTCAAATGCCACTGTTTGTTCTTACTGCCACATGTTCTCTCTACAACAAACTCTCCTCTTTAGATGTCTTTATTGGTTCAGTCACCTTCATCATCATTACCCAGATGATTTCATCCACAAAGCCATTGAACCAGCTTCTCTCCTCAGATTTAGAAAAACGATGCAGATGCCAGCTGAAAACCTTACTCAAAACAATGAAGCAGGATACCAGGGTGATCCTGGACCCTCATCTCTATGGCATTCACCACTGGAATCTTGGTTAGCTAACACTCGTACTTGCTACTGTAGTGGACTATCACGCCTGGTCAGCATTTGTTCAAGACGCTGTAAATTCTCTGGATGAAATTGGCCCAACCGTTCCAGGGCGAATGTTGAAACAAGTACAAGACAGACTTGCAACCAGAACAAACATTTCTTCCAACCAGCAAACAATTCTCTACCTATATAAGAGCCAGGTACATCCAAGCATGGAGTATTGTTGCCACATCTAGGCAAGAGCTGCTAGAAAAACCTGATTATGCTTTGACAGAGTTCAAAATAGACTTCATAGCCTCATAGGGGATGCCCTTTTTTTCCCCTACAACCCCTTTCTCACAGAAAAGGCGTTGCGAGTCTGTCTCTGCTTTATCATTATTTTCATGGCAAGTGCTCGTCTGAGTTTCAATCTATAGTTCCCCTCCTTTGCCAAACTTTCACGAGAAATACTTGTCTAGCGGAAAGACACTATCAATAATTTCCCCCACTCTTTATCTGTGCTTAAACCTAAACATAGATTACATGAACAAATCTTCCTTAGAACTGCACACCTGTGGAACTGTTTTCCGTTTGCCTGCTTTCCAGCTGACTACAATATGGTCATCTTCAAGTCCAAGGTAAACAAGTTCTTGATGAGTCATTCCCCTTCAGTAATCCAATTTACCAAATTTCCATTACTAACGATTACTATGATATTGTCCCATTGAATACTGTACACTCTTTAACCCTTATCCTCGAGTGGCCTCTGGGCCTTGATAAGCGATGACTCCTATGTAAAAAAAAACAAAAAAAAACAGTCTCTCTGCTTAAGTTCTACTGTCTCTTAAACCAACAGAGATCAAACCAACCCTCCCTGGCAATTCTCCTGAAATATATATATATAGATAACCTGTCATTCAAGGTAGGCCACACAGCAAAACCATTTCAGAATTATTGAATCTTTAATAAATAAAAAAAAACACTGACCAATAATTTATTTATTTATTTGCGGACTGTTATCCTCATATTCATAGCTATTGTTGTTTTATCACATTTCGGCCAACTCCTTCTCTGGCCTTTTTCAGATGATTAACCGCAACAGGATAGAAATGCCAAGTCTCTTAACTGTATCCTCAATAAATGTTGGCTTCCATACTTGCTGTTGTCTGACCACATTTTGGCCAACTAATCCTCCAGCCTGCTTTGGGTAGGATTGAAACCGCTATCTTCAAACAATGCTCACCTGGAACCGTAGAGATTCAACGTCCCCTATCAACTGTACCACAGTGATAATGACGTCTTTCTGAAGTGGACATTAATTTTGTAAAATTTCATGTAATTTGCTTTCTCGGCTTGAACTCTCATTCTCAAGAAGTCATTATCACCTCAAAAAGGTGAGCTAATCTCTTGGTTCCTTCTTTTAGATAAAGCTAAACATTTTCCGATTGCCGGATTCATACTTGTGGCATGCATCTATGCGCACGCACACTAAACATGCATCACTGTGCATGTTTGCACCTTACGTCTGTCCTTGCTGATGCATTTTTCAATATACATTTTTTTTTTTTAGGAAATACCTGGAATGTGATATCTGGTTTAACGGAAGGACAAACCCAAGTTGACCATTGTGAACATGAAGATGCTGCTTACTGGTCACACCCAATTGACGTCCACTTTGGTTCAAAAGGCTTGCAAGGTGAGTTTTCATCGTCATCATCATCATCAAGAGAATTTCAGACTAAACGTATTTTCAGTACTTAAATTATGCAGCTGAAAGGAATGTGTTTATCATATCGGATGTCATTCAAGATCTTTTTATTTCTGCCATGATTAAAAGAATGACAACACACTGATATATAAAAATATAACAATATATCTTTATTCTCACTGATAGTGATGGATGGTTCATTGTTAAGATGGAAATGCACACACAGCAATTCGAACGTTTGATTCTTCTTGTGCTTAATTCATCAACCCTGGTGATACCAGATCAAGCTGTCGGAAGATATTGACTTCCTGAGACGAAATGCACCTAACATTAATACTTTTTGTTGTTCCACTTTCTTTTTGCAAAACTTAATTATGTTCTGCAAAACCAAAAACAAAAACAACTACCTACCTCCCCTCCCCCTTTTACTTCTTCCCATTTCCCCTTTCTCTTTCTTCCTGACTGGTTTCCTAACTTAAAATGTACCAAACATTAATAGTAACCCTTTTCCCTCTCCCATTGCAAAACTCATTCATGTTCTGCAGGACAGGGAACAAAAGCGATAAAATCCACTATAAAACAACCAAACTAAACACTACAAACTAGCGATTGAAGATACAAAGAGCTTGAAGAATAAAAACATTCTACAAAATAACTGGATGCAACGTGAATACTATTTCCAAAATAACTGGATTCGGCATTAAATAACCTGTAAAACGACTGAACCAAACAAACCGAACCAAATCATCAACCAATTCTGTTAATCATATCAGATGTTTAATTTCTCTTAATACTTGTGTTGATTGATGCTGGCCCAGAGGTAACACCCTGGTGAATGGAGTCAAAGGTGACTTTGTAACTGGATTCGAATCTCCTGACCAGCAGTAATTATCACTTCCTGCACTGATGATTGCGAAAGGGTGAAACACTAGTGTCTGTAGGTATAACAATAATTAATATTTATAAATATATATAAATAATATACAGATATATGACAAACTTAAGCCTAAATAATTAACTAATTGCAATGCCTCTATTAATAGATCCATTCTGCAGAAATAAAAACGTTGCCAACATTAAAAGTGTTATTGCTTTTTCCCGCCATCATCCATTCTTGTCTTAAATTTTCAGGTTGGCCCAAAATCCACCTCCAAGTTTGGCACAAAGATCAATTTGGACGCAACGAACTCTATGGTTATGGATTTTGTCACGTACCTTCCACTCCAGGCATGCACACAGTGGAATGTCCGACTTGGAGCCCAAGTGGAACATTTTGGGAGCAGATATCACAGAATTTTCTTGGAGGAAGTGTTCAACTACGGCATCCCGACCTCGTCTATAGTGGAGCAGATCGTTATCGGCTGCACACTGTGGCCCGAGGAACAGTTTCCCTACAACTCGGTGTAATCTTTCGAGGTTTTAGTGAATTTGGAGTTGAGTACTAGAAGAATGGTTTCAAATGCAAATTTGCAGATCCTTGAGAGAGCTAAAATTCTCAAAATGCGAAAACTTTTTATAGGGTGCACACGATATTTGTTTGCAAGATCAAAGAAAAAATTCATAATATTTTTATTTTTTTTTTTTACATAAATTGTTCTCTTAATTTCACTCCAACTTTTGACTTTGATAATAGCCTCAGAACCAGCCAGCGTTCTTCATCACTTCCTGTCTGAAGCAACCAGACCCTTTCCTCCTGACCTTTAATTCTTCCTTCATGTTGCGACCGAAAGTTGAAGAGATTACAATCAAGCAAGTTGTGAGACAATTTTTTTGTTTCATTTTACTTCAGTCAACGTTCTCAAAGGTCAAAAAGACCCTTTCTTGGGGGCTAACACTTGATCTTTATATGAGATAGATATTCGAGTATTCCATTAAATATCCTTTACTTCTCAAACACTGAGTTCGTAAAGAAGTTAAGAATATTAATTTTCTTCTCCCCAATTGACCAGTTCAATGTAATTTCTTGGTCTTATTAAGTTCCAGAACAAATATTCATCTAGTCTGGTGGAATATCCAGCTTAGTGCTGTTACTATAGGTAACAACGCTTGGAGAAGGTGCACCGTTCCTTGTATAAACCACTGTGTTAGCCATACTTGTACAGGGAGACCCAAGACACTCGAGGACAGTGTCTAGTAGGCATTTAAGTTCTTTCTAATAGACATTCAAGTGTGGTCAGTCGATGACATTCTCCGATATACAGGCATGGGTCTTCTGGCTGCTTTGGCAGAGCACTATGTCTTCATGCAGTTCCCTGGTTGAATCAGCATTTCTCTAACTCGCTTAGACTGTACATATAATTATTGTTGTTTAGTCTGAGGTAATACATAATCTTTATTGTTTCCAACACCATTCTGATGTTGTCAGATAGTTGATAATGTGGTTTATTTTTTTTTTCTCTGATGAAATCTCATGATCGAACCCTGAATCTTTCAATTTTTTTTCTGAATTTTTCTACTATCAGCCTGATAGTAAAAATCTGGTTTGTTCTTTTAGTGCAAATTCCAAAGAAGACTGTGTCTTTTTCTGCAAATATGAAGTTTCAGAATTGTTCATAATTATTCTGTAAAAAAAAATAATGAATAAAAAATAATTGCCGTTTTTATGAAAGCAAAACTGACAATATAAGTAAAAAAAAAAAAAATAGCAGTTAAAAATTGCAAACAAATATCATCTGTGTCCTGTATATTTCGGGATTTTTTGAAAATTAATAATTTGGATTACCGGAATACTAATATCATCTTGGTTATTATATTCACAATGTTTCAGCCAATATAATAACCTCTAACCTTCTTCGGGTGTATCTTTTCAAATTTGGGAATATTCTAATCTAAGTTGTGTTTAATTCAAAATTCCGTCCATGTTTTCAAATTCAGAAAGGATTCCAATTCCAAAATTCCGTCCATAGTTTCTAAATTCAGGAAGGATCAACCTGAAGAAATTCAGAGGTTATATCAACCAAAATGTGAATATAATAACATAATTGACTTCACAATCTAGTTGGGTTGATTTCTTTGCCATTATAACTTCTTTCACCTTCTTTCACTCAAAAGAGAAGCTGATCACCCCTCTTGACTCTATCGTTATATTCATGATAGGTGCTCGACTGGTACTTGCATTTGTAAAACATTGACAACAAGAATTCATCTACCTACAACCACAGCAAAGAACTTTTCTCTTTCTTTTTTTTTTTTAAAGCCATAAAATCGAGACTACTAATAAAAAATAAAAAATGATTTTTGGTTATTTGAAACCTTTGGGTAGTTTATTTGTCACAGAAGTGTTCCACTGACTAGACCCATGTGAAAGACTGAAAATTTGCCAATGTAGTTGTATTTTTAAATATTAATCTGAAGACATTTAAATTGTGTTTTATGAATTAAAAATGAATTACTTATATTTTCCCAATTATTTTTCATATTAAAACTTATATTTTAATAAATCTTTGTAGAAATTAAATAGATTCTTTTTTTACTATATACGAACTGATAAGTATTGTTTATATTATTATTATTATTATTATTATTATTATTATTATTATTATTATTTGTTGTTGTTGTTGTTGTAAATTAACACCCCTTAGCTAAATCATGCCCCCAAAACTAAAACGAGATTCAACCCTTTTAGGTGATTATGTGTTAACATCCTGAAAAATTTGGTGGGAAGAAAAACAAAAAAAAAAACAGTAATTTATTTAAGAATTTAGGAGGGAAGATCTGCTCCACTTATTAATTTAACGTAAAATGAGTTTTATTTCCAAGATGTTGTAGCATTTTAGAGCAGTTAACCAAAACATTAGTTTTCTCTAAGAGATAAATTCTGTGCGTTTTTAGGGGGAATTATGACCTTGCCAGTTGGACTTGGGTCTAAAAATTTAGTGAGCATCCCTATAAAGTTAAAATATTCTAGAAATGATGATGATTTTACATTAACTTTATATAAGAAATTTAACTGCCTATCTAAATTCTAAAATTATTGTTGTTTTTTTTTTCTTTCTGGCAAGTTTTTTAAGATGTTAACATGAAATCACTGAAGACAAAAAGGAAAATCTCATTTTTATCTACAAATTTGATATTATTAGTAATAGTTGTATTTCTATTATTTGTATCAGTTTCTTTTTGCATTAAAACAAATTAATCTATTACATATTTGTCATATTAACAGTAGCAATAACCAACCAAATCTTTATAATTTAGGACAAAAACATGAACATTCTTTCGTAGAGAGAACGAACAGAATAGTTAACAATACGTGTCCGCTCCATTCTTCTCAGGTTAAGAATGTTTCCCTCAATAGTAACCATGTTATTTAGAAACTCATTCTTAACACTCTTTAACACTTATCCTCGAGTGGCCTCTGGGCCTTGATAAGTGGTGACTTCTTTGTAAAAAAAAAACATGTTAACTTTTCTGTTCGTACACCGTCTTATTTTGCATACCAATCGTCAACTATTTTCGATGGTTTATAGAAAACCATTCAAATGCCATTTTGTCAGCTAAGAACAAGCACATTTTTACCTTTGATTTTTAA
The DNA here is from genome assembly GCF_053919585.1 of Euprymna scolopes. Lineage (NCBI taxonomy): Eukaryota > Metazoa > Mollusca > Cephalopoda > Sepiida > Sepiolidae > Euprymna > Euprymna scolopes. The sequence continues at coordinate 32,927,007 of NC_136512.1, read as the reverse complement.
AAAGAAATAAGTTTTTAGTTGTTTCACTATTTTCAGTCGATTACAGCGAAACGATGTGAGAAAGATATTTAAAAATATGTATTCATGTAATATACGCTCGCCGTCCCACCACGTGTATTTTTTATGATGCAGACATAACATGAAGGTTTTACAGTAATTCAAAAAACAAAAAATAAAAAAACAAATATTCAATTAAATATTTAGAAATTTAAAAAGAATTGGTAATTGTATCAGAATCGGGAATTTAGACAAGAATCGGTAATTGTATTGGAATCAGGAAAAAAATTTTGGAATCAACCCATCACTAGTGTATATATATAGGGAATGTTGAGCAACCGGCTTGCTCATTTGAAAAGGTCCTATTGAGTTGAAATAAATTTATGAAATTTGGCTAAATTTTTGGTTGTTTTTTTCTTTCTTTTTTTTTACTTATATATGTGTGTGTGTGTGTGTGTAATATGTGTGTATGATCAAAAAAAGATTATGCTTCTCCAGTGTTCATACCTGCTATGTATCTCTGATATACTAAAATATTTATATAAAATCATGGAATTACTGATGTAATTCCATGATTTTATATGAATATTTTGATGTAATTCCAGGAGTTTTTATGAATATTTTGATGTAATTCCAGGAGTTTTTATGAATATTTTGATGTAATTCCAGGAGTTTTTATGAATACTTTGATGTAATTCCAGGAGTTTTTATGAATACTTTGATGTAATTCCAGGAGTTTTTATGAATACTTTGATGTAATTCCAGGAGTTTTTATGAATATTTTGATGTAATTCCAGGAGTTTTTATGAATATTTTGATGTAATTCCAGGAGTTTTTATGAATATTTTGATGTAATTCCAGGAGTTTTTATGAATATTTTGATGTAATTCCAGGAGTTTTTATGAATACTTTGATGTAATTCCAGGAGTTTTTATGAATACTTTGATGTAATTCCAGGAGTTTTTATGAATACTTTGATGTAATTCCAGGAGTTTTTATGAATACTTTGATGTAATTCCAGGAGTTTTTATGAATACTTTGATGTAATTCCAGGAGTTTTTATGAATACTTTGATGTAATTCCAGGAGTTTTTATGAATACTTTGATGTAATTCCAGGAGTTTTTATGAATACTTTGATGTAATTCCAGGAGTCCAAAAAATAATCTCAAATCGAATAGGTCCTGTACTTTTGGTCAAGTTCCAAACCCTGTCCCATCGTTGCAATGTAAAAAAGTACTTTAATGGAATGTGCTCTGATGAACTCACAGCAATTTCCCTCTCAACATACATACCCCCGACTAACCAGACCAGCAGCAAAATTGCACCTCATCACTATTGAGGTCCCTAGATGCCAAAAAAACTTTTATTCTAACAGTTTCTACTTTGGGACTTTTAGACTTTGGAATTCTCTCTCTGTTTCCTGCTTCCATGATTGTACTTCCTGCAGAGGTTTAAGTGTAATGTGCATGAACATCTCGCTGCTCAACTTCCCACAGTCTCCTGTTAAACATGATCTTGAGATGACAATATGCCTTTTTTGGAGTAAAAAAGACAAAAAAAAAAATTTGACGATCAGTGTGACCTGCCATCACAAACCAAATAAACATATTTGATCGACCATCGCCAGACTCATTGCATGAATTTGTTGGTAGATTTCACGTCACTAGCATGCCCTCCCCTTTTTTAAAAATTAATTTTTTACTTAATTATGTTCTGCAAAACCAAAAACAAAAACAACAACCCACCTTTTCTCCCCTTTTCCTTCTTTCCATTTCCCCTTTCTCTTTCTATCTCCCCCACTTCCTGACTGGTTTCCTAACTTAAAATGTACCAAACATTAATACTGTAACCCTTTTCCCTCTCCCATTGCAAAACTCATTCATGTTCTGCAAGACAGGGAATAAAAACAATAAAACCCATCATAAAACAACCAAACCAAACACTACAAACTAGCAATTAAAGATATACGGCATAATTATGTTGACACACCAGTTCCCTTCAGATCACAGAAGTTAAGCAATGTTGAGCCTGGTTACTACTAAAATGGGTGACTAATTTGGGACTTCCAGGCACCGTATGGAGGAGGACATCGACACCTCCTTGCAAGAGTTGCAAAAATCTAACGTCGTCATCTCCCCTAACGGGGATATACATGCGACTGGGAACCGCTTGTGAATTTCATACTCCCATGAAACTTCCTCCTTTGGAGGAAGCCAGTTAAACCCGAATAGGGTTAGTGCCAACCGACACAATTAAATATATAAAGAGCTTGAAGAATAAAAATATTCTACGAAATAACAGGATGCAACATGAATACTATTTCCAAAATAACTGGATTCAGCATTAAATAACCCAAAAGGGGTTGATATGCCATAAAACAATCAAACCAAACCAATTAATTTTCTTATCAGTTTGTTTAGGTTGGGGATGGGGCATCCTACCAGATGCCAAACATTCACCTGCTGACTCAGATATTCCAACTAGGAGATCGTTTTAAGATTGGGAGCATCCCTTAAAGTGCAATTGTTCGAATCTCTCTTGCACTTGGTTCACTGGGTATGTTTGTCATGTAGTTTTTGAAATTCTTTTTTCATGAGTCCAGTTGCTCCTACAATTTCTGGAATTATAGAGATCTTCTTAAGATTTAAGTTTCTTTTCATGTCATACATAAGGCCTTGGTATTTTGTTATCTTTTCCCTCTCAGAGCAAAGCATATTACACAGTAAAAAGAAAGAACAACAAAGCAAGAAGGAAAATCAAATATATCGTGTCATATGATGTTGATGCGGTGGTAACCAGTTTATTGTGTTTGAATTACATCACTTAGGCCAGATATGAATCCATGTCCCTTTCAGCTTTGGGTACAATGAATTCGCAACCCATGGCAAGTAGAAGGAAAATACTGAAATAACCATGTAACACCTCTTCAAAGTCTCTTAGATTAAAAATGCGGCCTATCCTGCCTTGATAGAGTACAAAATAGACTTCGTGGCTTAGTGGGGGATGCCCTTTTCTCTTCCCCTGCAACCTCTGTCCCACAGAAGAGACGTAGCGAGCCTATCCTTGTTTTATCGTTATTTCCATGGCAGGTACTCGTCCAAACTCCAATCTCTGGTCCCCCCTCGCCAATCTTTCACGAAAAACACCCGTCTAGCTGAATCCACTGTGAAAAATTTCCCCCACTCTTTATCTGTGCCTAAATCAAAACGTGGATTCCATGAACAAAGCTTCTTTCTTAGAACTGCACGCCTGTGGAACTCTGTTCCATCTGCCTGCTTCCCACCTGACTACAACTTGGATATCTTCAAGTCCAACGTTAACAAATTTCTAATGACCCGCCCCCTTAAGTAAACACTTCATCAAATCTCCACACTAACGTACTGTACTTTCAATAACCCTTATCCCTGAGTGGCTTCCAGGCCTTGATAAGTGGTGACCACCATGTAAAAATAAAAATAAAAATAATCATGCAGTATAGTTGACAGTCAAGAAACCGAAATTGTACCTATTACTAGCACGCATATTCTTTTCATTGTTTTGACTGTTGAGTTGTGTATCCATTGATATCTTATATGCTTTTATATAGAGTGATGTGGTTATCGGTTGATTAACTGTGTCGGATATATACTTGAGAGTCAAAACAATAAGAATATTCTGCTATCATAGCCCTAGTGATAAAGTACATAAAAACATATCTATATGTTAAGTTTTCCTCTTTTTGAGAAGAGAAATCCCTTATTTTGTGAAGAGTGGAAAAAACACTCAGTCGTAAAAAATGATTGGATTTTTTTTATGGACCGTTCTTCAGTTAAAATATTTTTTAAGGGGTCAAAATTCAAAAAATCATTATACATACAAAGCTGGTGACGTTTTGTGAAGAGTGAAAAAAATACTCGGTCATAAAATACGCTTAAATATGATATTTTAATTTGTCCAGATTTAAAAGTAGCCCAGAAAATGTACTAGAGAGGAGGAACATTCTTTTATTGTTTAAATTACCTGTAGTGTTATAAAAGATGTTCTCCATTGACATCTATGCATTCTGGACTACTTTTAAGTGGGCCACTTAATCTGAAAAAAAAAATGATTAGAGAAACATTAGAGAGATCAGGCTACTTGTAAGTGTGCCATCCTGTATAAGTCACTGTGTGTTACCTATATTGAGGGGATCTGATTTGGGTTTCAAATACTATATTATTTTGAATCTTTAGTCAGGGTTTACTTGTAAAGGGAATTACTCTCATGCCAGGTTGTCCTGACAAACCCCTGTACAGAGAAACGTTAGACACTGGAGAACAGTGTCTAGTAGGCATTCAAGTTCTCTTTTTTGTTCATAGTCGATTTTCTCTTGTTTTATGTTTAGGCTCAAAACATCCACGAAAAAAATTTGGATTTTGCAGCAATTGGTTGAATGAGATTGAAATCGGAACAGAAGTTCCTTGTTTTATACGACAGTGAGTATTCATCATCATGTTTCCATCGCAATTTGTTTCTATCTATCTATCTATATAATTTAACTTACGTGTAGTGTTATAAAAGATGCTGGAAGTTCTCCCCGTTCACATCTATGCATTTCTGGGCACGTTTAATACCGTTTGCAGATACTGCCTGTAGATCTCTGGTGATTCTCCTAATAGCGTTAGTAATGTTTTCCTTTAGTTGGTCTAGATTGTGAGGATTATTTGAATAAACTTTTTGTTTTTAAAGTACCCCAAAGATAAAAATCACATGATGACAAGTCCGGGGAACGTAATGGCCATAACTCTTTGCTTATTGTTCTCTCTTCCGTAAACATGTCATAAACTCGTGTCAGTGATCTGTGAGACGTGTGGTATGTAGCGCCATCTTGTTGGAAAAAGAATTGCAGTTTGTAATGTGATGTGTGTTGGTCATTAAACTGTTCCAAGATGTGTAGATAAACGTCAGTGTTCACAGTTGATTAAAAAAAAAAAAATTAGGCCGACTAATTGATAAGAGAAAGATTAGAGAGATCAGGCTACTTTTTAAGTGGTCCATCCTATATTATAGTCGTGATTTCAAAAGTAAAAAAAAAAAAAAAAGTATTTAGGTGCCATCAGCTTGAATTGAAACCGAAAGCAAAACTATAGCATTCAAAGCTGGTGACGTTACCACTGTACCAACGTGACACGCATATGAATTGATTAAAAATAAACTAAGATGAATATACAAAATGTATAACGATTTTTTCAATTTTGACCCCTTAAAAACTATTTTAACCGGCTAAGGACCCATAAAAGAATGGTCCATAAAAAAAAAAATCCAACCATTTGAGGCCCCTAGCGCCGCTCTGCGATTTTTAGTTTCGGAGAGATAGAGTTTGAAAATATGGAGACAGACAGACAGACCTAGTGAGTTTTATAAATTAGATTATACTAAAACTCTAAATTTACCTGTCATCATCTCAAATTTTAACGTCATGACATCATTTCTAGCAAACTTTTATGTTATTTCAACATAAAACAAAAGTTAAAAAACATTTAGTGTGAATTTATTTTTATGTTTTTAACTACGAAGAAAAGAGGAGACATTTAGTTTAGTAGTACTCTGAAAGCATCCTGTTTTTGTTTTTTTTTATTGTTTTTATTTTAATTAAAAAAAAAACTATTTTTTTTCACTAATCACTTTCTTTTTTTCAAGGAGGAGGGTGCTTAGAAGATTGGTTACAGCACTGCTCTGGAGATCTTCTTAATTACAAAATATCCTTGATAGAGCCATAATCTAAAGTGCTTAATGTTCTGGGGAGAGCAGGTAGTACCCCAAAAGTGAATTTTTTTTTTCACTCTTCACAAAACAAGGGATTTCTCTTCTTGAAGAGAGAAAAACTTCATATATTTATCTTTTTATATACGTGTGACCCGACAGGGTACGGGACAACCATGGAGAACTTTGCTGATGGGTTGAGAGGCAGCCGGTCTCTTGGGTGGTCCTTTTGGCACGAATTCAGGAGATTTCGCATTGTTGAATTTAACAGGATGATGATGATGATGGTGGTGGTGGTGATGGAAGAAAAGGGTAGAAATGGTTTCCTGGTAGGTGGTCAATGATTCCCCCACAAGATAGATAGTTGAAAGGTTCAAGTAGACACCATAAATATATATTTCCCAAGCAGTGAAAATTTGGCACTTGTGTTTTAATTGAGGGGCCTCCAGAGAATCAGGCAAGTAATAGCCTTTAGATGGTCAGTTAAGTTGTAATCGACCATTAAGGCCCATGAAAAAAGCATTCCACGACTGGTGATAAATGAAAGACAAAAGAAAAAAATGTTTCTTGCAAGATAGATTAGTTCTCATAAATTGGACTTTAAGGAATATGACATCTGATAGTGAACCCATAAAAGTCGCCAATCCATGGGGCATGGATATTTATTGCTTTTACTGAAATAATAATTCAGTTTTGTCGTTTGAAATAAGGAGAGGAAGAAGGGGCTCGTTAAAACCAAAAACCTTTTTTTTTTCTCTTTGATAATTTTAAAGGTCGTTTTTTTTTATTTCTTTTTTTCTTGTGCGTTCAGAGGTCGGTGGGAAATACTTGAACCTCCCCCACCCCTCCACCTTTGGGAAGTGGAATGTTACTGGACTCAGTGAAGGGGTCGGCTCCGATTCGCTGGTGACCGTTTGGGACCTGTATCGAAAAGGCGGAGTTACAACCAACCAATTCCAATATAACGGAGACATCTGAAGCAGAGAACACACACACTCCCATGCGACTCCGGCGACCCCCCCCCCTCCCATTGCAACATGGTTAAGACGCACCTCTTTTTTCTTTTCTAAATTGATCTTTTTCTCAAGTGTAAACTGACGCTAACAGATGAAGAACTTTGTTAACGAACGAATGACAGTCTCCTAGAATTTGTGCAAGTGATTAATGCCTTGTGTACGTATTATTTGTAACATTTAATGCAATAATTATTCTACGTTATGAAAAAAGTTAATCCTCGACATTTTTTTTTTTTTTTGCTGTTGTTTGGAAGCGCAGTCTGTTTTCAGATCGGCCCCGTTTTGGAAGGCGGACCAAGATTGGAGACAAGTAAGCGAACCACTGCGACGGGGACAAATCCTACCACTGGACGGAGACAAAAGGTGATGCCACAGGGATTGGAGTCAGTTGTACCTTTCTTTCAAGCCTGTGCATATGTTCTGGCCCTGTAGGGGGGGGGGTCACATACGTTGTCAGTAGGGCTATGACAACAGCATATTCTTATCATTATTTTGACTCTCAAGTATATATCCGACACAGTTACACAACCAAGAACCACATCACTCTATATAAAAGCATATAAGATATCAACGGATACACACTCGAGAGTCAAAATAATGAAAAGAATATGCTGTTGTCCCAGCCCTAGTTATCACGTTTCAAATACATTTATAATTTTATGTACATTATCACCTTTCGCATATTTATGTTCATACACGTTTTCACCTTTCACTGATATTTTATGTTTGTATGTAAATCAGTTTTCAATCGTACACTTATGATCGTGCATACATTATCAGCTTTCGGGTATTCATATATCCGTACATACGTTATCAGTTTTCACACACATTTTAACAATTTACAATTAAACCAAGTCTGAATTTTACAGCAAAATTATCTTCAAAAATAAAAAAACAAAGCATGCACACATATGTATATTAAAGTTCAAATTAAAGTTCAATTCACAATTTTAGAAAACAAATGTTCTTTTATTTTCTCATAAGAGTAAAAGACCACGTGTTTTCAAAAAAAATTTTTTTTTTGACGTACGTTATCACTAGGGCTATGACAACAGCATATTCTTTTCATGGTTTTTGACTCTCGAGTATATATCTAACACAGTTAGACACAATTAATCAACCGAGAACCAATGGACATATACCTTAAGAATCAAAACAAGGAAAAGAATATGATGTTGTCATAGCTCGAGTGGATTTATTTGCTTCCCCACTCAGCAAATTAGGCACAAGGCCATTCTTTAACGTGGAGAGTGAAGGATAGTGACAATTGGTATGAAGGGTTTCCCCTACATTGACCAATAACTAATTGCTACAAGGGCAATGGTCTTACATGTGGGGTTGCCCCCACATATAGTCTTTGAGATTCATGCCCGGCCCCTGCAGGGCCTGGGCAAAACCTCAGTTGTCATAGCTCTAGTTCTCACCTACCACATACATTTATAATCATACATACACTATCACCTTTCACACAAATTCCTACTAATTTGCATATTCCTTTACAAAACAAACTTTTATTAATATATTGTTCATTTTTTTTTGTTTTCTAATTAGATGATTAGTTTCATTTCACTATTACACACAGTTCTATTTGTGCAAAGAAAGGAGGAGACATTTAGTTTAGTAGTACACTGGAGGCATCCTGTTTTGTTTTGTTTTGTTTTGTTTTGTTTTTTCTTTAAATTTTTTTTTCACTGATCACTTAAATAATTTCTCTTTTAATTGTGCATAATTGCATAGCATTTGCAGCTGCATTTGGAATAAATCTCTATCCCAGAACGGTCTCTACCAAACTCCTTTGTTAATTTTGGGCTTACATACTTGAATTTTATATATTGGGTATTCGAACCTGTAGAACAAAATCAATTTGATTTAAAACTGTAAAATCAGCTGCTAAAGGGTCAAAATTGAAAAACGTGGAACATGGCAGGGATGGTTTGATGTAATGTGTAAGCTCTACGTATGCGCAAGTATACATTTATATAACTAACAAACTTATTTTTAATGTTTTGATATGCATATGGACTTAGCTCAGATAATAAATAACACTAGAGAGCTATATGCTTTGGTTTTGACTCTAGCTGATCGCACTCAAGTCATATTTTTTTAACTTTTGAAATTACTATTATATGTTGGGTACAATATAATAACCAAGCAACGCCAGGCAGTGCGCTAATACATGTAGGTCTTCTCAGCTTACCTGTTCATTTACTTCTCACCCAAAGATGATTCCACGTGGAATTGAAAACGTTAGTGATATGTAGGGCTATGACAAGAGAATACTCTTTTCGTTATTTTGACTCTCTAGTATATATCAGTTAATATCTTATATATTTTCAGATAGAGTGATGTGGTTCTCGATTGATTAACTTTGTCGAATATATACTCGAGAGTCAAAACAATGATAAGAATATTCTCGTCGTAGCCCTAGTGTTATGTCAGAATATCAAAGCACATTAAACAGTAAAAAGAAAAAAAGGTACACAATGAGATAAAAAAAAAAAAAACTAGAAAAAAAAATAATGTTATAAAAAAGAAAACAAAACAAAACATACAAAAAAAAAAAAAAAAAAAACTTGTACTTACACTAACAATTATACGGTTAAAAATCTTTGGAGAGAGAAAAAAAAAAAAAAAAAAAAAAACTTCTGTTGATAAATATTTTTGCAAAAAAAAAAAAAAAAAAAAAAAAAAATTAAATACTAAATGAAACATATTTTCATTTTTCAAGATAGGTTTGTTTTTTTTTTGTTATTTTTGATTATTTGCATTTGTATTTTTTCCATTTTTTTTATTTTTTTTTTTATTAGTCTGCGTCTGTTACGACGGTCGGCTGACACCGATAATTGCCAGTCTCGCCCGATCCATGCTTGATAGGAATTCACGAGAATTCGGATCAAATTATGCAAGAGTACCGTAAAAAGAAATAGCAAATATTGTATTTTTACAAAAATAAAGAAAAACAAACAAAAACAAATGAAATTAAAATAAAATTACATTTTATTTTACTTAAAAAAAATTTTCTTTTAATTATTTTTTTTTTATTGATTTTTCATTCATTTTCTGTTATACATTTTACTAACTGCAGTTAAAAAGAATAAACTTTTTTTTTTTTTTTTTTTTTTTCGGGAGCCATATTTATACAATGTACATCGTCTAGATGAATCTAAGATTAAATCTTCATTTTTTTTTTTTTTTCTTAATCTTTTCTCTTCTGCAAATTGGTTGATATTCGGGTTTTGATTGCAGTCTAAACATTTCTTTTTTTCATTTTCTTTAAATAAGATATAACTAACAAAAAAAGAAAAAAAAAGATCAGAAAATATGTACACAGCATCAGGAAGGCCAAGGGAGATTTAATTCGGGATGATGAGGATAATTATTATAAATCTTCAATGGCTGATGCATTGTTTTTTTTGTTTTTTTTAATATTGAAAAAATATTTTTCTTTATATATTTTTTTTGTTGTTGTTTAAACACAGTTTTGAGTTTTTGTAACTTTCAAGTAAAAAAATACACAAAGGTTTCTTCCAAATATTTTTGGATCTTTTGAAAAAAAAAAAAAAAAATGTCAAGTTACATTATACATTGTTTGCATGCATTTCATATGGATGTCCATACATGCAATAAAAATAACTTCCTTCAAACATAATACAACAAAAATAATGGTGATAATAAAGCGGTTTACGTTCAGCAAAAAATCTTATTTCGCAGAATTTATTGTTAAAACGGAAAACATAAAAAGCTAGGGGATTATTGCAGTGAAGTGGATACTGGATCAGACCGACAACTCATTTGTGCCTTGTTAGGAATGATGAAAACCTTCACATGCTCCCTTAAATGAATAATTGCATTGGAAAAATTTTACTATTTATTTTATTAGGTCTCTAAATAAATAATCTAGCTATATTATTAGGTTTCTAAAGTCGATAATCTAGCTATATTATTAGGTTTCTAAGTCGATAATCTAGCTATATTATTAGGTCTCTAAGTAGATAATCTAGCTATATTATTAGGTCTCTAAGTAGATAATCTAGCTATATTATTAGGTCAGTAGATAATCTAGCTATATTATTAGGTCTCTAAGTCGATAATCTAGCTATATTAGGTCTCTAAGTAGATAATCTAGCTATATTATTAGGTCTAAGTCGATAATCTAGCTATATTATTAGGTCTCTAAGTCGATAATCTAGCTATATTATTAGGTCTCTGTCGATAATCTAGCTATATTATTAGGTCTCTATCGATAATCTAGCTATATTATTAGGTCTCTAAGTAGATAATCTAGCTATATTATTAGGTCTCTGTCGATAATCTAGCTATATTATTAGGTCTCTAAGTAGATAATCTAGCTATATTATTAAGTCTCTAAATAAATAATCTAGCTATTTATATCATTAGCTCTCTAAATAAATGATATTACCTTGTATTTTACTAGGTTTATAAATTAATAAAATTTTTATAGTAAAATTAACAAAGGCCTTAAATTTATATAATTTTAATATTTATTACTGAAATCTTAAAAATTAATATGATTTTAGTATTTATTTTAATGCAGCCTTTACATTAAGTTTTCATATTTACTTCAAAAGATGCTAGAAAAAATCATTTACCCTACCCCATTCCCCAAACTACCCTTGCACATAAAACTAATTACATTAGCATTTCAATTCGGGTCAAGTTCGAGAAACAAAGAATTTGTTTATAAATATTTTCTGTTAAAAACAATTTCTACATAATGGACAAGATTTTGTTTAAAAAAAAAAATTTTTTTTTTTTTTAATATAATATTAGAACAAAATCAATTATTTTTTTTTTTATTCAATATTGTTTCTCTTTGAATTTTTTTTTTTTTTTGCAAATTAATTCAACTTTCTTTTTTTTTTTAGTTATCATTTCGGGAAAATAGTCTGGAAAAAAAATTATTTCGGGAAATCTTCAGATTTTTTTTTTTAAATAATTTTTTTTTTTTTTTTTTTATAAATATTTCCATATCAACAAGTGTCTATATTCCCTGGACTATTATCCAGGTTGGATTACGTTAAGAGGTTACTTAGTTTACAGGGGGTGGGGACGAACAAAATAACCTCATCAAGTAAAGGTGGTAAAAAAATAATGACATTTATTACAAAAAAAAAATTTTTTTTGTAATAGATGTAGAAACAATTTTTTTTTTTTTTAATATTAAAGCAAAAGAAATGCTGAAAAAATTAGTTAAAAAACTTTCAGACAAGAAAATCATACAATTAAGATCAAAATGAAAGAAAAACTTTTTTAGCCATGAAAAAAAATAAAATGCTGAAATAAAATATATTGAAAACGGGGAAAAAAGTTGAAGATATAAAAAAAAAAAATTCTAATTATAAGAAAAATTCGTCTTTGATAATTTTTTTCCAGATTTAATTTAATTTTTTTTTGTTTTTTTTTTTCAGAAGATATTGTTAAGAAATCATTTTTATCTCGTTTTCTTAAAAACATTTTTTTTTTTTTCCAAATTTAATCTCGGGTGTTTTAGTGATGAAGATTAGCAGAGTTTTTTCTTTTTTTTTGTTTGTTTTTTTTTCTTTTCCTCATCTTAATTAACCCATCAGTGCCCAGACACAGTTTTTAAAAGCAGAAAGATAATTAACCCATTTACAGCAACCTCTGTATTTTTTCAGAAATATCTGCAGTTAATCATAAAGATTGGAGTGCATTTTAAATATTACACCTATTTGTTTGATGTACATTGGCTACATTAATGTCTCGGTTTCAGTATACTGTGAAAATTTAGAGTGGAAGGACACGAATCAGTTTCAACTATTATTCAACCAAAATTCTTTTGGTAAGTTGTTCTTATAATCACCCCCACATTTATTTATATATGTATGTATATAAACTAACATATAAAAAAAAATAAAAATTAACCTAGATTCAAAACAGGTCAAGACACTAGATATCTACACTAAATAGCACACACACACACACAAAGGAACGGGTCAACCAGAGGTCAACTGGACCTTTGTCCTGTAAGTGCCTGCTCATTGGCTGATTAGGAAGGGTGCAGTGGATACTAGAAAGCTGATTGGCTAACTAAAAACTCAATAGAAGAACGCGAGACAACCACAAAATTCTTGCATAAGCCTGAAAAATCCTAGAGTGGATGAAACGTGGAATATTCAGTGTAGCTTAATCGCCATATACATTTTATAACTTACTACACATTTATTTATATAGATAGTATAAATGCTCTAATAATTGTTTTTTATTTTTTATTAACATGCAAATTGCATGTCATCATGCACACTAATAAGTTTCCATCCAAGTAGTCGGACATATAACAGATCTCACTATATACCTCCAAGAAAGTCTATCATGAGAATCAGATGCAAAGAGCTTCCAGTCTACGTGATCTCTCCACAGCAATTCCTTCTAAGGCAATTTAGGTTGGCTTCTCTCCTAATCTACCCAAGACTTCCAAATCTTGAGCTATGTTGATGGCACGACTCGTGTTCATAATGAAGCTGTTTTTTTTTTTTGTCTCTATTAATGACATTAACATCCATGATGCGAAGCTGTTCAAACATATCTTGCAACCGTACAGTTATAACATCTAGCTTTACACTGCAAATTCATCTAATCATTGCCTCATTGGTCAAAGCAGACTTGCAAAGGTCAGGTTTCACTTGCATGAAGCAACGCATTGCACAGATAGGAGCTATGTGCATGACCATGAGTTTTACCAGTGAGATGAGTCGTTCATGGAACTTATTCCAAGCAGTTTTACCAACTTGTTTTGGTGGTCAGTTCACAGGCCTTTCACAAGTTGATAGCAAAATGAGGCTACCAATTCCAATGCATCAGGACTAGCTTGGGCACTTGCCCATGGTCTACCATCAAGCGGACAACCTTGTTCTTGACACGTTGCACATTTAAAACCATCCACCCTATAAAATCAAGTAAATCTTTAAAAATCATTTTAGTATCAATCTCATCATCATCGTTCAGGACACTTCACCACCGAATCTACACATTCTCCAGTTCTCTTGATCTCAGATGACCGTTTGCAGGTCCCAAACACTTTCCAATCGTGTGTCCTGTAGCAGGTTGTCAATGTAGGTCATTCTTCTTCTACCACAGTTTGGGTGTCCATCTGTTGGTATCCCGAACCGTGGTAGAAGAAGAATGACCTAGATTGACAACCTGCTACAGGACACAGGATTTGAAAGTGTTTGCGACCTGCAAATAATATTGTAATTAGAAAAGATTTTTGGATAATAAATTAACCCATTAATTCCTACTGTCCTATAAATAGGACACATAATAATTTCATGTTAAAATTTATAAGAGAGTATATAATAATACTGCTTACTACATAATTACTTTGAGGGGGGGGGGATAAAATTCAACTTTGTTTTTTTGTGAACTTTGCTAAAATTCTATTTGTTTGATGATGCTTGAACTTATCTAAATAAGTCTCACATTTGTAAACCACTAACTTATTGCCAAAAATGCAATGTAACTGTGTGTGAACTACTTCGCTCCTTAAGTTAATGTATAAATTTTATCTTGAATGCATAGTCATTTTTCATTTTTAAAATATATCACAGTGTTCTAGTCATAGGAACATTTGGATTTCGCTTTCTAATTAAAATGAATAACTTTTTCGGCGTTTCTACACTATTGGGGCGAGATTTCGAAAATCGTAACATTGAATTTCACCTGAAAACAGTGGTATTTATGTATTCCTTGTATTTTTAAAATGCTTATATTCAAAAATTACGAAAATCGATAAGGTAGAAAATTTTTTATTAAAGAAAATAGAATTTGAAAAACGCAATCATGTATGGACCTGAGGAAACTGAATGAGTACAATATTTATTATTTTTGCTCAAATAAAATCTTTTTTTTTTTTTTTTTCCTGCAATATCCAGTTGATACATAAAAAAAAAAAAAAAATGCTTCATTGTCAATTCACCAATTGCACAAAAAATGTATATATGTTGTTTTTACGTTATTTAATTTTTAGGCGGACAGTTATTTTTATATTAAACAATTATGAAAAAATTTTAACTGAAAACCAGACTCAGAAACACTGTATATATTTTATGTTTATTTTGTTATTGGTTTTGCCTTAGTCACATTAAAAATTTGAAGTTACTTCCCTTAATTATGGTTGCGTTTCGTTTCATTTTATAAAAACAAAGATGGCAGCAATTTTTCACCTGATAACACGATTAAAATTGTTTTTTTGTTTAATAATTTAGTAATATTCAGGTAATTTCGACTGCATAATTGGGAAGCTATCATTGTAACTTATTAGAATTGACAAATAAATCAGTTGAAATATTTTTTTATCTGAAAACTCCATTTATCGACTACAAAATCTCGTTAAAATAGTGTAGAAGCACCATTTTTTCTTTTCAATTTGTGCATCGTAATCCATTCTTAGTCATCACACAAAGTTCAACTCAATAATAATAAAAAACAAAAATTAGGTACTCTGGGACTTTAATAGCCTAAAGAAAAAACATTTGGGCACTAATGGGTTGAAAAAAATAAAAACAAACATAATTTTCATAATTAAAATCCTTTTTGTTGTTGTTGTTGTTCTTGTTGTTAAATAAATATATGAGCAATTAATCTTTTCTTTTTTTTTTTTTATCAACCCCAAATTATGAATCACAATTGAAATCTAACCAATCAATAATTTTTTTTCAAGAAAAAAAACAAAACATTTTCACAAAAATAAACAATTTGTTATATAAGAACACAGGAAGGAGTGCTATAAATGAAAACAATCTATTTTCTTTCTTTTTTTTTTTTTTAATAATTTTTTTTCTTACTAGGCAGACTTGGCTCACTGCTACATCCACAAATGGGAGACTCATTTTCAAATTATTTTTTATGTTCGTACACTAAAATGATTTTTGTTTTTAAAAAGTTAAAAAAAAAAAAATAAAAAAATAAAAACAATACTGTTTACAGTTATGTATAGATTGATTTTGTGTTCTGATTAATATTTGTCTGTGTAAATGTTAACATTTTGGAGCCTAAGAGAAAGAAAAAAGGTTGTTCCAGACTTGACTTTCAACTCATGGTGGCCTGTGCATACATGCTATAGTACAGAAACACCTTTTATTTCATTTTATTTTTTGTGCTGTTTTAAAGCATATCAACCATTAATGAGTCATTTAATGTCAAATCAAATGTTGGATAAAGTGGATTATTTATTTTACTTAAATATAGTTTAAGTTAAATTCTGCTGAAGAGCTAGTTATTTAATGACGTTTTGTTCAGGTTACTAATTTTTTTTTTTTTAAATTGATTTATCAACCCATTTAGAGCTTTTTAATGTCCACTCCAGTCATTTTAATACATATATGTATACACACACATCACACACGACATAATTACATTGAATTAATAAAGACCAGTATGTCTGTTAATCAATGATTAGCCTGGCCAGTACCAGATGAGTGACAATTTGCGAATACAATAAGCTGTATGTATTGCGCTGTGACATAGAAATTTCTAGATTAGTACCAGGGGATACATTTAAAACCACTGAGAGAGATGCACTCTCAGCCTTCATTAAAACATGCATCTAGGAGAAGAAAAATTCTGGTGTAAAATGTGAGTTCTGCTCTGTCTTACGGAAATCATTTGCACTGATCAAGGTTAGCAATGGTCGGTCGTACACAAAGTTTTCACCAGTATAAACAAATCATCTGTGTGAATTTTGGACAACTTAACTGCCTGAACGTCATACTTTGGGATTTGACAAGAGAGCCCATATATATATTATATGCGCAATGGTGTCGTATCAAACCGGGAGACCTAGAGGGACATGCTATGGACAGACCAAAATGGCGAGGCTCAACTCACAAGGCAGCTACCAACTTTGAAGAGGCTCGTAGCCAGAAACTCATTGCTGCCAGAGAGAGACACCACAGAGCAGCTTCAGCGGTGATCACAACTGACTTTCAGTGCCCCCAATGTTCTAGACTATGTGCCTCTAGACTGGGGCTACAGAGCCCCCTCCGTGTGCACAGATGAGATGCAGAACACAAATGTAATCATCGGATCTGATGGACAACCACCATATATAGAGAGAGAGAAAGAGAGAGGTTGGTTGGTTGGTTGTTTTTGTTTTACGGCATATCAACCTTTTTCAGGTTATTTAATGCTGAATCTAGTTATTTTCAGGAACGATTTTTAATGGAGTATTTTTTTTTTTTTTTTTAAGTCAGATTCTATTTAACCCATAGTTGGGACCCTAACAGGTACTACCACTCCGGGTCAGAGTGGACCTGGGAGCAATGGCAATTAAAGGGTGGCTCCACACTCCCTAAGGCCCGCAAGATGGGGCCTCACCATCGGATATAGTTTTAGGTCATATCCAGGACCAGAGAGAGAGAGAGAGAGAGAGAGAAAGAGAGAGAGAAAGAGAGAGAGAGAGAGATTTTTTTTTTTTTTTTTTAAATATTTATGGATTTTGCTTTTATTATTTATTTAGGATGAAAGAAAAGTTTCATGTTATTTTGAGGGCAGATTCTATTTAATCCATAGAATGAACTCTGACAGATACACCCACTCTATGCCAGAGTGGACCTGGGAGCAATGGTAATAAAGGAGCAGCACCACACCCTCTAACACTGTTTTATTCACGCAATATATCAGCTAAAAAAAAAAAAAAAAAATAGCTATGGTAACTAGTTTTTAAGAATGGCTATTTTGCATTTAATTGATTTTCATTTCACCTTGACGTTGGCATAGAACAGTCGATTAAAAATTCCAGATATCTGCAGTCATAACAACATCTAATCTTATATAGAAAAGGCAAAATGTGTGTATGTGCGTGTTTTTGTATGTCTCGACACGTCGGAACATTTTAAGTCTCGGTCTCTTGGATGACAAATATGAAAAAATTGGCCAAAAACATGAATTCCTTCACCCTCAACTGAACACATGCAATTCTCTATCTACATAAAAGCCAAGTACGTCCAAGGATGGAATACTGCTGCCATATCTGGGCAGGAGCTGCTAAAAACAGCCTATCCTGCCTTGACAGAGTACAAAATAGACTTTGTGGCTTAGTGGGGGATGCCCTTTTCTCTTCCCTGCAACCTCTCTCCCACAGAAGAGACGTTGCGAGCCTATCCTTGTTTTATCGTTATTTCCATGGCAGGTGCTCGTCTGAACTGCTTCCCACCTGACTACAACTTAGATGTCTTCAAGTCCAACGTTAACAAATTCCTAATGAACCGCCCCCTTAAGTAAACACTTCATCAAATCTCCACACTAACGTACTGTACTTGCAATAACCCTTATCCCTGAGTGGCTTCCGGGCCTTGATAAGTGGTGACCACCGTGTAAAAAAAAAAAAAAAAAAAAAAAAAAAACACTCACAAGGAGGTGTTGGTTTTTGCGTCAACATTTTCGCAAGTCATGGCCTCCTTTCGGTTGACTACCCTTAATTCCAACGTTTGCGACTTCTGGTTTCATGATGGATGCATCAGCTAAGAAGTTAGGCTTTTTTTTTTAACCTTCTTTTCCTCCTTCGCTTTATGGGTTCGAGCCTGCCTACCTACTACCACTTCTTTTATTTATTTATTTTTTTTTAACACCTCGTGCTGCCTACTATCGTTTTGATTCGCTCCGCCCACTTCTCCACATACCCGGGCACCCCCGCTACTACCACCTTTTTGTTTTGTTTTAACACCTCTCTCGGTCCTGGATATGACCTTAAACTATATCCGATGGTGAGGCCCCAGCTTGTGGGCTTTGGGGAGTATGAAGCCACTCCTTAATTGCCATTGCTCCCAGGTCCACTCTGACTCGGAGTGGTAGTACCTGTTAGGGTCCTAACTATAGGTTAAATAAAAATCGACTTGAAAAAAAAAAAAAAATATATATATATATATATATATTCTATTAAAAAATTTTGGTATTAAATAACCTGAAAAGGGTTGATATGCCGAAAAACAAAAACAACCAACCAACACCTCTCTCCACCCAGGCTACCTACTGTTATTTTTATTTCCCCCCCCCACCCCTACACCACTAGATGCTAGTCTATTATATAAAAGAGAAAATATGTGTTAGTTTGTATGTGTGTATGTCTGTTTGTATGCTGCTATGAAGTAGGCTGTTCTACCTTTATCAGGAATAATGGACTTACCCAGAGATTATCAATTTTGTTACATCTAAACAGTGATATAGTGATTTGTGGTAGTTATGGTCCCAGAATCATGATGTATATAACACACTTCCGTTAATACACTTTCTGTTAATTTTGGCCTGCAAGGTTACAACAGATAACTTTAAATTTGTGATCACACCAAATTTTTTTTACAATCAATTATTTAAAAAGATTTCATTACTTTGGTTTCTTTTTATAGTATTTTTTCGTTAAGCATTTTCCAATATGATTTTTAATTGAAATATTATAGAAACTTATTTTGATTTAAAATAGCATAAAATTCAACCACTATCAACAGTTTACCCCACTCTCTATCTGTGCCTAAACTTAAACGTAGATTCTATGAACGCAGTTTCTTTCTTAGAACTGCCCGCCTGTAGAACACTGTTCCACTGGCCTGCTTCCCAGCCAACTATAGCATGGTAGCCTTGTTTAACCATCCCCTTAAATAATCAAACTGTACCCAACTAACACCATTAACGACTACTACACTACCACCTTACATTCATTAACCCTTATCCTCGAATGGCCTTCAGACCTTGATAAGTGGTGACTCCCTTGTAAAAAAAAAATAAAATAAAATAATTTATTTAACTTATTTTTTTAACTTGTATAATTTGCCTAATGTTAACTTTAAAAACAACTTTATTTTTGTTTATAAATTAGTTGAGAGTTTTTGAAGTTAAAAGTGAAGAAAAATGTTTTGAAAATATTTCTTTTAAGGTTTTATTTTATCCGCTTGAACATTTGAGTTAGAAATTTACTTAAAACAAGTTAAACTTGAAAGATGAGAAAAAAAATCCAAATTTCTGAAACAACGTTGTGATATGACGATAGCCATTATTGAGTATGATTTGATTAGCAATTAAGATTCACCCCAAACTTTTGTCAAATATTTTTGGAGCCTGCACAATTTCAATCTATACATAAGGATATACAGTATTGATGAAGAAAAAGGAAAATAAAATACAAACACGTTTTCAAGGTGATTTGGACAAAACAATAAAATTACAAATTCTGGACAACTGATTTTTTTTTTTTTTTTTTTTTTTTAACATTTTCTAGCATTTTTTTTTTAAACGTTTTCATTCTAGCATCTTTTAAAAAAAATTTTTTCTTAAAAAAAACAAAAATATATTTGATGATTTTACAATTTGCAAATGAGTGAAAAGAGAAAGTGTAAAAAAAGAGAATGAAAAGACAGAGAGAAAAGATAAAGAAAGATGAAAAGACAGAAAAGATAAAGAAAGATGAGAAAGAGAAAGATGAAAAAAAGAGAGAAAGATGAAAAAAGAGAAAGAAAGATGAGAAAAAAGAAAGAGAGATGAGAAAAGAGAAAGAAAGAAAGACATAAAAATGACAAAAAAGAGAGAGTGGACAAACAGAGAGAGAGAGAGAGAGAGAGAGAGAGAGAGAGAGAGAAGAGAGAGATAGAAAAAAACAGAAAGACGGAGGAAAAATAGAGAAAAAAGAAGGAAAAGAGAGAGATAGAGAAAAACAGAGAGAGGGGGAAAATAGAGAGAGAAAAAAGGAAGAAAAAGAGAAAACAGAGAGAGATAGAGAGTAAAAAAGGAAAAATAGGTAGATGAGCAAAGTTTCCTTTCTTTTGCGAATAGTAACAACAGGATGAAAGATGTTACAACTCCTGCGTTCACTTCTTTTCAAATCTGTTACACTCGGATCTTTAAAGAATTTAAGATAGCAACTTACAAATTTTCTTTGTGACAAGAAACACAGCAATGGTCAAAACAAAGAAAATTCCACAATTATTGAATTCAGAAATCTTTGATCCACGAGTTATTAAGATTGTGTTCAGTTTTGTCATGTATTCCTTGTTCTGTGAAGGTTTGAGCAAAGACTGGTCTCTTTTTAGACGCATTCTAGAATTCTTATTCGGTGAATATTATGCAGTCTTGTCGGGAGTTTTCAAACATTTGTTTTTCATTTGCCAGCGGTCAAATGAATTCTTGGTGCTTGTCCACAATTCCCCCTATATTAGAAAACAAAAATAAAGAAAAATCTATATGATGTACGTACCCATGACAGAACGAAAATATTGTATCGCAGAAATCACATAAATTGATCACATCTTTATTTTTAAATAAGAAAATCAAATTCAATGGCTGAACAAAGAGCAACTATCTCATAATGCTATCTTTAAAAAAAAAAAAAAAAAAAGCAAGAAAGATAACTTGCAAGATTTTTGTTGTAATGCATATGAATTCCTACTAATCACTTAAAAATTATGTTATTTATAAAAATAAAACTAATTGATCAATTTATATGATTTTTGGAATACAATATTTTCTTTCTGTCATGGGTGCATACATTACATTTTTTTTTAATATGGGGAAGTTCTGGACAAACACCAAATTCTTAGTTGTTGAGTTTATCATTATTATTCTCAGATAAATTCTGTTTGTTTTTTTTTTAAACTGTAACCCAAATTTGGCAACAGAAGATCTTACATATATTGGGATGTTACAGGATACAATCCAAAAAATTCCACTCATGGAAATGCGCATAAAATGCTTAAATAATTGATTTTGGATAAAAAATTTGGATAAAGCAGATATGAGAAAAATATTTTCTTCAGATATATTTCAGGTTTACAAGGAAAAATCATTGCCAGGAAAATTGGCGCTTCTATATTATATGAACAAAAAAATATTGAATATCAAGTAAAACAAATGGTACCTACGTAACTGTCATGTTGCAAATAGTAACATATCCAAAAATTATGGAAAACGATGGGGTAGAAAAATAATTATTAATAAAGAACTGTTTTCAGTAAAGTTCATATGGGGAAAAAATTCAAGCAAACATTTTGAATTACATTTATCACGACGCAAGCAACTTAATTATCTCCCCTGTTAACTCATCTCTTTTTTTTAGTAAGCATGATATGATTTTGCTTCCTTTCACAAATTTCTTTTTTTTCATTGATGATTATTTTTCTACCTGATCATTTTTCGTAATTTTTGGTTATGCTACTATTTGAGACCTGACAATTATGGAGGTATCATTTGCTTCACTTGAAATTCGATTTTTTTTTATTTGTATGATACAGAAGTGCCGGAAAATTAAAAGTTAAAGTCTAAAGCTGAGCTTTCTTTTCAATAATTTATGACGTTAAGAGTAATGATTACCCAGTTATCTTATACACTTTTTTGTTTTTTTTCTTTAACGAGATGTTTCTAAAATGTGTGCCAGAAATGATTAACTTGTTTTATTTTTATTTTTATTTTATTGCAAAAAAGATGGATTCTATTAACAATTCCATGGGTGGAATTTTTTAGGGTCACGCCATTACTTTTTTTTGTCACCCCCCCCCTTTTTAGGGGTTACACTATTACTTGGACATCTGATACAATTAATTGAACAAATTATTTTATCCATAGCTGGAGAGGGAGGGTAATTTAACTACAATAGATCAGAGATGGTTCTATACTGAGTAATGGTGTTCATTTGATCAATCCTACACATCCCCCCCTCCCCATCTATGCAATCATCTGTCAATAATTGTAATTCTGTTTCTATGTCATGTTCATAACTTTTTGTTGACATTGACAAATAGAAAAGTTATCTCCTCTTAGTACAGAATATCAACACAAGTTCATTTTGTGTGTGGGTGTGTGAAGCATCTAAAAAGTCATTAATTAACATTTCATTTTTTTTTTTTTTAGCGTTTTTATGACAAAGCATTCTTAGCATCACATCTGCTTTTGGACACACAATTACATCACAAAAAAAATATTCGCAACAATATCTTTTTTTGGTTTTGAAACTTTTTGTTCGGATTAGGATTGATAATTTGGATTATTTCAATTGTCCGGACTACCATTCTCACCATTGGTTGTTGTTTTCACGCTTTGTTTGAGTTCTTCAGGTAATTTTTTTTCAAACTTGGAAATATTTTGAACTCGGAAATCTATGACATTTCAAGCTGAACCCTTTATTTAATCAACAATTCAAAATAACCTGTGATGCAACAATAAAAAAAAAAACACATTAACAATCAGTTCTAAGTGATAAACTTCTACTTTTTATTTTAATACTAATAGATCAACGCTTATTAGAGTCCGAAGGCCACTTGAGGATGAGGGTTAATGAAGATTCTTTTTTTTTTTTCTTTACAAAAGAGTCACCAATCATTAAGGTCCAGAGGCCACTAGAGGAGAAGGGTTAATGAGTGTACAGTAGTCAATGGGACAATATTGTAGTAATAATTAATAGTGGAAATTTGGTAAATTGGATTACTTAAGGGGAGCGATGGCTCATCAAAAACTTGTTCATGTTGAACTGACAGTCATATGGAAAGCAGGGAAACGAAAGAGTTCCACAGGCGTGCAATTCTAAGAAAAAAAGCTTTGTTCATGGAATCTACATTTAGGTTTAGGCACAAATAAAGAGTGGGGGAAATTATTGATAGTGGTTTCAAATAGACAAGTATTAGTTAGCAATGAACACCTTTAAGAGGATTAGGTACAATGGGGTAAATGTTCAGAATTGGATCAAGTAGGCAACTTAATTGGATTAAGAATTGGATCAAGTAGGCAACTTAATTGGATTAAGAATTGGATCAAGTAGGCAACTTAATTGGATTAAGAATTGGATCAAGTAGGCAACTTAATTGGATTAAGAATTGGATCAAGTAGGCAACTTAATTGGATTAAGAATTGGATCAAGTAGGCAACTTAATTGGATTAAGAATTGGATCAAGTAGGCAACTTAATTGGATTAAGAATTGGATCAAGTAGGCAACTTAATTGGATTAAGAATTGGATCAAGTAGGCAACTTAATTGGATTAAGAATTGGATCAAGTAGGCAACTTAATTGGATTAAGAATTGGATCAAGTAGGCAACTTAATTGGATTAAGAATTGGATTAAGTAGGCAACTTAACAATTTTTAACACTGGCCTTATATACAATCACGTTGTACTTGGCTGGAAAGATCCAATCTTTACTACAGACCATAACTAAGGATAACATAATAATTAACACCTTTACCTGATCATGGCTGATGGAGTAAGAACAATCAACCCTCATGGATTAAATAAAGGGTTCAGTTGCAAATTCTATATAGGTTCCTGAGTTTGATATAACAGTTCAAAAAGATGCACCTGAAGAAGGTCGGAGGTTGCATGATGACAACATAGATGAGAATAGTAATCAAAATGAGACAATATCCTTTGGGATCAAGAGTATTTTCAGCATTCAGATTGTACTAGCAGTCGAAAGGGAATAATTTAACATTATACCATATCTGATGTCATTCAAACTGCACCCTTTTTCAAGCACAAACAAAACACACATTTTCAAATTGACCATCTCAGAATAAAAGCATTTTTTTTTTTTTTCAGACAAAAAAAATACGTTCAGAAAAAAAAAAAAAATAAAGCACAAAAAATGATTTTTTCATCATTGCTATAATGGATAATGTGTTATTCTGAAAATTGTTTATGGCAAAGTATGGACTTCTGTTGACATCAGCTGTGGTGTGATGATAAATCCGTTTGTTTCAACTGCCAACATAATTGTTGCCCTGGAGATTACAATGTCCCTCTTTTATTTGTGAAAAACAATTTGGATAAAGCGGATATGAGAAAAATATTTTCTTCTTCAAACAGAAAAAATTATTAAATACAGATTAGAAATTATTCCTGAAATGCAAAATAATGTTGAAACTGTCAAATCTTGTATACAAATCAGATCTTTGTCTTGCCAGGATTTTTTTTATTTTGCGCGGTCTTGTTTGGTTTTCTGTTTTTATGCTTATTTCTTTTTTTTTTTAATTTTTTCTGAATACAACATTAACAGGTAATTTATTTTTTTAATACTCGTGTGTGGAGGGGGGGGAGGTTTTATGCTTTTCCAACGTAAATGCGATGCCAAGAGAAGAAAGTGGAGTGATAACAGTTTCCTTTCTTGAGATCGTTTTTTATATAACGAGGAAGAAGACGTGGATCTTGCGAGTGGCATCACGGCAATAATGAAATGACAACATTCAATCTTTTTGTTCTAGCAGACAGTGTGGGACACAGACGTGTCTTGATGACATGTATAGTTGGGGTGGGAGCAAATTTAGGTACACACACACACAAAAAAAAAAAATTGGTTCACAAAAATATCTGAACCGCTAATTATTGTCGTATAGTGTTTACAAAAAATTTTGCGTAAGGCCAGAAAGTGACAATTAAAAATGGCAACAGAAATGCATGGAGAGAATTAGAGCAATGTAACACTTCGAGCACTTTTGTAGTTTTATTGTTTTTTACGGATAAATGTGTTTCTTAGTTGGATTTGTCAGTGAAAATAGAGAATCGACTTTCAACATATTCTTCCAAGTGTGCATTTTTGATTTATCTGTTTTGCAGCATAACAACCTCTTTCCCATCATCTTAATATAAGGATGCGGATGATATATGGTTGCAATTTTTCAACCGCTAATTTTATGTATTCACTTCTTTTTTTTTTTTTAGTTTTGTTGTAAGTCCTGTGTTCATGAAAATAGTGACCATATTCCAATTTGATTTGACATTTTGGCTAGGAGCAAAGTGTAGTATCTGTTCTGATACTACACTTCATCTTTTCTTTCTTTGATCGGTGAAGACGGAAACAATTTTTATTTTTTATCCAGAGTACCCATTTTTGAGCAGTTGGATTTTCCCCACATTAAACATCTACTTTGTGTTTAACTCTGCCCTGATGGGGAGGCAAGTAATTATGCCCATGTAACCCGATTACCTGTGACCACGCTACGATAAAACAACAGAAGCCAAGTACCTGATGTAAATAAGTTAAGCTCTGGGTGTGTCTGTGTGATACCGTCACGTAGCGTAGGAGGAGGAATCCAAAATGTTGTCTGTTGGTAGTTGTATGGTCGCATCAATCACCGATGATTTTCTTCTCAATCGAATCTACTCTCACTCGATTGCGACTCAAATCTCTCTCGGGGTACCTCCAGCCCACCAAGTGTCTCAACTTAGACACTGTCCTTAACTCATAACTGTCGTCAACCGTCGTAAACCCAAGACTGTCCCCAACTGTTCCTAATTGTCATAAACTGTTGCAAAATCACCCGTAAAATAACATATCCAGTCTTTTTGGTTCCATTCACTGACACACCTTGATCAACAATCCCATGTCAGCTTGCCTTTGTGTGTCTTTGTGATTCCCCTTTCTTTTCTTATACTTTTTCTTTCTCACTTCTCAACACTTGGGAGAAGGTGGACAATTAATTCTGAATCTCTGTAGCTGAGGAAGGGACACAGTGTCCTACTTGGAATCAACACTTGGGAAGGACAAATAAGATTCCAGACTTCTCGAAAGTCAGCAGGATCAACAATCTGACATGGCTGTCAGAGTTCTTTGGTGAAGGTGACGTCATACTAGCCGACTTCATCGCAGAAGGCTTCAAGTTGAACGCTGATGGCTACATTCTGAGCGAGGGTTGATCAAATAATTGTAGGTGGGTCACATGTGTGTCAGCAAGACTTACAACAACGGTCATACCAGCCAGATTATCTTGGCCTGGCTGTCAGAGAACTTCATTGACCAAAAATTGCACATAAATTACAACATGAATTGGAACAAATGAAGATATTGCAAAGGTTGCTGCAAAGAAGGTAGGCTTCCTCTACTATGTTAGAAAACTATTTGCACCTGCCAGTATCCAGAGAGCATCTTATATCTTTAAAAAGACATAATTCGCCCATGCATGGAGTATTGTGGTCACCTCTGAGCTGCTGCACCAACCCCTAGTCTTTTTCTTTTAGACAGGCTCCAAAATAGTCACCAATCTAATAGGTCCCACACTGTTAACCAAGCATCAACCCCTGTCTACTCCCCTCTGACTAAGTCAATAAGCAGTAAAACTGTAGAGATCCCTGGATACCAGAAGGCTTTCTATTTTAATAGTTTCTTCCATCGAATTGCTAGACTTTGGAATTCCCTCCCTGCTTCCCTGCCTGTACTAACATCCAGAAATTGAAATGTAATGTGAACAGCTATTTCACTGCTCAACTCCCTACATAATGTCCCTGTAGGCATGGTCCCAAATAGTAGCTTCTTACATCCAAGTGGCAATCTTCCTCGTTCGAGGTGAATAAGAGTCTCAAAAAAAAAAAAAAAAAAAAAAAAAACAACTAGTCTCCTAACTCATAACTTTCTCAACTTCTTTGTGTGAGGTACAGAAGTACAGCTGTAACACAAAGGACAAGCTAAAAGCCAGAATCAGCAATGGACAGAAGTCATGAGACAACGACGATGTGGTCAGTTCCCAGGTTGTCTCGAGGTTGTCATCAGAGTTGACTGAAATCGACAATGCGAGATATGAAGACAAGCTAACTCAACTTTAACGAATAAATTTAATAAAATATTTTCTCCCGGACACGCTTGGTGTTTCAGGTAATTTAGCCACGCACCATGTGCCACCTCTTGCAACAACTTCATAATGCACCTAAAAACCAGGTATTAGGAAGAATGGTACACTAAGGAAGACCTGACTTGAGTCTGTAAGAAGTGATTTGACTGTCTGTTGCTCACGCTGGAGTTCAGGACACTCGAAGCACTCAAAATACAAAAACTTGATGATGGTGGTAGTGGTGGCGGCGGTAATCTTGTGAACATGTGTAATTTACATTCTGTATTATTGTTCATATGCAGTTGAGTATAAGTCATAGTTTTAACCATAATAGGTGTATGGAAGTGAGTGGGCATGGGGTTATGGGTTTATACCTCTCCTAATGGTCAATAGACCTGAGAAGGTTGGAATCTGGCATTACTGATTCAATAGTCTGCTACAATATCCATTAGGTTTGTTATGCCACTCTTGTGTGTATTTGCACGTGTCTCATGTTTTTGTGCAGGTAGGGTGTAATACATGAAAAAAAGCAATTTTATATAAAAAAAAAAAATAGGAAAATAAAATAGAGGGGGAAAAAAGAAAAGAGAAAAAGAAAGAAAGAAGAAAGGAAGGGAAGAAAAAAGGGAAGAAAAAAAGAAAAAGGAAGAAAGAAAGAAAAAGAGGAAAAAAGAAAAAGGAACAAAAAGAGGAAGAAAGAAAGAAAAAGAGAAAAAGGAAGAGGAAGAAAAAGGGGGAAAGAAAAAAGGAAAAACAAAAACCAAAAGGAAAAAAGAGAGAAAAGAAAAATGAAAAAATACAGAAAAAAAAGGAAAATAAAAATGGAGAACAAAAAGAAAAGATTAAGAAAAGGAAAGTAAAAAGAAAAAGAAGAAAAATGAAGGATAATGGAAAATAAGAGAAAAGGAAAAAGGAAAAAAAAAAGGAAAAAAGGAAAAGGAAAAGAAAAAAGAGGAAAAGACGAAAGAAAAAAAAAAATGTTATTATTTATGAAATTTTGAAAACCCAAAATCAGTCTCCAAAATCTGGCACTGAAAGATCGAAGTAAAATGAAGATTTGATCATTGAAATAAATATATAAATAAAAAAGAAACATTTTTGTTCAAATTTTTTTTAAGATTGATTTTTAATTTATTGCTACAAATCGTTTCCGATAAAATCACAGTCGTGCAATGAATATTTTTTTAATTCTTAGGAATGCTAATAATTTTTTCCCAATTTTTTAGTAAATTTTTTGTAAAAATGATAACCCGCTTGTACAAATTGAACTTTGGAGAGAAGGTGATAGGAAAGCTACTAAAAACGTATTTAAACTTTTAAATTGAAAATTTGTTTTCTTACGTTGGATTTTCATATAAACAATTAAGTTAACATGATGGCTGTCAAAATGCACAGATTTGTATACAAAAAAGTTTCTCTTTGCAATGACATGCAAAAAATAAAAACAGAGAACACTGAACTTAAACACTATAATTAAATTACACATCCTAATTCTTCAGCTTTGTTTAATAAAATGATTTTAAAATTTAAATTTTTATAAAAACAAAATTTTCAATTATCAATTTTTGGCTGCCATCTTAAATCTTTATAAACAATAAATTTTTGGCTGCCATCTTTATAACCAATAAATAAATTTTTTATGAAAAAAGAAAAAAAAAACAAAACATTTTTACAGATTTAAAAAAAATTTTTTGCTTGCAATTTAAAATCCTCACGCACCCCTTTTCCTTTTTTTACTCAAATAGTAAAAAACCGCTTTATCCAATCATTTTCAACAATTTCCTTTTTTATTTTTTTTATTCTTTCTCATGAGAGAGCACAGGGATTTCTTTCTCCAATTAAATAAAATGGATCTGGCTCTCTTTCAGCCGAGATTCCACTCAAGACCATTAAAAAAGTAAATGGCCGCCAAGAAGTGTAGAAAAAAAAAAAACACTATTGGCACAGTGAGCAAAAAGTGGGTCACAGTTACCAGTATAAAAAAAACGTTCCAAGAACAGGATTCTTTGAAATTCAGTCAGTTTTCTTTGATTTGGCAACAGCAACTGCTTCTTTCAAGTCTTCAACAGCATCGTCGATGTCTTGACGTGTCGTCTCCCGACCCACAGACAAACGGATGGAACTCTTTGCAATCTCTTCAGGAATGCCTGACGCTAACAAGATGTCTGGGACGCTGAAAGAAAAATAACAAAGCATTTTTTAAAAAGAAAAGATAATTTAGGAAGTACATTAGCTGACTATAATCAAATATTTTTCTGTAATCTTTGAGTTACACATCCAGTGTTGCCTAATTAAGTATATTCAGAAATTTTTACCTGTTATTTTTAAACTGTCACATTTGCACATAAATATAAAAGCGAAAATGTATGTATGTATGTATGTATGTATGTACGCTTTTCCTCGATGTCCACAAAAGGCTTCTTTCAGAGAAGCGCTCGCTCGCTTCACAACTTCTTAAAACTTTTTATGTCATCTATAAATTGTAATATCTCACACTTAACCACGGAGCTCGCCTGTCTATTTAATTTTATTGACTTTCAAACGTTAATTATTCCACATTTCCTGCATCGGCACGCGTTACATTCGGTTTTCGGTATAAACAAAAAGCGAAACTCGACTCTAATCACAGGCCCAGAGCCAGTGGTCTCTAGAGAGCTAAGTAACGTTTGGTCAATGACTTCGTCATATCAGACGGTAGCTTTCATTTCGAGACGAGGGAGCGGGTTTTTAAAAACGATTTATTGACCTCATTAAAAACTGTCCCGCACAAAATGCTAACTGCTGAATACCTATCGCCGTCACGTCAATCAAAAACGCGCACCTGTTTTTTTTTTCACACTTTACTATTTTCCAACTGCGCGTCGTCAAGGCTTCGTTTTTTTTTTCATGGGCACCTGTTTTTTTTTTCACATTTTAGGCTTCGGGTTTTTTTTCACACACACCGAAAAACACCCGGGCAACGCCAGGTACCCCTCGCTAGTCTATAATATAAATCTCACCTGTCTGTATGTATGTATGTTTGTTTGTGGTCAAGGTCTGGTGTGGACGTGTGTTAAAAGCACACAGATGTCTTAGCATCATACTGTGCTTCTCCCAGACAAATCAACCCCATGTGCATGTCATGACCACTACCACGCAGACGGGGCTCTGATGAACAGCGAGTGTCCTGCGCCGTATAACTGCCTTGTGGGTCTTTGAACCAAAGGCTAAGGGTGAGGTAACCCTGACAGAAGCCTCCAGAGGAGCTTGGGCCCTGTCAGCTACGGCATACATGGCCCACCAGCGTGTGGAGTATGCTCTGGTGCCCAGCAACCTAAGTCCCAGTCATGGATCAAATGGCATGGTGGGTAGAGAGTGATCCCGTAAGCCGTGGTGAAGGCAACCTCTCTAGGAGATGGAAAACCCTGATAGAAAACCTGCGGCGACTGCTGCTTCCAATGATGTTGACTTGCTCTTCTTTTTGGTTCAATGTGGCAGTTGTGTAGAGGGTGGGATTTTCTCAGTGCTAAGTTTTTCCTCACTATAAAATGCTTCAAGCACAGGCATTACTTGATATGCAATGGAATACACATTTTGCAATCAGTATGTATCTCGATAACAAAAAGACTGGCTTTGGCCTAAAACGGCAAATAGACATTCAATGAGAACCGATGCAAATATGGGCATCAATGGCAATAAAGGCTCTGGAACATCTAGGGTCTGGCTTGGTAGGTGTTCGGGGCACTACAGCTTGGACCCGGTCATCAGTGAATGTGCAGGACTATAGAAAGTTCATAGAAGTAACTGTCCAGCACATGTTGCTAGTTGCGCTCATGTTTGTGTCATTTGAGCCAGAGATATATTGAGTAATAGCAATACTCGAGAACGAGTTGCTGCCATCAGGTCTGCCTAAAACTTTCGACAGAGGAGACAGATTTTCACAAGATCGGTATCGTTTTTAAGCTCAAACTTTCAGACGACAAATATCAAAAATTGGCTGAAAACATTAATTCCTTCACCCTTAACTGGGCACTTTTCAACAGGGAGGGGGGTTGATTTTTTTGCCGATATTTTCGAAAATCATTTCCTCTTTTCGATTGACTAGCCTCAATTTAAACCTTCACCATTTTTCGGTTTGGCGATGGCCACAATGGCAAAGACGTCACTTATTTTTTTCATTCTTTTCCTCCTTCACGGTATGGGTTCAGGCCTGCCAGCCTACTACCACTTTTTATTTTTCATATATATATTTTTTTTTTTTGCTTAACACACATCTTTAAACACCCGGGTAAAGCCGGGCACCCCAGGCTAGTTTTAAATAAGAATCAAATTTACAAACTGTCATTGCCTGCTAAATACTTAAATAAATCAAACAAATATATCTCTTCTCCATTTATTTATTGAAAATGGGGTTCTTACCCAGAATTTCCTCTATATTACAATACAAAAAAAAAAAAAAAATATGTATGATATATGTACCGGAGACAGAACAAAAATGTCATATTCCAAAAATCACATAAATTGATCAACCAGTTTTATTGTAAACTAAGAAAATTAAATTTCATGAGTAAACAAAAAGAGAAAAATTTCGAGTTGCCATTTTGAAGATAGAAGGGCAGATACTCCACAAAAATTAAAAACTTGTGAAATCAGCCTTGTAGCACCTACGATTTCCTATCAATCACTTAAAATCGTTTAAAAATTATTTTCTTTATAAAAATAAAACTATTTGATAAATTTATGTGATTTTTAGAATAAGATCTTTTCATTCTATCACAGATACATATAAAAAATTTTCTGTACTTTTTTTTTATGGGGGAATTTTGGATAACCACTGAAAATTTTAAGAATTTAAAAATTTTCAAACAATATTCTTTTTGTTCCAAATGTTTTCGAGATAATGATTCATAATTCGTATTATTTGGATTCTTCGGACTACAGTTCCCATCTTGTATGTTATCACCCCAACGTTTCAGCTGATGTAACCTCCGACAATAAAACAGACTTGGTGGACAAGTAAGACATAGAATGACATCTATTTGTGCTAAATATGGTTAACTTGCAGAAGTAAGGATTGGGAATTTTATTAACGACTAGCGGGGGTGCCTGGTATTGCCTGGGTGTTTGTAAATATATAAAAAACAAAAAAAAATATGATAATAGGCAGGCAGGCTCGAACCTGCGATGCGAAGCTGGAAAAGAAAGTGAAAGAAAAACTGAGAGTTTGCCATGACGCAAGCGGAAGTATAAAGCGTTGAAATTTAGCGATGTCAACCATTACGCCAGAGCGGATAGCAAAATGAATGAGTTGGTCTGGCTGTAAGCTAGTTAAATTTTCAGCTTTTTGCCATATTTGTTTCCCCACAATGTTGAGGAGAACCAGCCCCCCTCCCCCAAAAAAAGGGGAAGCTCTGGCAGTGTCCAAATGAATAGCAATTGTCTGATATGAAGGGTTTCCCTCAAATTGATCAAAGCTGATTGCCTTCAAGACGTACCGGCCAGGTGGATGCATTTGCATCGATTTAGTTTCACTTTATATGAGAAAGACAAAGAAATACTCGAGACGAGAGAATTTTTACAATTCGATCAAAATAAAGATAGAGGCGATGTCCGTCTGCAAATCGGAAATATTATGATCAAGGAAGTATAAGGAAACCTCTCCAGAAATTTAACCGACGCGAGAAGCGCGGCAAAAAAATCTCTTTCTTGGACATACAAACGCACATGCCCATTTTGCCTTTCATATAATAGACTAGCGAGGGGTACCCGGTGTTGCCCGGGTGTTTGGAGGTGTGTGTGAAAACTCCGGGGACGGGGGTGGGGGGTGGGGGTAAAAAAAAAAAAAAGTAAGTATGAGGATCGAACCCGAACCGTTGAGGCAAAGTTGTAAATTAAAGTGTGAAAAAAAAAAAGTGTGACGTTAACGATTGCCCCAGCGCGAGATGCTAACAAAAACACGTTTGAATTCATTTAATTACTTGGATTTGGCAGGTACCCGTTTTAATGAGTTAATGAGGTCAAGTTTGAATGCGGGATAGTAATTTCATTTACTGCTGAACGCTTTTTTTTTTCCCCCAAGATGTTATAGGAAAAAGACTAACCCACATGCGGCGAGCGACAAATGTTGAATATTTATCTTCCCGAAATCGAGCAAATTAAATAGATAGGCGAGCTTCGTTGTTAACTGTGAGATATTACGATTTATATGTGATATAAAAAGTTTTAAGAAGTTGTGAACCGACTGACCGCTTCTCTGAAAAAAGCCTTTTGTAGACATACAGAAAAAGCGAACACACATACAAACATACATACATTTTCGCTTTTATATTTATAGATTCCACGAGAGGCACTTTATTTGGGTCACCCTGTATTACTGTTGGGACAATTAGCCAGACTTGGTATCTTGGTGCTTAAACGGTGCTTTTAATTGCTTTACTTCTTTTATGAACTTAGTACGCCATTACTGGTACTAAAGTTTGGGGTGCAACTTTACTATAGTGTGTCTTCGAAAAAATGTATTTCAGAGAAAAACATAACATCATGGCGAAATTAGCATGAATTACAAAAATTACGAGAAATGTTCCAGTAAAAAAATAATTATAAGTAAAAACAGAATTTTTCGAAATTGCTAAATTAACCCTTTAGAAGATCAAAATCAGGGGGAGATAACTGCATTATACAAATGCTACTATCCTTCAGGTCAGCCATCTTGCTTCTTCTGCATAAAACTGCACACATTTTTCCAAAAATTAGCTCTTCTACTTGACCATTTTTTCTTAATTTTTTTTAAAATTTATACTAATTCCAACATGACATGTAAGTACGTAATAATGTGTTTGCCTGAAATACCTTTGCTCGAAATTACACGACTGGGTCGGACGATGCACTATAGTAAAGTTGCTCCAAGTTTAGATATTTGATTGATATTAAACTATGAGTAAAATTAAAATTTATACATCACTCATACCCCATATGTGTATTTTTACTTTTGCTAAAATATATGCAAATATTACACGGATTTTTATGGTAATTTGAAAATTAAAAACAATGACTCTTTAGGTAAATATTTAGATTTAAAAAGAATTAAAATCACAAATTGTATTAGAATCAGGAACTTAAAACAGAATTGGAAATTATATCCAAATCTTGAAAAATATTGGAATCGTTCAATCAATACCCTGTTTATACATCTCAATATGAAACAATCATATTGATACACTGGTTCCTGGTAGACCACCAAAGTTAAGCAATGTTGAGCCTAGTCAGTACTAAAATGGGTGACTATTTGGGAATTTCAGGTGCTGTACGTGCTCTCCGCTTATCTCGGCATTGTCTCCAGTCATCTAGCACTTCTCCTTGCTACTGGACTCAAGCAGTGCCGATTCAGGAGAGGTGTGGTTGGAGATGGCACAACCCTGGTCTCATAATTACTCACACAGCTACCCTTACAGAGGGTATCCATTGTCTTTTGAGACTGAACAGAGGCATCAAGTACCTCTCATCATTTATGACCAAAAATTTAAAAAAAAAACTTAGATGAAATAAACAAACTTACGTGTATTCTGTGCTTGAATGACAAGCTGCACCCACACTTGCTCGGATTCTTTTCACTTGAGCCAAAATCTGTCGTCCTAATGAAATAAAAGATTTAATTTTAAATTCGAGAAAAGAAAATTTATTTTTTTGTTCAAGAAAAAAAATGACCTGGAATAGCTATACCTCAGTAAGGAATTTGTAATCTATAAATATAAAAGCGAAAATGTGTGTATGTATGTGTGTCCGCTAAAAACTTTCGACAGACAGAACAAAAATTGACAAACTTGGTATCATATTGAAGCTCCATCCTTAGCCCCAAAAATATCGAAAAATTGGCCAAAAACGTTAATTTTTTCACCCTGAAATTGACAATTTTCTACAGGGAGTGGGGTGGGTCAACAAAAACCGTGTTCTCATGACGACCGGTTCTACGCATGCGTTAGATGACGTCATGACCTGATTTAGTCTAAATAGTTGAAGAACTGACTAAATTTCATGTACGTCGTGTTAGGTCAATTGGTTAACGCGTTGGGTTATTATCTAAACGTTTTGGGTTCGAATCGTGGTGTGAGATTTTTCTTTTTTTTTTTTTTGATTTTTTAAATTTAAATATTGAAGCAGGGTTATTTAAGCCATTTTTCACGTAACGTTCGTTTTTCTGTTTTTTTTTCTATGTAGGATGTATGGAAGTGTTAACTGCTCTTGAACGAGCTTACATTTGAGCCGGCTCAAACAAAATGTAAGCCCTTTTCAGAGCTGTTTACACTTCCTTTTCTCCTCTGTCAAAGAGATATATTCTCGAAAATTTGGGGAAATTTACACACATATCTTGTACAGACAATGTTTGTAAATAAATATGAAAATTATTGAAATTCCTTCAATACTGTCATCATTCTTTACTATATAGTCCATTCCCACAAACTGCATTGCCATAGCCGTCAAAACACAGACCTTTCATATACATCATATAACAATGAGAACATATTTTTATGATATACAAAATATTGCAAATATTCACAAAGCGGCTTCATCATTGACGTGAGCAGAAACAATTGTCTGCCAATAAAGTGTTTTTTGAGGAAATTTTAAATATTTCTTAGAATAACTAAGGTTAATAAAATGCTAAATTAAGAGTTCTGGTCATACATTTTTTTTTTTTTTTCAGAATTCAATTCACAATCGCGAATAATAATATAACATTTTAAAAAAAGTCAACGATTACAAATCTGATACCTTACCTTCAAGATTTCCATCAAGAATGGAAACATTACAGGTATTTGGAAGCCGGTGGACGCCTGGTTTCCGACCGTTGAAACTGACCCCATCTTCACCAAAGGTTTCCTAATATATAGAAAAAGAAATAAAAAGTATTTTTACGAATATTATTATTTAGTTCTTATTTGGACTTGTAGCAGTGTCCACCCGAGCTCCATTTATGTTAACCACATCACGTATCAAGGCCATACACCCTCATCGATCGACAGCAGAGTCAGCAGCATAATCTAACAATTCACGGTTCCTGTGTCGGGCAGCAATAGCGTGAGGACCGGATACAAGTTCCATATTCCATTATTTAGTTCAGATATGATTATTAAAAGTGTGATATTAATTGTATTCTACGTTAAATAAATTCTCTCGATCATTCAATTATCGCTTCTCTTTTTTTTTTCTTTTTTTTTTTTTTTTACACTCATTTTCACTCCAAACAAGGTATACTGCCACCTAGAGCGTAAGGGTCTACTATCTGGGATCATGTCTACCAGAGGACCAAGGGGAGTTGAGCAGCAAAGTATCTGTTCACATTAGGTTTAAACTTCTGCAGGTTAGTACAGTCAGGAAAGCAGGAAACAGGAAGGGAATTCCAACGTAAAACAGTCCGAAAAAAAAAAAACTATTAGAGTAGTACGTTTTCCAACATCTATGGACCTGAACAGTGAAGGGGTGAGATTTTGCTGCTTGTCAAGTTAGTCTAGAGCATGTATGTCGAGGGGGCACAAGTACTATTAGTTCATCAGAGCACATTCCATGAAAGTAATAGAAAAACAGGTACAGGGATGCTACGTTACAGTGAAAAGAGGATGGAACCTGCTCAATAATGTGGGACCTATTAGATTTGAGATTTTTTTTTTTCTCAATCTTGTCTGAGAGACTAGTGGTAGGTACACCATTGCAAATGTGACAACAATACTCTGTGCGTGGGCAAATTAGAGCTTTGTAAAGATATAGGGAGCTCTCTGGTGCGAGTAATTTTCTAGCACAATAGAAGGAGACCATCTTTGCAGCAGCCTTGGCAATGTCCTTAATGTATTTGTTCCAATTCATGTTGCCTGTGAATGTTAGGCAGAGGAGTTAGGAAGAAATGTGTTACTTTTTAATGAAAATCAATGTTTCATACAAGATTTTATTTTCATTGGAAACTATTTTGTTATAATTATATATATATATATATATATATATATATATATATATATATATATACTAGCAAAAGTACCTGTCGTTGATTGGGTTCAAAAACAGCCTACAGAAAATGGACCCTGATTTATGAAAGTATAATAGGTTATGAAAAGGAAGGGAGTATCAAAACCAAAGCAAAATATGATGAAAGTAAAAATAAAATAGATAAACCCCATAATTTATTATACCATACCTGTTCACACTGAAACACTTATCAAAATATTTTGTGGATCTATATTTAAAAACCTTGTTAAACTTTGTGACATTTTTCCATTCTTTGGAGGTCAGGCGCGAATGAACACTCCATAATTTTATTATACCATATTTCTTCAAACTGAAACATAATTATCAAAGTATACTTACACAGATAGATATGAAAAGTCTTTATTAAAGTTTGTGCCTATTTTCATTCTATGGAGGCCAAGCGCGAACGCAGATCCCACAATTTTATTATACCATCCCTATTTAAGTTGAAACATTCTTATCAAAGTATTCTTATGTACATCTATATCAAAAACACTTGTAAACGTTTTTTTTAAATTTTTAAATTTTTTATTTCCATACTTTGTGGACCAGGTGCGAACGCAGACCCCACAATTTTAATGAACCACCATTCTGCCAGATCAAACATACCCATTCCTGTGTCTCGATACATCTTCTATCATTATATGTAATCAGTTTTTTTTAAATAGTCAACCATATAGGAGCCTATTCGTGACCAGACACACGCACACACACAGGAATTCAGCTTTATATATATATATATATATATATTGATGGACTCTCCTCTCGATTTCGACTTAAGAGTTTCCGCCACAACAACTGAGTTGTTCGGAAATCCACACAGATGATTTGTTTATAGTGGAGAAGGTTTTGTGTAAAACCAACCATATTTTTTGCTATTACTGCCAATCCTTGTCGGTGCAGATGACTGCCACAAGACAAAGCACACAGAACAACGCAGGTTTTTACATCAGAGTTTCCTTCTCCTAGATGAATGTCTTAACTAAGATTGGGGGTGCATCACTCCCAGTGAATTAATGCGCCTCCAGATACCAACCTGGAAATTTCTACGATTCAACGGTACATATAGTGCCTAGCCTTCCCAAATGGTCACCCATCTGGTACTGGCCAGGCTCAATGTTGTTTAACTTTGGTGATCTGGTGAGAACCAGTGTGTCAACGTGATTGTGCAGGATATATATATATATATATATATATATATACAACTACTTCATTTATTCACATATATTTACTATACGAAAGTATAGATTTATGCGTAAACTTTAAGTATTTACTTCAAAAGTGCTCAATACGTAGGTAGAGCTAGTTAGTAATTTATAAAATATATATGGCGATTAAACTACACTGAATATTCTGCGTTTCATCCATATACATATATATAAATGGAAATGTATAAAAAAGAATACGAAAAGTATAAAAGCTTAATTCGTTTTCTATTGGTGACGTGCAGGAATAAAAAATAATATTATGAAAAAAAATTTTTTAAACTTCTTTTTACAAGTACATAATTTTCGACTAATCCTTCAGTCTTCATTGGTGAAGTGAAAATGATGAGCATACACGGGGAAAGGAAAAGGAAGGAGGAGGAGGTATAGCCAATGAGAAGGTACCACGTCAGTTTTAAATATATACACATAAGTACACACATGCACACAGTACATATACACATATAAACGAAAAATTAAAAATTAAACAGTAAATAAAAATGAAGAAACATGCCTTTAACTGTCCAATATTTTGAATTCTAACGATATTATTTATTCCAAGAGAGAATAAGAATTCAAAGGATATAAGACGTTATGAGGAGAAACGCTATGATATAAATTATATGATACTAAGGAAAAGCACTTACAACAAGTTTTTCTTCCAGGTAATCCCGAATCTCTTCCATATGCTGGTTATACACTGTCACATTTTGTCTGATAAGAGCACAAGCCTAAAAGCAAAAAAGTAAAAACAATTATTTTTAAATAAGTTTACAAAAAATAATTTAAATACTTTAATGAAAAATGTTTGTCCGTTTCACAAAAATCTATTCAACGTTAAAACTAACTACTGTAAAGGATCCATTAAAGATCTTACTTCATCCAGTTTTGGCATTCATAGTGTTGAGAGTATCCCAGACTCTGTGGTGGGAACCGCCAAGCAACATGTTACACATACTATCCATCTAGTTATATCACTTCTTAGTAATGATGGGACGATTCCCATCTGTTTTCCGATTCCAATTCCAATTCTTTTTAAATTTCTTAATATATATATACCTATAGAGTTGGGGTTTTTTTTCTATTATTTTTGGATTTTGGATATGTGCATGTTTCCACAAATGCAAAAATATATTGTGGATGTGGGAGGGAGGGGTCTCTAGATTTATGTTATACTGGTAATTCAAAATCAATAAATGTTCCAGCAGATACAAAATTTTGTTTCACATAAAATCTTTGGTACTTATACAATCTAATCAAGACATTAAAAAATGAAAATATTGAAAAAAAAGTTATATTGTACTTACCCGTTATGGAATGAAGTCCTCCAAAAAAAAAAAAAATTTTCACTGAACTTGATCGAGTAGCTTTTTTTTTTTACAGAGGAAAATCAAATTTTAATGAGATAGATCATATCTCGCCACCTTGTTTACCTCGCGCTCGAGGAGAGAGGAGGCACCAAGGGAGATAATTTCATTACCGCTTAAAGTTTGTCAAAATTTGACAAGATTATTTTTAAACATGGGCAGAAAAAATACCTAGATAAATATTTCACTTATTTTACAGAGTTTCATTTTGTCCGCTGTTAATCCCTTTTTCATTTAAAGGCCCCCCCCCCCCCGTCTGTGAAATAAGTAAGATGGCGGGATATTATCGGTCTCATTAAAATTTGATTTTCCTCTGTAAAAAAAAAAAACAAAAAAAACTACTTGATCAAATTAAGTAAAAAATTTTTCCAGAGAACTTCATTCCATAACGGGTACGTACAATATAACTTTTATTAATATTTTCATTTTTTAATGTCTTGATTTAGCTGTACAAGTACCAAAACTTCAAAGAATCATTTTTTGGAATTAGAAAATAGAAATAAGTTTTTCGATTCCAATTAATTGTCCCAATTCTACTTCTTACACAGTTGAACCAGACCTTCCACATTCTATCACAATCTAATGCCATATCAGCATATATCATTTAACATCCATTTTACATGCTGGAATGCATTAGAAAGGCGATATCTGAATGTGTTATGGATTTACCTGGGATCCAAGCGTCAAGTTCATATAAGAGGTCACACACTGTACATGGTCGAACTACCGAGATGCTGAGTGTGTAAGCTGTCTGTAATCTCAATTTAATGCTGTTAAAAAGACTATCTGAATCCTAAAGGACATGTGTGATATCACGATTGCCAACCCCAACATTGTTTGCCGTAGTTTCCTTCATCTTCTGTTCACAACCATAATCAGTATTCAATATGTCATCCATATAGCAGACAGTAGTTTGATATCAAGTAGGGTGCCATCTACATCAGCTTTACCATCATAATAAAATTCTATCATCATCATTGGTGAAGACGGTGATCATGTTTGCGATCAGGATGAGAAAAAAACAGATGCCTATGCACGGATTTTTTTTTTTTTTTTCAAGTGTATGTTATTTCTTCAGAATGGCAAGGAAATCCTAGATGGCATAGTTAAGATAAAGAAAAAAAAAAAATTGAAACAAAAATGAAAGAAAAAAAAAAACTCAGGCAACACCAGGTGAGATATTTTTGCCTTCTAGAAAAATATGGTCAAAGAATTTGTCATAAAAGTTCATCAACTTTGGTTGGAAAAAGAAAGAAAAAAGAAAGAAAAGAAAATTAATAAATTAAAGCCTTGATCCACTGACCGAACCATTAGCTTTATAAGGCTCTTCCATCTGAGAAAGTCAGGGTTTTTTTTTTAAATATAATACATTGTGGATTTTGTCTCATTTTATCATTTTATCAGGGATGTTAACTATTTTTAGAAATGGAAAATTAGTATTTAAGAAATTCCCAACAAATAAAATGAATGCTCAAAACTAAAATCTTGAGATTGTCAGTCTTTCAGTCTGTTTCAGTCAATTGATCTATTTTGACTTTCTTATAAATAGAGCTTAAAACATTACTATAGCAAAATAATTACAGTTTTGGTGTAACATATCGAATTGTAGTCAATTAACAAAAAAAAAATGGCATAGTTAAAGAAAAAGAAAAAAATTGAAAAAAAAATGAAAGTAAAAAAAAACAAAAAACTTCTAGACACCATTTCATGAGATATTTTTATCTTCTAGAGAAATATGATCAAAGTGGAAAGAAGCTGTCACAAATGTTCACTAACAAAAAAAGAAAAGAGAAAAAGAAAAAGAAAGAAAACAGGAAACAAAGAAGAAAAGAAAGAAAAAGAAATAAATATTTCGAAAAGAATCTTACCATGCCAAGACCAGCAATCATTCCAGTATTTTCAGTTCTGAAAAATAAAAAAATTTAAGAAAAATAATTAATAAGGATTGAAATAAAGACATTGCAATATTTTTTTTTTTTAAATTAAATTTTCACCCCAAACAAGACACACTGCCACTAGGGGC
Source organism: Euprymna scolopes (assembly GCF_053919585.1). Classification (NCBI taxonomy): domain Eukaryota; kingdom Metazoa; phylum Mollusca; class Cephalopoda; order Sepiida; family Sepiolidae; genus Euprymna; species Euprymna scolopes. Next base: position 32,885,136 of record NC_136512.1, on the reverse strand, counting down.
TACTGTCAGGGACATAAGTTGCAGGGATACTATGTAGGGAGTTAAGCAGCAAGATGTTTGTTCACATTAAACTTGATCTTCTGCATGTCAGTACAATTGGGAAAGCAGGTACCCAGAATAGAATTCCAAAGTCTAGCAGTTCTGGGGAAGAAACTATTAGAATAGAAGGCTTTCTTACATTTAGGGATCTCTACTGTGTAGGGGTGGGACTTTGCTGCTTGTCAGAGGAAATTATGTCAAGAGGGTATGAGAGCTTGTAGTTTGTCAGAGCATCCACCATTAAAATACTTATAAAATAGGCAGAGGGATGCAATATTTCGTCGATGGAACAGAGGCTGAAGCCTAGATGACAGTTCAGGACCTATCAGATTGGTGACTCCCTTTTAAACTCTGTCCAGGAGTAAGAGACTAGCAGCAGATGCACCAACCCAAATGTGGCAACAATACTCCATACATGGGCAAATGGTGGCCGTATAGAGGTACAGGATACTTTCAGACGTAACTTTCTAGCATGGTAGAGAGAGCCCACTTTCTTCGCAGCAGCCTTGGCAATGCTCGCAATGTATCTGTTCCAACTCATGTTCCCTGTGAATGTTAAACCAAAGAGTTTAAATGAAGTACTTTCAGGTAATGTATCTTTAGCAATAGCTCTTGGTGGTTAAGAAGGTTTCTTGTAATTATTAAAGGAAACAAGCTTAGTCTTGGCAGCATTGAACATTACCATCCATTACTTGAAAAAAGAAATCCAACCGCACATGCATTACGATGCATATTCAGTAATGACACAATTTCTGATACTAACAAAAAGCCTGCGATTAGAAAAAAAAAAGATTTTGCTATCCAGAAAATGGAATGCCATTTAAAAGGAAAAGTAATAAACTCTTCAAAACCAAGGTTCACTGCTGAGAAAGGTACAAAATTATGTCCACTTCAGTTAAGATTAGTCAGTTTTTATGGCCACTGATTAAACAGCTGATCATTATTAAGAAATCTCTGTGCAATTGAAGCAGGATTGCCCCATCTCATACACATATATTAGTGAAGTGATAATTTCAAAATTTTTCCCGATTCCAATAAAATTACTGATTCTTTTTAAATTTCTAAATATTTAACTAGAGATTTATTACTTTTGTATAATTTTAAAATTACTGTTAAACATTATGTAATGTCTGCATATATTTTTGCAAAAAGGTATATTTTGTGTAAAGTTTGCAAAAATATATGCAGACAAAGTATATTTTGTGTAATGTCTGCATATATTTTTGCAATCTAGGTATATCTTGTGTAATGTCTGCATATATTCTTGCAATCTAGGTATATTTTGTGTAATGTCTGCATATATTTTTGCAAACTAAGTATATTTTGTGTAATGTCTGCATATATTTTTGCAAACTAAGTATATTTTGTGTAATGTCTGCATATATTTTTGCAAACTAAGTATATTTTGTGTAATGTCTGCATATATTTTTGCAAACTAGGTATATTTTGTATAATGTCTGCATATATTTTTGCAAACTAGGTATATCTTGTGTAGTGTCTGCATATATTTTTGCAAACATAAAAAATACACTCGGTAGTGAACAGTGCGCATATATTGCAAGAGTATATCTCTAAATATTTTTTCAAAAATGTTTTCTTTCCGATTGAAAATTGTGAGACAACTAAAGATTTATTTCTCTTTTAAGGTTAGATTAGGTTGTTTTGTTTTACGGCATTTCAACCCTTTTCAGGTTATTTAATGCCGAATCTGGTGATTTTGAAGAATGATTTTTTAATATAGTATATTTTTTTTTTTAAGTTATTTTGGAAATAGCATTCATGTTGCATCCAGTTATTTTGTAGAATGTTTTTATTCTTCAAGCTCTTTGTATCTTCAATCGCTGGTTTCTAGCGTTTGGTTTGGTTATTTTATTTTGTTTTTGTTCCCTGTCCTGCAGAGAACATGAATGAGTTTTGCAATGGGAGAGAGAAAAAGGGCTACAGTATTAATGTTTGGTACATATTTTAAGTTAGAAAACCAGTCTGGAAGTGGGGGAGGTAGAAAGAGAAAGAAGGAATGGGAAGAAGGAAAAGGGGGGATGGTGGGTTGTTGTTTTTCGTTTGCAAAAAGAAGTAGAAAAACAATGTTAGGTGCATTTTGTCTCAGGATGCTAATATCTTCAGACAGCCTGATCTAGTAGCACCATATTCTCTTTTAAACCAAAGCTAATTTTCATTAGTTCATCATTAGTTGACAAAATGCTATTTCAAGGTTTCCATAAACAATTGAAAATAGTCAACAACTGTATGCAAAACAGAATAATCTATATATCTATAAAAGTGAACATGTCAGTGTGTGCGTCTGTGTACATTTCTCTACGCAATAACTGTCAATTTTATGTCTACAGACTCGAAATTTGATATACAGGGTACTAAGATTTGGGAAAATCTTTGTGATTGGATTTCGGCCAGAAATTTGGCTGTTAAGGGGTCAAAGTTCAACGATTTGTCCTTTAAGAACTCTACCAAACTCCCAACAATTTTGGGTCTAAACATTTGAAATTTTAGATATAGGTTCCTTGGACATGGATCTAACTTAATAACTTGATTTGAGCCCAAAACAATAAATGTTAAGGGGTCATAATAGGGGTCAAAGTTAAAAAAAATTGACCACATTTTTTTTTATTTGCTCAACATATACTTCCAAACACCCGGGCAACGCCGGGCTGAAATGCTAGTTGAAAAGAAAAAAGGTATTGTTAGAGCTCTGCATCTAATGCGAATTCACTCAAAAAGAAAAATGTGTTTTTTTTTTGTTTTGTATTTTTTTTAGGCGATTGCATGTAAATAGCCTGAAAAAAAAAAAAAAAAAAAAAAAGATAAAATGTACAAATGTACATGTTTAGTTAATTATTTTTTTAATGTTGCCGTTACAAACAAACAAAGGCAAAACACAAATAAAAATGTAGGTTGGCATTTTTTTTCTTTTTCAACAAAAGTTTTTTTTATTACTGTTATAATTGTTTCGGCACCATTTAAAAAGGCTCTCGCTGTGACATGTCCATTATATCTGCATTTCTATTTCTTCCTGCTGCAGCCGGCCACTTCTCGCCTTCACATTTACAGATCCATTTTCTCCGACGGTGATTTTCTTTTTTTTTTTGTCCCGAGCACATGCTGCATTTTTTTTCCTTTCTCTTCTCACACCAACTCGTGCACACTTTCTCATTTGCATATGTCCTTTTTTTCGGCTGCTGCTGCTAATCTCTTTGCACACTCCTGCTGATACTTTCCACATGTTCACATGTGTTACATTACAATTTGGAAATTTTTTTAATTTCAAGAGATTTTTTAAAAAATCTCCCCCCCCCCCACTAGTTAAGATGAAATCCCAAAATTTTATGAAAAAACTAGCACTCTTTCATCACTGTGTCTGAAAAGAAATGTACAGAAAACAATAAAAAGGAAAACTACTTACCCTGGTCGGAAACTGTGTTCTTGGGGTCCTCCTTCGAGAATAGGGTAGAGAGGAACTAAGGATCGAGGATTACGGGCAAACACAGCTCCAATTCGAGGACCATAAAACTAAAAGAAAAAAAAAAAAAAGAAACATTACAACAATATTTTTTAACATTAGTTTTCCAAAAGCAAACATAAAAGGAGATTTATTAATCTATAAAGTTAGGTATGTGTGTATGTTTGTATTTTTCTATGTAAAGGATTCACTCCTAAACTAATTAACCAACTATGAATTTTGGAACACAGCTGCTAGGCATAAGTGTGAATAATGCGAGTAATATTTAGTTTACTTTGGTTTTATGCAAAGGATGCAAATTCAGTGATGTGAAAATTCAGATACTGCTGATTGTTTTAACAAATAGGTTTTTAGGCATCAATTGATAAATATTCCTCAAATTTTTTTTTTTAGTATTTTAAAATGAGTTTAGGAGGTATAACATCCTCACCCATTTGAAAATTAAAATATTTGAGATTTGTATTAAATTTAATCTATGGTCATGAGACACCAATTAAGTAAAATTCCCTTAATCTAGATTTTTTATTAAGCTCCCTTAAGCCTAAAATTTTAAACATTTTCTAGAATCAAAATCATGTAATAGATTTTGATTAAAATTGGAATAAGGATTCTAGACATAAGGTTTAGTTTCATTATATCTTGATTTTAATCTTTAACAGGGGACATATGGCACAATGATCAAGAGCCCTTTTGATGGGAGCCCCAACTCCCCACATTTGGGGGGCTTCTACCAGACTTTCCTTGTACTCGAATGGAGACAAATTTGAAAAAAGTGTTATGTAAAACATAAAAAATACGGCAACCCTTCGCTTGACTCAAGCTGACAGGTTGTTGACAAAAAGCAAAGGCAGCCGGGTTGCAAAAAGTCAGATCAATGTTGATTGACACCAGCTTCCAAAGGTTGAAGTTCAGAACAAACGATTGAACTGACAATCTTTCAATATCTTTATACATGTTTCTCTCGCGATGTCTCAATGTAGTTAACACCATTGAAACTGGCTCAATTCACCCTGGGTACTACAAGTACAAGCAAGTACACATCTCTCTCTTTCCTTCATTTTCATCATCATGAGAGAAAAAGATATTCACAATAAAAGTCTGACTTGACGTATACAGTCGCATGCCAGCTCCAATTCTCGAGCTTTAAAAAAAAGAGTTCCTTCTTCAAAATGAAATAAATTTATATTTTTATAATAACATGCGTTGTTTACTGATTGTATACAACGTACAATTCCAGCAGAAGAGTTCTTGCCAATAATGACACCGAGTGTAAGGGTAAGTAACGTAGATCATATTTAGTTTAATTTAGCATTATGCATAGAGGGAAAATGGCAACTAGGATTCCTTTATGAAAATTTAGATATCTCTGATTCTGATAAAGTTTCAATAAATATTACACATCAATTAATAAATATTCTGATTCTGATCAAGTTTTAATAAATATTACGCATCAATTACGCATCAATTAATAAATATTCTCATGATTTCAATTTCTATGGAGCATTTTAAAGGATCGTTACGATAGATAATATGGGCACAAAGTTCAAATATTTTCGATTTGCAAGAAATTTGATTAAATATCAACTAAGCCAGAATCCTAAAATTTCAATTTCTTAAGGCCCCTTAAGCTTAAGCCCCAAATTTTAGACATCTTTTTCCAGAATCAAAATCATGTAATTTAATTGGATTTAAATTCGGATAAAACTACAATATATAAGGCTTAAAAATAAAATAATGCAGTCAACCATAGGACACAAAGGCTCTATTTTCATTGCTTACTAAATCAAGAATGAGCAAAAGGCACCACTCCTTTCACAGAATTAATCGACTTACACTTGCTTTTCACCTCATAACAGTGGGTGCATAGCAAGTAGGCATCAAGTACAATTTTGTTTAAATCTTTCATATAACTTCACCGAGGATTAAATTTTGGTACCCTAGCCCATTAGTCAAACACTAATGATTATGCCAAATAAGCCAGGCTATAAGATTTAGTAGCATCTATATATTAATATTGGAATGATAAGTTTGAATTGGGAATCAGAAAAATCAGAACTTGGGGAGGAGGGGGGGTACGAGAATCATAAAAAATTTTCCGATGATAAAACCGATTTTTTTTTTTTTTAAATTGTTCTGTTTTTATTTGTTCTTCTTTAAAACTTAATTTCTCCGTTGACATGCCTGATATTTATTGATTTTATTAAAAAACTAAAATCTATAGATCACTCCCCTTACACAGACACAGCCACAGCCGTATTATATATGCACATATTACATGCGTTTTTGTGGTAATCTGAGCAAAAAGACTTTATAGCTAAATATTTTTAAAAAGAATAAGAATCAGTAATTTGGAAAAGAATCCCTAATTGTATTGGCATCATGAAAATAACTCCATAGATAAATATTCTTTTTAAAAAATCAGAATCAATAACTGTATCGGAATTGAGAATTTAGAAAAGAATCAGTAATTGTATCAGAACCGGGAAAAACATTGGAATCATCCCATCACCGATATATATATACTTCATCTTGATAAGGGAACATAAAAGTGATGCAAACCTGTTCTATTAATTAAATCGATGTGGTCATTAGACCTGCCTCCAGGTGACAAAATCGAATGAGCAAAAAAGCTAGAGAGAAAAAAATTTAAAAAAGGAATTGAGAATGTGCACGTTAAGTCAGACATCAAAAGAACAAACCAGTGCAAATCCAGGAAAGACCTTAATGATCTAAATTCCAAGATACCAAAATTAGCTTCACACAATGAATTGTATTATGTTAAAAATTTTAAAATGTTGTTACTGGTTTTACATGAAATATTAATTTGTAGGTTGCTGGGTTTTAATAAAAGATAGCTTTGAGGATATTTAGTTTTTATAAGAGATTTATTAATACAGACAACTTGGAACATTCTTAAAACAGGATGAAGGTAAAAAGTATGGATTGACTGCCTTTCAGAGAAAGGAATAGACAGACAGATGGATAAACAGATCACTTGTCTCTTCACATCTAGTGCATAGGCACCCCCAATCCTCACTGGAGCTTTGCAGGAAGGGATCACGTTTTGTGTGGGCTGCTTGATTTGTCATCCAAAAAGAGCAAAATCTCCATACTTCCAGAGGTCGCACAAATTTCTGTCAACTAAAGGTTAAATTCTAATCTCCCATCCATCAATCACCCCTCTATTCAACTAACGGCTTTTGATATTAGATTAGAATATAGAGGACTGGAGTTATTGAAATTATTATCATTACTGTTATTGAAAATGCAAAAATACTTCCCCCTCTTCCAACATTTTGTTATGATTAGAATTAAAAAAAAAAGGGGAAAGAAAGAAAAGGAAACCCATGCTTACCTTATGACCCACAATTGTTAGGTAATCAACACCCATGTCGTTAATATCTACATCAATCTTACCCAGAACCTGGGCAGCATCTGTATGAATTAAGATGCGTTTCGTCTCACCGGATTTTCTCTTTAGGGATCGCACCTGCTTACAAATCTTGGTAATTGGCTGCAAGGAAATACAAAAAAAAAATAAATAAATAAATAAATAAATAAATAAATAAAAAAAAAAAATAATAAATAAATAAAAAAAAAGTAAGTATTAAAAAAGGTACAAGTTTATGTACTTATATAATAATATGCTAAGGGAATTTCATGTCCGTACATAGATTATAACCTTCTACTCCTTTTTTAAAAGATGAGATTGCTTGATTGATACAGAAAAAATACTTTTTAAAATTTCATCTGATGTTGCTGTTGTATTGAATGTGAAATCACCCCCCCCCTCACAGTTTTTTCTTTCCTATTTATATCTCATCCTTACTTAAGAGATTGGCCTTCTTATTTTCGATTCAGAACAAACTGGAAAACAATGTTTTTTCTAAACTGGTGATTGGTCGGAAATGTGTTACCTCTCAATGCCATACAAGCAGTTCCAGAAATGTGGATTTGCTCAGATGTCATTGCTGTGGCACATTAGCAGAAAAAATGGCTGAACATGTTTTCTTCAAATGCTGCGAAATCCAACGGTCCTGGATGTATGTTAACGAGGCGATAGCTTGTATCTTTCTTGAACATCATCACCCAGTAAATGTATCTTATGTAATTGATAATGCCGGGCCGGTGCGGGACAGACAAATGGTGTTTTTCGTGATCCCAGTCAGTTTATTATTTAGAAAGGGTATGAAAGGTCAAAATTTTTTTTATTGATTGCTTCCCCCCCCCTCCCATTCCATGATTCTAATAAAATAATTATATATAGATGCATTTATTTAATTACAATAAAATTTTTGAACGATTTGAGAAATTTCAATAAGATGACCCCCCCCTAGAGTAAATGTGGTATTATGGTGATTCTCGTCAAGAATAGGGAAGACATTTTCTAGTTATCGTGACATGAATGGTCTTGTACCTAATTTGTTAAAATGTAAATTTAAAAAATTTTGTGCAAATAAATATTTCAAAATTTAGTATTTGTTCTGTCTAAAGCTGGTATAATAATATTGTGGGGTTTGCATTAACGCCAGATGTCTAAAGAACACACGGCAGCAACAGTTGAACAATACAACTAGTGATAAAGCATTCTATGTTGAAAATAGTAACTAGAATGGACCAAAATCGCTAAAACAAAAAAAGTTGTGACTTGAGTTTAGAAATAAACATGAAAAAAAAACAGAGCAAAACTTATAACACAGTGCTAAGAAATAAAAGTTTTAGAGACAGAAAATTATTGGCAAACAAAACATCTCAGACTAGAAAATTTAGTTGCACTTATAGAATGCAGTGGATTGCAAAAATATTCAGAATGCCTATCCAATGATTAATCGGGATAATCAGGAATGACTTGACTTGAGGCGACATTCACCCAGGATGAGTTGAGCCGGTTCCTCTCATAAAATACTCAGAATCCCAATAAACACAGATCACACACAATTGTCCACAGTGGCCAAGATAATGATGGTCAGCTAATCTCAGAAGCAGCGGCGAACATCAGAGCTATGTTCAATGCTGGTAATCAAGAATGCCGAATGATTTTTGATCAAACGTCTACAAAGATATCTCTTAATTGGTTCACTCACCTGGATGATGCCAGTGACATTATTGGCAGCCATGATGGTTATCATGACGGTGTTGGGACGAATATTCTTGATAACATCCTCCACCAAGACACGGCCAGTCTTCAAAGAAGCAGCGACAAAAGTAACCTCTGAAAAAAATTGAAGAAAAAAAAACCCTCAAAGAATTAGAGGAAAAATAAGGAATAATTAAGCAAACTTTGACAAAAAGAAAAATAATCATAGAATATTGTGAGGACCATTTTCTTTGTTGGCATCAGGGTTTTTGATGAGTGTGACAACATCACAAACAGATATGTGGATGTTATCCAAATTATTTTCTTTCTTGGGAGGAAATTCTGGAAGTAGGTGGCCCTGATTGCATAGGGTTGTATATAACACAAAGTTTTTGACAAAGAATTTGGCTTTGTCAGATGCTAACGAAATCATCTCCCGTTATGAGGGTCAAAACAGAGAATTCTACATCTATTCAGGACCTTGATTGTTATTCGCCAAAACTCGTGGGAACCGAACCACTGTTCTTCTACTTTGCATATGACTCTCGCAAATAAGTGATTAGATTCGAAACCAAATCGTGCAACACAAGCGCACATTTTCTAATGACTTAAAAATAAAAGTTCTTATTTAGAATCCTACCCAATTAAAGAAACAAAAATACAGGTACAAAGATGTAGTTTTATTTTAAACCAAGAAAATCAAATTTTATGGGTAAGCAAAAAGGTCTGTTTCACGTTATCTATAAAAAAAAACAAAAAAAAAACAAGGGCAGATAAATTCACAATAATTCAAACTTATGATATCAGCCTTGTAATGATACCGATTTCACATTAATTGCTTTAAATAGTTTAAAAATGATTTTTATAAAAATAAAACTACTTGATCAATTGATATGATTTTTGGAATATGACATTTCCGTTCCATGTTGGGTATGTACATCATAAAGATTTTTCTGGGGTTTTGTTTTTGTAATTAGATTGTATTTTAAATAAGACCCACCACCACCACCACCACCACCACCAAAAAAGAAAAAAGAAAAGAAACAATTGTGCTCATTGCACAAATAAATTATGAAAACAAATTCAGACTGACCTGCTTTTTTGTCTTCAACAAATTTCTTAAGAACCAATTTAACAGAATCGTGCTCAAGGTTAGATGTGACAAAATGTGGCAGGGCTTTCTTATTCGACGGAGAAAGATCTGAAATACATTTTTCATGGAAATGTCTTATGGCAGTTTGAAGAATCATGTTGTTGCCCTGAAAATTGAAAAGAAAAGACAAAAATCAATATGGTCCTTTGGAGTTCAATAGCATTTTTTTTATAGATGGCAAAATAATGGTAAAATAAATATTTATTGATTTTACATGACCAGCAAACTAAAATGTATAGATAATAATAAAGCAATAATATAAATAGATAATAATAAAGCAATAATATAAATAGATAATAATAAAGCAATAATATAAATAGATAATAACAAAGCAATGACAGAAAAATAATGGCACAAGAGGATAAATAGGAAAATGGCACAAGTGTAAATAATGAAGATGAAAAACTCACATTTCTCAAAATCTTGGATACAAAACATTAAAAAGTCTGTCAAATTAAAAATAAATTATATCTACTAAAAGTAGATGGGGGCTCTCTGTTACTCCCCTCTCCCCCTTAAATTCTACATCTTAGGTTATTGGGTGATTTTAAAATTGGAATCGGTAATTTCATCAGAACATGGAAAATACATACCATCGTGATTAACATGTAACCCACATCTGCTGTGGAGATGAGAAGAAATGGTTTGTATAAGTTTAAACAAAATCTCTTAGCATCCGCACAAAATATATTCAAGGATAAGAGTGGAAAGTTAATTAATGATGAATACCATGAATACCAGGGGTTGAAAATTTCCATGTACAACTTATTCATAACAATAATACTCCCAGAAAACAACAATTCTTTTCCCTTTGTCAAAAACATTGTTTCATAGATTGTAAGGATAACAAAAAAATGTAAAGGGAAAGTTAAACTTACAAGTTTGCTAAAAGTAAATTTAGGACTTACTTTTTATTTATTTATTTATTTATTTATTTCCCCCCCCCCAAAAAAAAAATAAAATTGCGTTGGAAGTAAATGAATTTTGCTAATTTATCTTAATCAGAATTTGTGAGTATAAATTGAAAGATTAAATAATATCAAAGAAAGACAATAAGCACCGAAAGGAAAACTTGTAATTAAAAAACAAATTTTTTTCTAATAATAAAGTAAATTAAAAAGTTGCCTTTGTTATGTATGTAAAAAAAATAAAGATGAAAAATAATAAAATTAAAAATGTAAAAAGAATAAAGATGAAAAGTAATCTAAGTAAAAACAAAGATAAAAAACACAAAAATGAATAAAAAAAACAGATGGAAAAAAATAAAGATGAAAAAAAATAAAAAAATAATGAAAAAAAAAATAAAAAAATAAAGATGAAAAAAAAAATAAAAAAATAAAGATGAAAAAAAAAAATAAAAATGAAAACAAAAAATGAAAAAAAAACAAAGATGGATAAAAAAAAACAAAGATGGATAAAAAAAAAGATAGATGGATAAAAAAAAAGATAGATGGAAAAAAAACAAAGATGGAAAAAAAACAAACAAAAAAAACAAAGACAAAAAAAACAAAGATGAAAAAAACAAAGATGAAAAAAACAAAGATGAAAAAAACAATGAAAAAAAAACAAAAAACAAAGATGAAAAAAAAACAAAGATGAAAAAAACAAAGATGAAAAAAACAAAGATGAAAAAAACAAAGATGAAAAAAACAAAGATGAAAAAAACAAAGATGAAAAAAACAAAGATGAAAAAAACAAAGATGAAAAAACAAAGATGAAAAAACAAAGATGAAAAAAAAACAAAGATGAAAAAAAAACAAAGATGAAAAAAAAAAACAAAGATGAAAAAAAAAACAAAGATGAAAAAAAAAACAAAGATGAAAAAAAACAAAGATGAAAAAAAAAACAAAGATGAAAAATTAAACAAAGATGAAAAATAAAACAATGAAAATAACAAAAAACAAAGATGAAAAAAAAACAAAAAAACAAAGATGAAAAAAAACAAAGAAACAAAGATGAAAAAACAAAGATCAAAAAAGATCAAAAAAAGATAAAAAAAAGATAAAAAACAAAGATAAAAAGATAACAAAGATGATGAAAACAACAAAGATGAAAAACAGATGATAAAGAAACAAAGATGAAAAACAAGATGAAAAAAAGATGAAAAACAAGATGAAAACAAGATGAAAAAAAATATGAAAAAAAGATGAAAAAAAGATGAAAAAAAAGATGAAAAAAAAGATGAAAAAAATATGAATAAAAAACAATAAGAAACAAAGATGAAAAAAGATGAATAAAAAAACAAGAAACAAAGATGAAAAATAAACGAATATGAAAAAAAAAGATGAAAAAGAAACAAAGTTGAAAAAGAAACAAAGATGAAAAAGAAACAATGAAAAAGAAACAAAGATGAAAAAAGATAAAAAAATAAGAAACAAAGATGAAAAAAAACAAAGATGAAAAAAAACAAAGATGAAAAAAAAACAAAGATGAAAAAAAAAACAAAGATGAAAAAAAACAAAGATGAAAAAAAACAAAGATGAAAAAAAACAAAGATGAAAAAAACAAAGATAAAAAAAAGATTAAAAAATAAAGATAAAAGATAAAAATAGATAAAAAACAGATGAAAAAACAAAGGCGAAAAAAAAAGACAAGAAATGAAGATGAAAAAACAAAAATGGAAAAAATAGATGAAAAAATGATAAGAAATAAAGATGAAAAAGTAAAGATCAAATAAAACAATGAAAAATAAAAAAAGATGAAAAACAATGATACAAAAAACAAAGATACAAAAAACGATAACAAGAAATAATGAAAAAAAACAAAGATGAAAACACAAAGACAAAAAAAACAAAGAAGAAAAAAAAACGATAACAAGAAGTAAAGATGAAAAAACTGAAAAAAAAAAAACAAACTAAAAAATAAAAAAGTTAAAAAAAAAATTTATATATATATATATATATATATATATATATATATATAAAACTTACTTCAGTTCCACCAGATGTGAAAACAATTTCTGAAAATAGAAAAAAAAGAAAAAAATTTACTAATTATCATAAAATCTTTTTTTACAATTTACACATCTAATCATTTCTTAGTGGTGGTGGGGATTTTAACTAATTGCTTCTATCCACAAACTTTGGATAAATAAAGAAATTATTCTAATCTTGTTATATTAAAAAAAAACAGTTACGATAACTAATGCATAATAATTAGTGAGGTCAATAAATCATAAAATTATAATGCGAAATTGTCTCTCTACTTAAAATAGTATAGCCGATCATGTATGCGCGAACAGATTGTAAAAACAAATAGGTTTGTATTTTTTTTTTTTTTTTTTTTTTAAGTATAGGGTGTCTTGAACAACAAAAAACATGTATTTCTGAACATACAGTGAAATGAAATAGCAAAGAATACCAAAGACAAACCTAACTGAAGAAACATGTTTTAACAAATGTAATTGGAGAACCATGTTTTAATAAATATAATTGGAGAACCATGTTTTAACAAATGTAATTGAAGAACCATGTTTTACCAAATGTAATTGAAGAACCATGTTTTAACAAATGTAATTGAAGAACCATGTTTTAACAAATGTAATTGAAGAACCATGTTTTAACAAATGTAATTGAAGAACCATGTTTTAACAAATGTAATTGAAGAACCACGTTTTAACAAATGCAACTGAAAAACAAGGTTTTAACAAATGTAATTGGAGAACTACATTTTAACAAATGTAATTGAAAAACTACATTTTAACAAATGTAATTGAAAAACTACATTTTAACAAATGCAACTGAATGTGCAAATGGATGACAATTATTGTACATTCAACGTTGATAAGAGTTAAAGCGGGAGTACATTTTCCGAGACATCCTTGTATGTATTAATGATGGGATGATTCTAACATTTTTTCTCAATTTCTTTACTAAATTCCTGATTCCGATTCTTTATAAATATGTAAATATTTTACTATGAAGATTTTTTCCCAATTATCAGAAAAACACATGTTAAATGTGCAGATATTTCCATAAGCATAAAAAAATACACTAGATTTTAGTTTTACTGACATTTTTATATCGATAAATATTTATTATTTTATTATTACTATAAGCAGTGGAAGATTTTGCTTTAAACAAAATCAAATAAAAAAAGACAATTAAAAGAATCGTTTTTGGCATCAGAAAATAGGCACCAATTTTTATTGATTCTAATACCTCTAAAAGTTTTGATTTTTCCGATTCCGATTAATTGTCCCAACACTAATATACAGTAGAACCCTGGGATATGGCATTATTCCATTCCGGTGTTTGTGAAATCGTGGGCCCTAAGCAAAATTTTATACAGTACATATTAAAAATTAGTAACAAGATACAGTATAGTATATAATCATGTATATAATAATAACTTAAATTACACTGTAAGTGGAGCAATTACCATAACCAGGGACCAAAAAACATATTCCACACAGTAACCTGAAAAAAAACGTATCCCGGGGCCACTGAATCCCAGGGTTCTACAGTGTGTGTGTATATATATATATATATATATATATATATATATATATATATATATATACACACACACACACACAATAATACTGACAGCTTTTTAGTGAGTCTTAGTATCTACAGATTTGATTATAAGGAGTCCTGGAAAAATCTTTTATAGATTTCTATTTTGTTTCCAATCAGATCTCCTATTCTGTTAAGACTCCTGGAACAGACCCTCTCTCAATGTAATAGTGAGATCTGTAAAAATTTCTACTAATACCTCCCCCCCCCCTCCACCCTGCCCCATTTTGTGATTTTTATAGTGAATCTATAGATTGATAATAAGTGCTGGGTTTTGAAATTATCAGCTGCTAGGTCATTATGTTGGATACCGGCACCATATGTACTAATCATTTTGACAAAAACATGCACCTGAAAGAATAATAAAATAATTATCAAATGTACCAAAAGGTCATTTGAATAAGAATTATAATCCTGGTCATGGCACCAAATCGAAGATGTTGTATTTCTGATGTGTATAAGACAATGACAGCACACTGATATATAAAAATATAGCAATATATCATTATTCTCGATGATAGTTATGAGGGGTTGGTTGCTGATTTGGGCTTGAAAAGAATTAACCTGTTAAATTTCCATGCATGCATCCCCCTCCTAACAACCAACCATAACTGAGAATAAAATTATATTTTTATATATCAGTTGGCATTCTTTTAAACACAGCAGAAATATAACAAGTTAACTAAAATCTATTGCTTACCACTGACGGAGGCACCGATCATCTCTGCAACCTGCTCTCGAGAATCTTCGATTGTGTCTTTCACACCGTGACCTGATAAGAAAAATAGACATTTTAAAGAATGCAACAGTTCATACATAGCAGCAGCATTTACAGTTTATTTATGAATTGAAAAGATGAAGCGTATATCACTTGGAACACGGTATCTCAGCTTCACCCCCACCTTTTCATTTGGGATATCAAGCATCTGGAGCCAGTTGAGAAACTGGTGATGTGAATGGTCCATGAATTCCACACAAAGACTTAAGAATACTGATTGAAAGCCCTCAACCTGTACTTGATGAAACGCAAGCATCTGCGTGGTGGCCTTATCATACGCAGCGACTACAATTGCCTTAGCTCCGCAGAGAGAGCTTTGTGGAAACTCAGAGAGGTTGTACCTAAGACGATTTCAGCTCAATTGTCAGAACGTATCTTTTTCTGTTTGCATTGCTGCACTATGAAACAGGTTGCTAGAAGTCGTGTGTCAGCATGCAGATGACTGAACAATCTAATGTAGTGCTCGATGTATCGTGGCTGCTGATCCTTGGATAATTACGCCTCACTTGAGCAGCAGAGGATGAACATTCAAACTCTTCAGTCTGACAAGAGTTGGAACAAATACATAGCCTCTCCACAGTACCAGATATGCACTGGAGAGTACACAGATGAAACTTTCTATCTTACACAGAGCATGTGCAAAAATCAGCTTAAAAATTCTCAAGGCAATATCTCTAAAAGTGTAAGCCATGTTTAGTTTCATAAAAGTTTCAGATGGTTCGTTGTTTTAAACAAGTCTTGAGAGGTGACTGGTTTGCAGTAGACAGAACAGTTTCCGATGGTTCGTTGTTCTAAACAAGTTTTGAGAGGTGACTTCTTTGCAGTAGACATGAAATTGCTCCAGAAAAGGTTTAATATTTATGAAGCAATTCTGGTTTCTGATTGGTTGGTAGCAGAACATGAATTAATTCGATTCGTCAGTTCCTAGCAGTATCATTTATAAATAGAATCATCCGACTGTGTGGGATCATACCCCATTACAAGTCCAAAATATTGCAACAATATCTATTAATTTGCGCCAACCATCTCTGTGTAAACAAAAGGAACATACCCATGATTTGGAACTTATGGGTGTTTGATGAGATTGTTTCCTTTTGTCCTTTCCTCCCATACTAAATTTTTTTCCCTACTCTCGCTAGTAACTTATGATCTTTTAACCATGGTTTTAAATGATATTGCCCCCCCCCCCACCTGCCAGTTTCCGACGTTCATTTTGAAAAGTGTCGGTCGAAAGACGTTTTAACAGAGTATTTTTTTTTTTAGCCCACCCATTATTTACCCCCCTTTCTGTCTAATTTATGTTTTTTAAACATTGAATTAGAGCTAAGAAGTAAAGATTTTTAAAAAAAGAAAAGAAATTTTTTTAGAAATGTATTTTAGTTTCTTTACATTGTCAAATTTTTCTTTTTTAATAATATATGGTTAAACTATACAAAAAACAACTCAACAATTGATAATAATGGCACTGTGCCCAGTATTATTAAAATATTTCATAAAATATATAGATGCTGCCAAATCTGCTGCAAAGAACATCTGCTACCTCTACCAGGCTAGAAAACTTATGCAAGTCAATATCCTATATCTCTATAAACCTGCCATTTGCTCATGCAAGGAATACTGTTGCCGTATGTTTGCTGGTGTAGCAACTACTGGTTTATCCTTCTTGGACAGGATATAAAAAAGAATTTCTAATCTAACAGGTCTTTTAGTGTCTACCAAGCTCCAGCCGATCGTATTGCCACTTGTTTTAAAAGTACTTCTGTAGAATTTGCTGTGAAAAAAAAAAAAAAAAAAAAATCACTGCATTTGTGTCTAACAAAAATACTTCTTACTCACCTGATTGGTAGCAAAATCCCACCCCTTCATGGTAGAGGTCCCGATACACGGAAAGATTGTGTACCTAAGACGATTTCAGCTTTCTTTGGACTACTTGCCTTTGGAATTCCCCTTCTGCTCACTCGATCATACCAACATGCAGGAATTTAAATGTAATGTGAAGAAACATCTTGCTGCTCAACTCTTCACCAAGGATGCCACCTCATCCTAAATCTGGTCTCTCTAGCAGTAGTTCCTTACGCTTCAGTGTTTGGAGTGAACAAAAGAGAAAATGGAAACGGAAAGAAAGAAATTTGAAGAGTTGCTTACTAGTATCATAAGAACTGCTTGGATTAAACCATTTGTTCTTCAAAGTTTGACTGATGACTTCCAGCACTTCAGGGGCGTGTGGTGTGGTGGCGTTATAATCCAAGTAGACACTATGAAAAAAAAAAAAAAAAAAAATTTTTTTAAACAGACAACCCAAACAGGTTAGAAACATTTCATAATTTAATACAGAACAATAGAATCACAGAATGAACTTATGCATTTATGACTTGAAAGTTTCATCTCTGTCACAGATATTAATGGTGTGATACTAAGAAAGCAACATGTGTCAGAACCCCTTCACAGTAGAGATCCCTAGATGTAACAGAGCCTTCTACCCCAGAACCACTAGACTTTGGAATTCCCCTCCGGGTTCCTGCTTCCCAACTGTACTGACACGCAGAAGTTCAAGTGTAACGTGAACCTATATCTTACTGCCCAACTCCTCACATAGTACCCCTGTAGCTTATGTCCCTGATCGTAGCCCCCTACATCAAAGTGGCAATGTGCCTTGTTTGGGGTGAAAATGTAATTAAAAAAAAAAAAAAAAAATATATATCATTGAATTCCTGGCAAAGTGCATTGAGAATGGTGGTGACTATGTAGAAAAATAAATTCTGGAGCACAAAGGGGTGCATGTTTTAATGGCACCATTCCTGTCTTCATAGCTCTTTAACTTTTTGATTAAAAAAGAAATGAAATAGGAGGCTTCGCTTTTTAAACAACCATCGTAATATTTCTCACAATCGGACTTTAACACTTTGATTCAACACTTTGATTTAACTACTTAAAATAGTTCTCGGAAGCTGATATTTATCTTTCAAGAGAGTTTTTAAAACATTTAAAAATTGTAACGTTTTGACACTTGTGCAAAATATGGACTGTACTATTTTTTAGATTCGATATTTACGGTATCTTTTGTTTGTTAAATTATCAGGTGAAAGTAAAAAATAGTTTAATCATCCCCCCTCCATAATAAGAATAGATTTCTAAATAATAACATTATTTCAACATGGGCGGTATTCTGCACAAGTCACAATTTTTTTTTTTTAGTTGCAGATAAAGTTTTTACATCATAATAATTTTGTTTCCTTACTCAGCGTCATCATCGGTTCAACATCCATTTTACATGCTGGCATGTGTTGGACAGCATCAAGAAGTTGACCTTCAATGTAACCTATCTCAGGCCGAGTGTTTATTTATCCCTCCGATCAATTTTTTATCACTTCCTCCCGTATTTTCCTGGGCTTTCCCTTATAAACTGAATCTGTGATACTACACTTTGATTGTAACCCAAATTTTATTGTTATAGGCTATCATCCCAGGTATTATCCCTTCCCTTTTATAGGTTATAGGCTGTCGCCTAAGGTAGTGTTATTTATGATAGAATGCAGACAGACCTATACAGGTATTTCTATTCCAAATCCAGAGTGTTGCTTTTTTGATTTGCAGCAGTAATAGTCTCTAGGGAGGTGACGGTGGTGAAATGGGGTCAGGTAGCTGGCGTTTCAAGACCATTGTGCTCTTTGAGAAAAGTAGCCAGAGAAAATGATGCCAGACGACATAGGATAACGTTTCCAAACCTAAATTATATTTCTCTTAGTCTGTTCACCTTTTGTCAGAGTGAGAAGAGGTTTCTCTTTGTAAATGTAGACTCTTGTTGTAATTAATTTGCATATGTGGGGATCAACTGAGATAAATGCAAGGACTAAAATAGAAAGCGGTAGTCGAACTTTGGACAGCTGACAGAGAACACTGGAGTTGAGATCTGTCAGTGCTTGTTGCGATATTATTGAAGTGGAGTTCCTTTAATTTGAATACAGTTTTCATTTTCGATATCAGTCACAATGTCAAATTTGGTATTAATCACTGCTGCAATAGACAAAATCTATCTCCAAATAAAATCGCATTCAAAACAAGTAAATACTGATGCTCGTCTTCTTTTAGTGAATGAGAAATTTTAGCCCGATAAAATTCAAGTCAGTCTAATAACTAAAAATTTTGTGGGGCACATAAATCCAGCTGCCTGTTAGACAGATCATGAGAAATATGAATTTTGGGAGTATTAAACCTATTTTACTATTAATGAACTGACTACCACTTGATTGTCTTCAAGTCCAACATAAACAAATTCTTGAACCGCCCTCTTAAGTAATCCAATTTACCAAATTTCTATTACTAACGATAACTACAATATTATCCCATTTACTACGGTACACTCTATAACCCTTATCCTCAAGTGGCCTCCGGGCCTTGATAAGTGGTGACTCTTATGTAAAAAAAAAAAAAAAAAAAAAAAAAAAAAAAAAACTGTCAAACTGCCGCAAGGACTTGTGGCACAGTGATTACAGTACTTGGAAAAATCAACTGTAAGAGTGATATTCTCCTGAAGGTTGAAGGTTCAATTCTCAGTGTGGGTGACTGAAAAATTGCAAATTATTTAGGGCCTTTATCCAGTCATTGCTAACGGAATGAGAGCATGCTACCTCCATGGAGTAAATAAAAGGTTCTATTCGAAATTCCATCCAAATTCCAGAGTTCGACAAGATACACCTGAACAAGGTCAGAAGTTACATTGAACGAAACGTTGTGAAAATCACACTCAAGATGAGAACAGTAGTCCGAAGAAGTCAAATAATACGAATAACCAATCCTCATCTCAAAAATTCAGAAATGTAATATCAACCGTCAATATAGCAATATAGTTAACAATAGAGGAAAAAATAAAGAAAAATATTTACTTACATATCTATCGCTGCTTCGTCTTCGTACCAATATTTGGAAGTAATTCCCCCCATTTTCGATTAGATTTCAATTTGAATTAGATTTGATAACACGAAAAGAATCGAACAAAGCTAAACAATTTCGAAATTTGTGATATTAGAAATCTGGAACTTTAACTTACGATTTAATTATTTATATTTTAATCAAATAGGAAAAGGAATGTCTGCGTCGTGATAATAGGTGTTAAATTTTTTTTTAAGAAATGTGGTGTAAAAAAATTGCAGAATCAATTTCAGTTCTTTCAAAATAGTTTTTTTGTTTTTACTTGGGAGAGAACTATTAGATTTTTTTGATCACGCAAAAAGAATCGAACGACTCTGGAGAATTTTAAAAAATGTGTTTTTGATATTAGAAAACTGGAACTTCAAAATATGAATTAATCATTTATATTTAAGCTAAACATGAAAAAAAAAGAAAGGGATATTTGTGTTGTTGTAACAGGTGTTTCAAAATAAACGTTGGGGTAAAATTGCAAAATCTGTTTTAATTCTTTAAAAATAGAATTTTTTGGTGTTTGTTTTTGTTTTTGTTTTTTTTACTAGGGAAAATATTTATTTGATAATACTTTTTTATAAGGACGTTTTATTTTAAAAATTATGCTAACAATTAATATATTAACTAATCTCTATTGCACTACTGAAACTCTGATCATGTGCCTCGTTGTTTTGATTACTTGTGTTCGAGCGAGTTAGGATATTTATATCCTGGTCCGCAACCGCAACACTTGTCACTGTGCACAATTCACTTTTATATAATTTGCTTTTTTGTTTGTTTTTTTAGGATAAAAAGAAATACTAAGTAAAAAGAAAGTACTAAGTAGTGAGATAAATAGAATGATGCAAATAATTGAAAGAAACAAAGATAAAATGAGGCGAGAAAGAAAGGGGGTAAAAGGAAATGAGAGAGAGAAAGTAGTATTTATGCACTTTTGTTACCGTGCTGAAATAATAACGTTATTTTGAAAGTCAGTCTTAACACGGAAAGAGAGGGTGTTTTGTAACTATTCTGTGCTTCCGCCTAACAATTTAATAATATTAATAATAAAAAAATATCGTGAAACTTGAATTTAACCTGTAAAAACTATTTAAAAATAACGCGGTAAAAAAAGTGCAATAGCAGCGAAAGAGTCTATTTGTGTAATGTACTTTATGAAATCTTCTGACTTTGCAATGGAACAATGTAATTACAGATGGGGAGAGAGGGGAATAAATACTTAATATTTAAAACGCAACCAAAAGAAAAATTAAATAAAGGTAGGATAAAAATAAGTTTAATTAAAAACGAAATCTAAAAAAAAAAAATAAATAAAAATATCGAGAAATAGTAATTACGCAATAAATGCGTAGGTGAAAAAAAATCGATCCTTTTTTTTAACAGTCAATTTTTTTATGATAAAATAGAATATAATTAAGCACAAATAAGAGTTAAAGTTGAGGTCAAATATTGATCGAATAAATCGATTAAAAAATGGAAACGTAGCAAAGTTGTTTTTTTTTTCTACTTCTAGTAGTAAGAAATGGATTGAAAAAGAAAAAGATCAATATTATCAATTAAACTAGCATAATAAACGAGAGTTCGTGTGTCAGTGTTTTTCTCGTCTATACGAAACCTTGGTAAATACACATTCAATTATTTTTGTTTATTTAAATATTAATTGAATACTTATTAAAATCAAAAATAAATATATATGGTTTCTCCAGAATAATAAAAAGTGCAGAATACGAATTGAACTAAAACCTAAAACAAAACAGTGCGGTTCTTATTGTGTAGAAGCACTTAAAATAAAACAAATCTACTGCTGGATAGATTACAGTACAAGGGGTTATTAGGTTTATGAGATCGAACAGGACACCCAAAGAAGGCCACCAAGATAAAGAAAGGAAATTAAATCAAATATATAAAAATGTATTTTCAAAAAAATTATACTATAAAATAAATTATAAATAAAAAGTATATACTATAAAATGTATATATATACTACAAAAATGGTACTTATGCATCTGCGTTACCGCGCTGAAATAATAACGTTATTTAGAAAGCCAATCTTAACATAAGGAGGGGAGGATGTTTTTTGTTTTGTTTTGTTAACTATTTACTTAACAATTTAATAAACAAAAATATCGTAAAATTAAATTCAACTCGAAAATACTATTAAAGTAAATAACTTGGTAACAGATGCATAAGCACACCCTCAAAATATAGCTCCTCTGTCTGTTATTGAGCACTGTTTTATAAACACTGAGATTTCATTACATTATGATGCAGGAAACGACAGCGATGTAAGTACTAATTATATATAAAGATAATGAATAAATAAACAAACGACTTTTTACGTTCACTAGAAATGAAACCAATTCAGTCGGCTGAAGATAATTTTTTCTTCTATTATAAACAAATCCAATCACCGTGATAAGTTTCAAGTTTCAAAAAGTAGAGTAAAACGAAATACGTTTCATGTATGACGCGAGAGAACGACACTTATTCGAAACGGAAGTAAATAAAACTTATACTTCCGGAATGAGACCGGGTGATATCCAGTCTTGTTTGGGTGAACAGCGACCTCACGAAAAATCTATAACATTAAAATGATACTAACCAATAAGAATGTTTAATAAAAGAATTCGTTTTGTGTGTTTTGCATACTTTTTTTTTTTTTTTTTTTTTTAATGAATTCGAACATGTACCTAAGAAAAAAAGCGAAGGCCAGATGACCTTTTAGCAGACGCAAAACAAAATGGCCGCGTAAAGTCGTTAAAGGGAGATAATTCTTCCCGACTTATATAAAATATATTTTGGAATTTTATATTAAATAAAAGACAATAATAAATAGATAAATGAATAAATAATAATGATAATAACAACAACAACAACTCGAAAATAATACCATTTATTGTAGGAGCGCAAAGAATAATACCGAAAAACTTTGAAAAAATAATGGGAAAGATTGGAATTAGAGGGATGACTGAGAAGATACAACGAATACCAATAAAAACGGATGAAATATTAAGGAAACCCCTTGAATGCAGAGACTAACACATATGAGCTAAAGGCACCAGCCGGGCATACAAAAACTGCTACATATGTAAGACGCAAAGAAACGTCACATAGAATTATGAAAACTGAAACTGTATAATTGTAACTTAACCCACCTACACTCCACGTTTTTTTCTGGTTGTTGCATGTGCATGTGTGTGTTACCATAAACTGGCGCCACACCAAATAAGTAAGGAGGGTCAAGGAGGATGGAAAGCACAAGGAGTGAAAGCACTAGCTTGACTTCCACTGGTTGAGTGCAAAGAGGACTGGGACCTTGAGGAGGCTTATTGTGACCCAAATTCCAGTAGAGGTCAATGATCGCTGCCAATAAGAAATCAATGGTAAACAGTTGTTGCGATAATACAAATTCATCTTCAAAGGTTATCAAAAAAGGGGGAGAGTACTGGAAATCTAGGGAGACTTGTCACTCAGACTCCAGAGAACACCACAAGTTATTCTCAAAGGGGAAATCTTTGATGATGGCTTGTGTGACTACTCCGAGTAAATAATAAAAATTTTATTTATTTATTTATTCATGGGTTTATTTGGTTCTTTTTTGTCTTTTTCTAATCACGTATTCAGAGAAATGTCTTACTGAATTTGTGCTACTGAAATAGATCCCGATATTTCCAAACTTAGAGCGAGTGTTGGCGTTTAAGCAAGGACACGTTTTTGTTGTCATAATCAACATTCCATTTTTGGTACTTGTTAAGAATGAGAAACCAGAGGATTTAAGTTTCCATATTCACAGAGAATCTAAGTCAGTCTAGGAAATGATCAAAGCCGTTTACACTTTGAAACCCATAAAAATATATATATAAAGATAAGGTGCAAGTCTATTAATGGGCCGAAAATGAAGTCGGTTACATGGAAAATCTGCAAAAAAACAGTATAACGTACGTACTTGTCATTGCATGTACATGTCATATTCCAAAAATCACGTAAATCGATCAAGTAGTTTTTTTTTTATTTAAGAAAATCAAATATTAAAGCACAGTTAATCGAGAATAAATCGAGCGCCATGTTGAATCGACACTATGTCAGGTAACGCCACCTAACAGCCAAATGCGATCCACGGATCAAAGAAGGGGGAAATAATCGCCTTTTTAATTATAAATTAACTTAATAAATAAATAAATAAACTTGACTTCTAGTAATAAAAAAAAAGAATAACTTTTTCTTTTTTTTTTTTTAGAACAGAGGGTATCAGTTTATATTTTTTTTCATTCCAAATAAATAACTGATTCGGACATTTTATTCCAAATAAATAACTGAATCGGACATTCCTAAAAAGGAAAAGAAGTCGTTATTGTTACTTTATTAATTTGTATTTGTAATAGGAAAAAGTTTGTTTTCGGCATTTCAGGAAAAAAAAAAAAAAAAAAAATACATAATATGTCAATTATCTCCCCCTTCTTTGATCCGTGGATCGCATTTGGCTGTTAGGTGGCGTTAGCTGACATAGTGTCGATCCAACATGGCGCTCGACTTATTCTCGATTAACTGTGCTTTAATATTTGATTTTCTTAAATAAAAAAAAACTACTTGATCGATTTACGTGATTTTTGGAATATGACATGTACATGTAATGACAAGTACGTACGTTATACTGTTTTTTTGCAGATTTTCTATGTAACCGATTTCATTTTCGGCCCATTAATAGACTTGCACCAAAGATAAACACTAAAACCATGTGGACAGTTAAGTAAGGGATAAAAAAAAAAAAAATTAAGGGGCTAAAAATAATTGAGTAAAGATGGAAAAAAAAACTCCTTAAAAGAGGAAAAGCAGATTACTTAAAGAATCCTCGATCCAGCAACGCAGGTAAAATTAATCAAATTAATTTCATAAACAAATTTACGTAACTTTCATATTACTTCACAAAGAAGAAAATCAAGATATAAATGATACTAAACCTTATATATAGAATCCTTATTCTAACTTTGATCTAAATTCCTTATATAATTTGGATTCTAGAAAATGCTTAAAATTTGAAGTTTAAGCTTAAGTGATTTTAAGACGAAACTGAAATTCAGGTAATCTTGCTAAATTGACTATGGATCAAATAGCGAAAATATGAAATATTTGATTTTTAAAATTACAAGTCTACGGTTTGGTATACATGTGGGTGTCAAGCTTTTGACTCGGCATAGGAAGCTGCATGAAGGTAACACAAAACCCATTCTTTTCAGCTGCTAGTCTAATTGGGGTGCTGAAAATACACTTAGTCCAGCATTTGCCACCGAATCATGATAATCATAAGCACCAAATGCTTATGTCCCCCCCCTCTCATCCCAATTGTGCCAATAAGTGTTCAGGTTTTAAGCATCAAAATTCAAATAATCCAATTTTCATTAACTTTTCAGCATTTTTTTTTTTAAATAAATGATTGTAGACACGCACACTGTCAAAAAACGACGGTAAATAAAAAAAAAATTATGCTTCATCAGCATTTGCACTAATAAATCCTATTTAGATAAAATAACATCCTGGTCGGTGACATTTAAAAAAGGAAAAAAATAAGCTGAAATAAGCAAGAAACCGTCTCAAACTGGAAAGTTTAAACAAAAAAAAACCCCAACTAAATGTATACATCCATTATATAAAAGACAGTTGTTCATGTGCATGTTTGAATGTCCAGATAAAAGACAAAAACTACAAAACAAAGACACCTAAAGTTGGTATATTCTTGATCAGCATTGCCCTGGATGAATAACATCTCAAACTTTTTAAAAATTTATTCATTCTCTGAGGGTCAATTGAGCCAGGTTTCGTCAGGGAGGAGGGTCAGTGTTATTGTTTACTAATTTGAGAAGAAAATGCCAACTAATTCCATGATGAATCTTCTATTATATGAAGGCAAATTGTCTGTGTGTGTGGGTTTGTATGTCTGCTAAAAAGCTTTGTCATCTGCATCCAACTGGGTTGAAACTGAAAGGGCAATACTCCGGATGAATAATATGTGAAAATTAAAAAAAAAAGAAGATTTGTTCTATGGTGGTCAACTAGACCATTTTTTAGAAGGAGGCGATCCCTTTTTCGCGTCGCTTTCTTCATATTTCATGCATGCGTATTAAACTAAAGCTATGTTTAAAACGCTTATTTTGCAACATGATGATGTCATGTGGGCAAAAGCATTTGTCCGTAAGCATTTGCCTTCTCCTATTTCACGTTCAAGCCCGGGCACAATATTTCATTATTATTTATTCTTTTCAGGCGCATAGACACTCCCTGCTATTCTGATTGAAAAAAAAGTTTGTTTTTTTTCTTTTTATTTATTGGGGTGAGAGTGGATATCTAGTGCACGGGCAAGAAAAATTGCTCAATATCCGAACAAAAGCTTCTTCTCTTCGTATTCCTTCTGCTAAATATCTGGTGGGTAAATGAAGATGGTGATATACTAGTTCTGTCAGTGATAGTTGTGACACAAACAAAAGTAATATCGGATTAAGGCTGATATATGTAATTTGTATCATCCTATGTGTTGCCTCTGCTAGGGATTTTTATCCTGAGCCCCCAAAATCAACAGAGATCAGGTCATTCCTGCAATGATCCTATTGGTTTTATGGTGGGAGTTTAGTTCTGTGAAGTTCTAGGAGGTCCAATCTCCCAGGCTTTGCCTTCTCTCTTTGAGCAGGGTTAGTTTATTGCTAATTGCCTCAGATGCCCTTACCGGGAAATGCCGACGGGGCTGCTCAGGCACTTTTTGCCAGTCAGAATGCCCCCTTCCCTGAGGCATTAACTTCTCAATCCAACTTTCCAACTCTGGTGTTGTTACAGTGGGAGAGAACTAAAGAAACCTACGTGTTGCCTCCTTTCGAAATGAAATGTCTATGTCAAGTCAACTGCGAATATTCTCATTTCTTTCACTATTTTCTGTCATTCATGTGCTACACACGTAAACACACACATATTCATCTTCGAGCACAATCTTCTGCAAAGCATTAATAATTATATGCTGACACCCCCCCATTCATAACTGCCATCATATGCAAACACAGTTGTGTTCTTCAAATTCTATTTTCTTAATTCAGTATTAAGATTTCCAAAATTTATTACCATCTCTAGTTATGATATACCAACATCCCCATGAATAACAGCTATCTGGTACCATCTCAATAGAATGTGTTTATCCCATAAATCTCCGACACTTTAAGTTGGGGCTTGAGAATAACTTACCCTTCAGGTCACTGCATTCTTGTGAACCCACAATACACACAGATCACATTGCTTCTAACATCCTTTCGGCACAGAAAACAACAATACAACGATACTGACCAAAGTTGTATAAGGATTGTAGGCCAAAGCCACACACCATCACTAGTTTTAGTTAAGTTCACCCTCCAACCTTTACCCTTCATCTCCAGATTGTTTTTCCACATTTTCAGTTTATTCTTTAACGATTCCAAAGACTCTACAATAAAAACTACATAATGAGCACAAATTCTCAGATAGCCCAGCTGAAACTATGACATTGTCTCCAATGCTATGATGAAAAGTAGAGGGCTCAGGACAGATCCCTGCTGAACTTCAAGTTTTGTTATATTGTCGACTCCCGGGCATCGTCACGTAACCTAGCAAGGCACCGTGATTGCCAATCGTTATTGAATATTTATATTCAATGGAGAAAATATTATTGGAATGTTGAAAAATGAAAAGTCCCAATAGATCAAATGTTTAAGCAAAATAAACAACGTTCTAACAGAAAACAATAACAAATTTGGTATCGAAACAACGGCTGGGATGAGGTTGGTGGCCTGAGTGGTGACATCTGAGAATAAAACAAAGGAAGAATTTGTAATCAGTCAGTTACAGTCACGGTGTTGGATGATCTCTGGACGCCCGAGGGGAAGCAATCAGGCACAAGATATAGTAAAATGTAAACTTCAATAAGCGTTGTATAACTGTGGAAGGGGATTCAGACGAGAATAAAAGGTTCATATAAAAAACTATATTCGCATTTGGGCATTTTCTTTTGGAGAGGAGAAAAGAAGCTTAGAAGAGCTAACGCTTACGAAGAGGAGAAAAATAAACAAGGTATGTGTTTATTCTGTATTCTTATGTGGCTCATTAAAGACCCGCCTTTATATTATATTATCATGTTAGAAAATTTTTTAAATGTTATACACCAATTCTGCTATACGGATATAAATGTACATAACAAACTTTATTGACATGTATATACATGCACAAACACGAGAGATGATCAGAGGGACACAGTTATAAATATGTGTCCCCACAAATTGTATAGATCATCAAAGAAACAAGTAAATATATATATACATTTTTTTTTTTGTTTTACATAAGCATTAATATGTCGCTACACATTCATGAGTATATTTCGGTCAGCTAGTTACTTGTAACCAAAGACCTCTTCAGGCACCGTTGCTTATATATAGATATATATATTTTAGTCCGGACTAAACTTTTGTATAAGCAACATTGCCTGAAGAAGTCTCTAGTTAAAAGTAGTAAGCTGACAGAAACATACTCATGACTGTGTAGGGACATATTCATGCTTATGTAAAACAAAGAAAAAGTATATCTTGCCCTACTTCGGTATTGAGCACTCTTGTATCAACCTCGTTAAAACTTCATTGGTAACTTTATATCTGGAAAATAATAACCTAGAATTACATCACATACATAAATAATTATATAGATGATCACAGACAATCATAAATATATATGCACATACAGTATATAGATGACAGACACGTCACGCATTATACACATGACTATATAACACCTCGACATTGAAGCCATCATGTAGTGCTCGCTCTGACTACGCAATCAACAAAGCAGTTATAATAATGAAATAAAAAATATTTAAAAAAAAAAAAGAAGTAAACTTACATTTCGGGAAGCTCTCCAGTTTCGGGTTCCTCAACCGGTTCCTGGGTGTTGATAGAGTTGACCCACTCGCGAACCATGGACGTTGGTTTCCAATATTCCTCATACATTTTGCACTCCTCCCGCGGCTGGCTCATCATTTTCAGCTGGTTCGCTTTTGTACGTCTTCCTTTTTTGCATGCCTCCTTTGACATGCCCAGCATGAGGCACTTCTGAAGGCGGCAATAGGCGCAGCGAGTGCGTGTGAATTTGTTGATGATGCAGTTCTTACCAATGCACATGTAGTTCATCTTCTTGCGCATACTGCGTCGAAAAAAGCCCTTGCATCCCTCGCAAATGAAGTGGCCGTAGTGAACCCCAGAGGCAAGGTCCCCACACACCTTACAAGGAAACTGGCGTGGGTTGCACATCAATATCTTCTTTCCATAATTCTCACCCGTTCTGCAAAGAAACAAAGATAAAATCTTAATATAGTGGCGATTCGGTGTCTGCAACTAAAACTTTGTTACAGTCTGGATCATAACTCACTTATTAGATCATATTCTCCTAAATTTCAGTCGTTGAAATTTCAAAGAGGCCCCGAGTATAATCATACATCCATTATAGAGGCTCCAGTTTGGGAGATTTGCAGAGTGTAGCGTAATCCCTTAGTTATTATTACTACATGGTTTACTCTACCTTGTTCTACCGTAAGAAGATGCGACACAAGGATCGGAAAGTATGATTAAAGAGACTGCGTCCTGGAAAAAGAGTGTTCTGGCTTGCTAAAGATGTCTGGACAGCCTCATTGGTATTCTTCTCCATGAAACCATCACTGGTCAGGTTTCACTTCATGCAATGCATGTCTTCAACTCTCACTGGTCAAGCTTTTTCAATTCCAAACATCATCACACTGCATACATATGCCTAATAAATTCTTTCATTGGTCAACAGTGTAAAGGTTCTGCTGGTTAGAATTTGGCAGAAGTTATTCCATCCATTCTTAACTCATGCAATCATACTAGCACCAGCTCCTCCCTGTGCTCCAATTGTATCACTAAGTTCAAGTTAACAAAACTTGAACTTACATATGGCTGTAACTATAACTGATTGGCAGCCGAGTTCTTTGTATACTTCTGAGCACGTGTGAAAGTAGCAGCAGCCGACGGATAGATGGCTAGCAAAGGTATTAACAACAACAGCAGCAGCCGTTTGAGCACTATGCAAATTAACAAATTGCATCAGGAGAAAAGTTAAAAAAAAAATGGCAGCACGTGGTCGGAGAGAGAAGCAAAGTGCGCGCCAAAAAATATGGACGTGTGAAGTCGAAGATAAGAAATAGTATTGGTGAGAGACTTTTAAGTTGGTGTTCGCTTCTTTTCTTGTCTACTTACTTTCAAATTTTCTTCAGTCCTGTTAGCTATATTTTCTTGTTTTATGAGATACGTGATTTACCGTCAATGCTGTTTTAGTGTCAAAGGCGAATGTTCTAGTCTTACAAGTTGGTTATGCATTATGATAAGGGATATTGCTTCATACTCATTTTAACATAGCAAATAGCTTGCTTTTTTAGAGAGGAAGTTAAAATAAACCATTTTGACTTGAACATATTTTTAAAAGTTTGTGTTTGGACTGTTTTATTGTTATGGATTACTAAAGTTTTAAAATTTGAAGAAAACTTGGCTGGAGGTTTTGCAAGACTGAAATAAATATTCAAACAATTATAACAAGTGAAAAGGTAAATATAAGTACTAACAAGTACTAAAAAATAAAAATAAGTCTGACTTTATAAAGAGTAGTAATTTTGTTCTAAGCTTAGGGGTAGTTTATAATTAAGTATTATTCCTGTCATTATTAAAAATAATTATTACACATTGTATTTTTTTTTACTTTTTAAAATAAGAAACAGAAAAAGAAAAGACACACTCACATTTAGCACAGACTATGCTGGGCGATTTATAAATAATTTTGTTCTATTTGCGAGGTTTTTAGCTATGTGTGATGCTTTTGTTTGTTGGTATTTTGCTACTTGGATTCAGATAAATACTGAAATATTAAAATTTGAAGTTGTTTTAATTTTGGAATACATGACAAACGAGACTGCTTGGCAGTCAGTTAAAACATTTGACATGAAGGAAATTATTTGTTGAAACTGAAACTCTGTATGACAATAAGGCACAGCAACTTGCGTTGCCGCCGTGCCCACTAAGCATTTGGGGTTCTCATAGTCCTCAGTTATAGAGATATGGAATGTAAATAATGACAAATATTTTTCTGTAGACAGTTCGAAAATTGTTAACAACGAATTAAATTTTCCGGACATGGAACATAATCTAGCCATCAGAAGTTAGTGACTGAACTTTTGATAGGTCAGTTTATGAACAAAACAGCTTAGAAAATAGCAGAAATAGAATTAATAAGTACTTGCATTAGATAAAACTGCCGATGCTTAATAAGATCAAACTGAATTGTGACATGGAAAGGGGAAGATGCAATAATGGTTGTATAATATTTGATATCTGAATAAGTCAGGGGCCAGATAATGCCTCTGACCCGTTGGGTAAGGTGTTAACCATAATTGTCTTAAATAATCTCGTCAGAAGTGACTGAGCACTTAAGAGACAAAAATAGGCTGAAATTGTTTTGAATAATCTTGCCAAACAGGGACTGAGCCGTTAAGAGACAAAAAGGACTAAACAAAGGGTTAGATTAATTAGTATTCTCTCAAATAATCTTGTTAAAATTAACTGTGCAATAAAGAGACGAATGAGTCATAGGACTAGAGAAAAAAAATTTATAATTAGTTTAGTCTTGTCCTGCCTTGATAGGGTTCAAAATAGACTTTGTGGCCTCGTGGGAGATGTCCTTTTCTCTTCGCTGCAACCTCTATCTCGCAGAAGAGATGTTGCGAGTTTGTCTCTGCTTTATCGTTATTTTCATGGAAAGTGTTCAACTGAGCTTAAATCTATGGTCCCCCCTCGCCAAACTTTCACAAGAAACACTCGACTAGCTGAAATCATTATCAATAATTTTCCCCACTCTTTATCTGTGCCTAAACCTAAACATAGATTCCATGATCAAAGCTTCTTTCTTAGAACTGCACGCCTGTGGAATTGTCTTCCGTTTTTCTGCTTTCCAGCTGTCTATAATATGGTTGTCTTCAAGTCCAACGTGAACAAGTTTCTGATGAGCCGTTCCACTGAAGTTAACAAATTTACCAAACTTCCATTACTATCGATTACTATATTGTCCTTTTGACTACTCTACACTCCTTTACCCTTATCCTTGATAATTGGTAACGCCTATGTAAAAAAAAAAAAGTCAAAGATTTCAAAGAGAGGGTCAAAGCTATTTAGGCAGTTGGCATAATAATCTATCAAAAGAGCAAGGAGAGATATAATTTTTATGACTCATAGGATTGTGAGAGAGAATCAAGGGTTGATAATAAGAGAATAAGAAGAAAAGCTGTGCTGAAAAAAAAGAAAAGAAAAAACTCACGCAAAAAAAATATGTATAAATATATCTTGGAACCCAATTAACAGTATAACATATGTATTATGAAGACTGTCAAGAAGCAATAAACTGACTTTATTACTAAAATAAAATTATCCGGTTTCAGTTTGGTAAATTTACAGACTCAGGACCAATAAGCATCAAAGATTATTCAAACTCTGAGTTGGTCTTGTATGGACTTAACTGATTTTGTAAAATATTTTTAACTATTAAAAACTATATTCTTGCACAACCAAGCTGAAATACTTCAACACTACTTCAGTGAAATTTCTGAAAATACAAAAACATGGAGACACACACATATATCCTCACTATTTAAACAGTTAAAAGAGGGTTTTTTTCTCTTTTTAATGTATTAAAACATTGCCTTTAAATATTTAGAAAAATATGCTGGAATTTCTTTTTTACAAATTAAAAAAAAGAAATAATAAATAAGGAAAGGAATTTCTGACAAAAAAAACGTATAAAATGGAAATGCCGAACATGCTATAAACTAAAACATTTTATTTGGATTTAATTATTCATGATTTATTGTGTGAAATTTTCTTGCTTTCTTTTAATTACTTCAGGCAGGTTTAATTAAATTCTTATAAAAATTTCTTTGGAAGAAAAGATATGTAGCAGAGTGTGTATGAGCGTGTATGAAAAAGCAGTAGCAGCCGAAGGATAGAGGGCTAGCAAGGATATTCAGCTGATATTGCTAAAACCAGCCTTTACAGTCACAGGACAAGGTAAGGATGAGATTGAAATATATTTTGCGTATAATCTCTAAATGCAGTTTATTTAAAGCTATTTGTGTAAAGAAATCTTAAATTCAGCCTTTACATCCACAGGACAAAGTAAGAATGCGATATCAATTACATTCACACAGTCTTCCGCCACCTTCAGAATAGACTGACAGGCAGCAACAGAGAGTAGAATGTGTACAGCTCACAGGTCATCATGGGGATCAAGGGCAACAGCAGCAGTACCAAATCCTTTTCAGGTCTACTCAAAAAACTAAGTCACATACTACCTGTGTGTGATACACATTCTACTCTATACTGCTACCTGCCTCCTGGAACTCCCCCTCACAGCCTGCCACTCTAGTTCTTGAATTCATGAACCTGCTTGAACTCCAGTTCACTCTAGTGACTCTCCAGCAACTCCAGCTCACTCTTGCAGCTTCCAACGATTCCAACTTACTCCTGCAGCTTCCAGCGAGACCACTTTACTCTTGTAGTGCCTCCAGCTCACTCCTGTAGCTTCCATCGACGTTCAGCCACCTGCTCCAGTGTCCACTGACATTTAGCTACCCATCCTCATGCTCACTGATATCTAGCTACCTGCTCCAATGCCCACTGACGTCAGGTTACCCGCTTCAGTACCCACTAACATCTGCCCGCCTGCTCCAGTGCCTACTGATGTCCAGCAACCTGCTCCAGTGCCCACTGATGTCTCGCTACCTGTACCAGAGCACATTGATGTCCACGCTCTATAACAGACACGACAGGTAAACAAATGAACACATATCTAAAGAAATGCCAGAAACACTAGAGGATGATTTCTGATCTGTAGTAGAATGGGGACAAAAATGGATGGTCACCGTCAATGCTGCCAAGACTAAACTTGTTTTCGTCAATAATTACAAGAAACCTTCCCTACCGCCAATAGCAATGGCCAATGACTCCCTATCTGAAAGTACATCTTTTAAACTTCTCGGCCTAACGTTCACAGGAAACATGAGTTGAAACAATTACATTGAGAACATTGCCAGGACCGCTGCAAAGAAGATGGGTTCTCTCTACCATGCTAGAAAGTTATTAACGCCTAAAAGTATCCTATACCTCTATAAGTCCACCATTCGCCCATGTATGGAGTATTGCTGTCACATTTGGGCTGGTGCATCTGCTACTAGTCTCTCGCTCCTAGACAAGGTTCAAAAGAGAGTTGCCAATCTGATAGGTCCTGAACGGTCAGCTAAACTGCAGCCTCTGTCACATCAACGAAATGTTGCATCCCTCTGCCTGTTCTACAAGTACATTAACGGTGAATGCTCTAACGAACTGCAAGCACTTGTGCCCCCTTGACGTAAATACCCCCTACAAACCCGACAAGCAGCTAAATCCCACCCCTTCACAGTAGAGATCAAGAAATGCAAGAAAACCTTCTACTCCAGTAGTTTCTTCCGCAGAACAGCTACACTTCGGAATTCCCTTCCGGGTCCCTGCTTCCCCCCACTGTACTGACATGCAGAAGTTCAAGTGCAACGTGAACCGACATCTTGCTACCCAACTTCCAACACAGTACCCCTGATGCTTATGTCCCTGATAGTAGCCCCCTACAACAAAGTGGCAATGTGCCTTATTTGGGGTGAAAATGTAATAAAAATAAAAAAAAAGCTACTTGTGTCAGTGGCCAGACACCCAACTACCCATTCCAGTGATCACTGACGTCCAGCTATCAGTTCCTACCTCAAGGACTCCAGAATCTCAACCTCGCAAGATGCCCATCCTCGCCGGCTGATCTTAAATCCATTACTGTATATTTTACCATTTATTTCTTGGTAAAAATAAAGCACAGCATATATTGTCTTTAAGTGATCATCTGTGTTTGTCATCTTTCTTTGCTATTACCATTACTTCTATGCCCAGTGTTTACTTTATTAGTTGTATAGTCGACTGGCACCTTCACACACCTCTTGGCCCTCTACAACACTCTTCTTTTAATCATTTTAAATATCCATATATGAACATACAAGGTTCAGGGAGTTTTATTTTTATTACATATCACACTCTTCTTCGAACAATCTAAAACATTCATATACAAACATACAAGGTCCACAGAGTTTTAGTATTATTAGAGATAGATTAAAAGGGCAGGTGTAAAATTACATAACTGCCAAAATGTCGGAACAATAAAAGATAATACTAACTGTACAGGTTCCTTCTGTTTTCCTTTCTCTGTGTTGTTTGCTTCCTTGATCATCCCAACAATTAGGCACTTCTTGAAGCGGCAGCTATGGCACGTTTCTCGGCTGATCTTGTTGACCGCACAACGGCCGCCATATTTACATTTGTATTTATCGTAGCGGCTTTCTTCCAGGCTGTACTTGAAAAATTTACAACAGCTATGACACACCCAGAGGCCGCAATAAATTTCACAGGAGACATCTCCACACACAATGCAAGGGATAGTAGTAGTTTGTTGCTGAAGTTCATTTAAACTGAATCGTCTGAAAAAAAAAAAATAAATAAAAATTCACATATTAAGGATAGAAGTGGCCAGTGATAAAAAAATGCTAAAAAAAGAAAAAAAAAAATGCTAAAACTACTGCATCTTTACCAACAAAGACAGAAAGAATAATCTTCTATTATGTTTCTGAATTTTTGAGATGATGACTGAGAATTCATATTTGGATTATTCAATCGATTGCCTCCATCTTTAGTGTTATTCACACTACATTTTGGTCATTGTAACCTTTGACCTTTTTTCAAATGTATCTTGTTGTACTCCAAAATTTGTATAGAATACATAGCTAGCGTGCTCTTGTTCCATCAGCCATGATTCTAAGTAATATTAATACAACTGCGAATTACTTAGGACCTCTATCCAGTCATGGCTGACAGAACAAGAGCATGCTACCCCCGTGAAGTAAATAAAGGGTTCCGCTCAAAATTCCATTCAAATTCCCAAGTTTGACAGAAACATCCCCGAGTTCGACAAGATACACCTGAAGAAGGTCTGTGGTTACATCGACCGAAACGTTGTGAAATTTATACTCAAGATGAGAACATTAGTCTCATGAATCCAAATAATAAAATAGGATATATTCAAAGTTTTCAAGATGGTTTGATCCCAATGGCTTCCCATACTGTCCAGATTTAATCTTCCTGCATTCCTTTAACCTTGCATTCATTGGAACGTATGGATAAAATTTTTAATAATGATGGACGAGTCCCTTAACTCTCTGGGGTCGTGGGAGGGAGGATACTGCATTATTTCATGCAGTGTGTCTGAAGTAATCGGATTTATCTATCTTTCAGACTCATACCATACATCCATCATATCATTATCCATTTCTCCTCATGCAACACATGTCCTCAACCTTCACACATTATCACACTGTGTACACACGGCTGATTGACTCAACAGCAGTAACGACCCAGTTCATTCCACATAAACACTCTCACTACAGAACGTTGGCAACCTTCATGTGGTCCCTCCAATAAGTACCCAAAATCCTCCTAGAAAGAATTCTGAATATCAGGGAAATGAATGCAAATGAAATTATCATGAATGATGCGCAACAAATGTTCTGCTATTTGATAATGGAAGAAATTTCCAGAACTTATTTCATCCACTTCTAACTCGTGCAATCACACCAGCCCTCTGTTTCAATTGTAACACCAAGCAGAGATATTGATAGCTACGCATCCTGCATCAGAGATGTATAAAATCTAAAAGGACGCGGCAAAATTTTAACCATGACATAATCATGTTGACACATCGGTTTCCATTAGACCACCAAAGTTAAGCTATGTTAAGCCTGGTCAGTACTAAAATGGGTGACTATTTGGGAATTTGTGTTCTGAAGCCTGTAGAGGGATGGATATCGCCAGGTTATTCTTGTCCAAGACACACTGCATGAAAGAGGGTTAAGAAACTCATCCATCATCATTCAAAATCTTATCCATATGTTCCAATTTTTGTTCACCACTTATCAAGGCCCAAAGGCCACTCAAGGAAAAGGGTTAATGACTGTAGTGTAGTAGTGTAGTAAACGTTAATGGTGTAACTTGGGTAAAATTTTATTATTGGGACATTTTATTATTGGGACAGTTCAACAATTTTATTATTGGGACAGCTCAACAAGAACTTGTTTACATTGGATTTGAAGGCTACCATGTTGTATTCAACCGGGAAGCAGGACAGTGGAACAGTGTTCTACAAGCAGGCAGTTCTGGAAAAGAAGTTTTGTTCATTAAATCTGCGTTTAGATTTAGGCACAGTTAAAGAAAGGCGGGGGGGAGATCGTATATAGTGGTTGTACTTAGTCAAGTGTTTTTTTGTGAAAATTTGGTAAGGGGGGGACCATAGATTGGAGTTCAGATGAGCACTTGCCATGAAAATGACGATAAAGCAGAGACAGGCTTGCAATGTCTCTTCTGTGGGAAAGAGGTAGCAGGGAAGAGAAAAGGGCATCACCTATTAGGTTTCAAAGTCAGTTTTGAACTTTATCAAGGCTTAATTGGGCACGCCAAGCAGCTCCTGCCAAGATGTGTCAACAGTACTCCATTTTAGGGCATACTTGGCTCTTATAGATAGAATGCAAGTTAATTTATTTATGAAGAAAGAAAAGAAAAAAAGGATATTGCAAAATACACACAAAAAAAACATGTTCTTTTTTCCTCCCATTTTTTTTTTGTTGTTTTTTTCTTCCCTCCCCATTTCAATCCAAATTAACCAACCTACTTACCATTTATTTTTTTTTTGTAATTGAACAATTTTATGAAAAGGATCAGAGAAATAAATTTCTTGCTTGTACATGCAAGTGTGAATAAGCTCAGAATCTCATTCTCATTGTTCACCAAGAAAATCTTTGGGTCAACCATTCTTTAGAATTCTTTTCAGGGGAGGGGACGTCAGTAATTCACATTTATACCATTATATTTTTTGTCTTTTTCTACATAAATTAAATAAGAACTATTTAATTATTTACTAGGCATCAACATTTTTTTTTCTCAACTTATTCGGAGAATCATGGCATAAAGTTTTCCAGGAATGCATTAAAATCAAATTTTGGGGTCCCAAGAATTGCTAAATAAAAAAAAGATATTAGCACTAACGAAGGTAAAAAAAACTTTTGGATAACCTCCCTTGCATCACCATTCAAATATACTTTTTCGTTTCACTAAAAATTGAAGACTAAAAAAAAAGTATTTTACTAATACCAAAATAAAATGTATCTTTCAACAGCAGAATTTATGCATATTTATTAAATTTAATGTTTTACCTAATTTTTCTTCCTTTGATGAAATTTTAAAATTAATTTCCAAAGTAATTCAGTCTTTAGTAAATGTTTTTTTTTATTTATTTAATACTAACAAGCCTATTTGGCATTGCTAAGGAACCTAGATAAGAAAATAAGAGTGTACAACATTTTTCTTTTAAAACTTCTCCATGACAATTTAACAGTCAGAGTAAAACATGTGAAAATTTCATAGAGTCAGACTTGTGAATAGTTCAAAAGTGTCACACTCGGGCCTGTCAAAATTTCACAGGGGTCACACTCGGGCCTGTCAAAATTTCACAGGGGTCACACTCGGGCCTGTCAAAATTTCACAGGGGTCACACTCAGACCTGTCAAAATTTCACAGGGGTTACACTCGGGCCTGTCAAAATTTCACAGGGGTCACACTCGGGCCTGTCAAAATTTCACAGGGGTCACACTCGGGGCCTGTCAAAATTTCACAAGGTTTAGATTAGGACCTATTTAATTCTCAGGGGTTAGAGTTAGATCTTTTGAAATTTCAGAAAGCACAATCAAAGTTGAATCATCCATTACACAGAACTGGATTAAAGAGATCCGAGAATGATGGATGCTTCAAGGCAAAATGGTTGATAAAAAACTACTCACTCTTTCTCTGCTAATTTTTGTTTCTTGATTTCGGAAACGTCCTTCTCCGAAGAATTTTCATCCACTTTGCGGGGCCGACCACGTTTCATCAATTCTCTTGACATACCCACTCGTAGGCATTGTTGATAACGGCAGTACGAACAACTGGGGCGGTCCATCCCACGGACGTTGCATTTCTTCTGGGAATAACATTGGTAGTTCTTGAAGTTTTCCTGTTCGCAACTCTTGAAATAGAAAGTCCGACAGTTGCGGCAGGTCAGCACTCCATAATGGACACCGGTAGCAACCATCCCACACACTTTGCAACTGTTCTATTTGGAGAAAAAATACATTAAAAAATAATTCAAATTATAAAGTATTAAAAACTTGGGTTTACATAAAACAACAATAAGAAATAGTTTACATTGTGCAATAATCTACCAAAAACCCGGGTTTATAGTTACCGATACTCAGAGAGTGTTCTTCGTGTCGCACAAGTGTTAGTCATTATAATCCTGTTTCCATATTAGTACTTCTTGAGTGTGTATGTTCCTATTTACAATGTCTCCCCACGGGACAGAGTTAGACACCAGGGTTGTTTTTTAATGTGGAGAAAAGGAACAAAAATGAAAATTGTCTCAGTCGTGAAGGATTTCTCCCCCCACTGACAGAGAACAAGAAATTGAAGTGGAGCATCTGAAGAACACAGATACTACACTGTGATCTTGTCCCGAAGGCCAAGAAAAACGTGAAAAAAAAAAACAAAAAAAAAAAAAACATGTTGATACCAGGGTCAGGAAGTTGTTCTCCGAGAGAGAAAGATACACATAGTTTCATTAGTTATTCACTTATTTCTTTTGGGCAGGAGATTGTGGTCTCACACAAGGGATGTTTTAATCATGAAACGCACACCATGGATCTGGTGTTCTGGAGCAGGTTTCCTTTCCCAAAAGATTGAATAACCGGTCCCAGGTTTGTCTATTTCAAAGAAAAGCTGGAGGTTAACAACCTGTAAATCCTCCTATTATTTCCTGCAACCACTTCTTCCCTGCACAGATAGAACTTGTTTTACATCACAGGAAGTGTCAATGAGCACTATGTATACTCATATATGAGTTCTGCCGACGATGATAATGACTTCTTGAGTATGTGATTTTTTTTTTAGTATTAACTATATGTGCAACTCGCTGCATCATAAACTTTTTGAGACTGATGGTGCTGGAGTATTATAAATATTTGCAAATTAGAAAAGGTTTTCTCAAATATCTTATAAAGATAAATAATAATAAACACTGACCCAACGCGGCACAGGTGATCTAGTCTATCTATTTATAAAAGTGAAAATGTGTGTGAGGACATTTCTCAACCTATATATTCAACAAATTTGTTATCTACAGACTTGAAATTTGATACATAGGATATTCAAACATGTGGCAAACTTTTTAAATGGTTTTCATCCGGAAAAAGAGCTGCTAAGGGTTCAAAAATTGAAAAATTGGTACGTGGGGTTATCAGATTTTTATCTGTTTTTTTTTCAATTGTTTCAGGAGGTTTGAAAACACTTTTTAAAGATCGAGGCAAGCTGGTCTAATGATTATCATTTTTAGATTTTGGTTTTGATCTCAGCTCAAGTATTTTTTATGTACATTATGGTTATATATGTATATATATGTTTGTTTCCGTTTTTTTTTTTACTTCATTTATTTAAAGGAAGTAAACGTTAAGTTTAATGCCGGGCAATGCTGGGCGGCCTGCTAGTAATAAATAAAAGTCTTCATAAGAAATGCATGTCCATAATAATCAAACTTACTCATGTTCTCTATTTA
Organism: Euprymna scolopes; assembly: GCF_053919585.1. Taxonomy (NCBI): domain Eukaryota; kingdom Metazoa; phylum Mollusca; class Cephalopoda; order Sepiida; family Sepiolidae; genus Euprymna; species Euprymna scolopes. The sequence goes on along the minus strand of NC_136512.1, from coordinate 32,844,366 downwards.
TTCAACTTTTTTTTTGTCCAGGAGGATTCAGACATGTTTGATATTTGCAAGTTCACTCTCCAGTAAGGATGCCCGGATTAGCCGATTAATCTGTAATACTCACCAGAGTAGCAAGCGTCTGCATGTTTATGCATTGTGTGGAGCTGCGTGCAAGCGGTGGTGTGACGGAGGAGAAGTGGACTTGCCGCAGGGAAGTGTTGGGTGGGAAAAGAGAAAAAAAAAAGATGGCGCCTGGTGCTTTATAAACTGTGGTCTCGCGACATTGCAAGATCACAAGAAAACAGAGGGCACACATGCAAATGAGACAGGGTGAAAAACTGCATAAAAAGCAAGCTTGAGTGAGAGGAAGGGACAGTGTTGTTTACAGTCACAAGATTATTGTGTAACTATTGCGAGCGTTGGTGACGATTGAAGTTGAATTCGATACATAATCGGCCCTTGATAATCAGCTAATTAACGATTAATTGAACAATTAACAAGTTTTCTAATGCCGATTTATCAGCAAATTTTGCTGTTATAAATGGTACTAATATTGATTTAATTATATTGTAAACAGAGTTAACTTCCTTTTTTGCTTGCCAGTGAAAATTCACCAAGTGGACATGAACCGTCTACACTGTATTTTCAAATAACAAACATGGCGTGCTGTTAACATATAACCTTTTGCGACTGAATTTGAAACAAACAGAGGTAAGCATATGAAAAATTTCTCTTCCTTCGCTTCCTATCGAATTAACATTATTATTTTGTACTTTAAAATCACTGTGAAAGAAAAGTATTACTCTTTCAGTTTTCACGTTGAGGAATTGTATGGTATATTGCAAACATGTGCAAACCAAAAATAAAGCATTCTTCATCAGTCATACTCTTGTTCCTCATTTTTGGGTTCTTGCTATCATTGCATATATATTTTTTTTTTTTTCTGGTTTGAATAATGTATATTTTATTGAGATAAATTACTAATTATATATCAGACATAAGTAATTCAAATACATAAAAAATGAATTAAATATTGACACCACAACCATCAACCATGATGGCAACCAGTTTCTGCTGGAAGTATTTTGATGTCAATCCCAAGAATAAGAATACATCTGGCTGAAAGTTATGTCAAGCAATCATATCAAGGGGTGGCAAATCAGCAAAACTTTTACAATCACTAATATGTTAAACCAGCTTAGAAAAGTTCATCCAGAAGAAGGAAAGTTGCAAATAAGAAAAGGACACACAATAAATATTCAAGCTTCCAGCAGAACAGCAAATTATAGAATCAGTATTGGTCAGGAAGAAAATTTGGGATATTAATGAAAATAGGTCACAAGAAATCCATTATTTGCTGTTGATATTCAGCCATATTCTGTAGCATCTGACATTGGATTTAATAAGTTTATTGCAAAACTTTGCCCAAATTACAGTATTCTATCAAAAAAGTACTTTGCTGAAAAAATAATTCCCAATATATTTACAAAAGAAAAAACAAAGTTCAATCATCTTTTGATGAAATTGATAGCATTTCTTTGACTAGACATTTGGACAGCTATTACAAATAACACTATCTTTCCGAGTTTGACAAGTCATTGGTTTTTCAAATGACTGAACAATACAGAGTTGTGTTTAGTGTTGTTCCATTACCTGGTACACACACAAATGTAAAAATAAGTGAAGAACTGCACAATGTTTTAAATGCGGGTAAAATGAGAGCAGGTGAGGCAGGCAACAAGAATAGAAGAGGAAGTGGAGCAGCATCCACACTCCAGTGGAAGCAAAACTTCAGTTTATTGTTATTCACTTAAGAATTGGAATTTATACTTTTCTCATCTAGTTTAATTCATTTAAGAATTGGAAATTGTATTTTGTAATTTCATTTGCTTTATTAAGCAAAAAAAAAAAAAAAAAAAGTAAAAAGCCATAATAGCAGCAAGACACTTAACAAATGTCAAGTTACTGTGTTGATATGTCAAAGCTATCTGATGAGTCACTTGGCAGTGGTGAAATGGTTTAAATTAAATCAGGAAGAAAAAAGTAATTAATCGGCCAATTACCAATTAATCAGCAAAGTGGTCGATTACAGATTACCTGCTAATTAATCGGTACACCTCATACTTTCTAATCCTCACGATTAAGCAGATCAAATGTCTCCAAATTCTACTTTGTACGTTTTTATTTTATGAAAATTAAACGATTCGTCATCTCTTCCCCATAATATATTTACTTAAAAGAAATCATCTTATTCGTTTAGGGTTGAACAGTTAAAGAAAAAAAAACTAAATATGAATGCCAAATATAGCCTTATAATTTTCAAATATATTCCTTTAATCTGGCTCATTTTAACTAAAATCAGTTTTTGAATTATGATTGGGTTTTAATTGAATTTATTGGTTTAATTTAACACAATATGATTTAAAATCTGCTTAACATCTTAGATAAACTGCAGAAATTATCTACCATTCATTGCAATTCATTGAAATAATAAATGTATATCCATCCCTTAATTTTTAGCATTGCAATTTGAGTACAAATATATAATTACTAGTGATGGGACGATTCCAAAATTTTTCCAGACTCCGGTACATTGTAATTAATTGAAATATTAAAATATAAATGTACAGTAGAACCCCAGGATACGATGGCCCTAGGATATGTTTTTTTTTTTTCAGGTTACAATGTGGAATACAATGTTTTTCCGGTCCCTGGTTATGGTATTTGCCCTGTCTTACGGTGTTATTTTTGTTATTTGATTATATACATGTGTATTATATACTGTACTGCATTTTGCTACTAATTTTTAATGCTATATCCAGGGTTCTACGGTATATCCATCCACTTTTAGCATTGCAATTTGAGTACAAGTATATAATTACTAGTGATGAGATGATTCCTGAATTTTTCCCGATTTCGATACAATTACTGATTTTGATTCAGATTATTTTTACATTTCTAAATATAGAAATGCTTTGGGGGGGGGGGGGTTACTACAAAAACCCATGTAAAATGTGCATATATTTTCAGAAATGCAAAAAATTCACTCATGGATATTACCAATAGACTTTTAGTTTTACTGATATTTTAAAATCAATAATTATTTTTCATTTCATCATTAATGCGAGCTGTGGAAAATTAAAGTCTGAAATAAAAACAATAAAAAGAAATGTTTTGGCCATCGGAAAATATAATAATAATGTTTTCCTATTCCGATACCGCAAAATGTTCTGATTTTTTTTAATTCCAAATTCTGATGAATCATCTCAACACACTAATAATTACATTTCAAATATTAGTAATTTTAATTTTTTTCCTCTGCACAAATGATATTAACATTTTAAAAGCTTTCATTTGATAAATACTGTTGCCTTATTATCTCCCCTTGCAATTTAAAGTTAGTCCGTGAGGGCTGAGGACATGCACTGCATAGAGAGAAATTATACGAGGATGGTACAACGGATGTGTAATGTAAGTCGTTGCTGGTATGGCCATGTTGAAAAAAGTGGATGAGAACAATTAAGGTAGCAGGGTCACAGAGGAAGGCCAAGGAAAACATGAATAAGGATAAGGATGGATTCAGAAGAAAGAGGGATAAATAAAGAAAAAAGCACGAAAATTGTCTCAGTCATGAAGGATTTCTCCATCACTGACAGAGGACAGAAAAAGCAAAGTGTAGCATCAGAATACTACACTGTGGTCTTGGCCCGAAATCCAGGTAGAGAAATAAAAAAAAAAACGTCTTAAACTGGAAAGTTTAACGAAATAATATGTCACTCGGACAAGAAATTTAATTGAAAATAAAAACCAAATTTATCAAAAATTTGTGAACGATTTGTTAGCTTTAGCAAAAAATGTTTTTTGATATTTAAATAAGTGGGCAAAAATACTTTAGTGACGTCACTCGTTTTAAATGAAATTCATTTTTGTCTATTTGTCGTAATTCTTGTTAAGTTTCACACTCCTTTAAGAATTACGACAAATAAACAAAAATAAATTTCATATTTAAAAGTGATTTCATGTCCAAAATCTAAAATTTTCAAAAGCCAATAATTATGACCCACTAACCGTAAATATGGGGATCAAACGCCTTCTGAAAAAAAAAAGAAAACTCCTTTAATCCTACCTCTAACCCTAGGTATGAGTGACAAGACTCCTCCTCTTAAAACCTTTTTTAGCCCTAACAATAACGCAAAGTCTAAGTGGCAAGCTCCTCACCAAAGTTCCTTGGTAAGCTACATATAAGTGTCTAAAAAAGGAAAAAAAAATCCTTCCTCAAAGAAAAGTGCACCATTTATCACCCATAAAAAATAAATTAGTCAACTGTCCTAAAATGCTAGAATGGTCTCGAAATGGTGAATTATTTTACATTAAATTTGTTAAACTAACTCCCAATCTAAATTCTAAAATTGTTTTTGTTTTGTTTCTATCAAGGCTTCAGGGTGTTCACACACCTTAGCTCTATCATTAACCCAAAGTCAGAGTGGCAAACTCCCCACCCTCTAATAATTGCACAAAGACCCTCTTAAAACAATACATAATTGCCTTTAGAAAAAAAAAAAAAGAAAAGGCGCACAGGATTTATCTCCGATAGAAAAAAAAATGGTTAACTGCCCTAAAACGCTAGAATAACTCAAAATGGGGAATCGTTTTACATTAAATTCTAAAATAATACTTGTTTATCTTTCATTAAAGTTTTTTAAGGTATTCACACATAATTGCCTACAAAGGTAAAATCGCATATTTTGGAGAGGTGGTACGATGGAGTGGGGGGGGGTTAAAGGAAGGTATTAATCTACAATAATATCAAAGAAATATTGTAATATAATCATTTTTAAACAGTCCTAGATTTCGATTTCAGTTATTTGTACATAAAATGCATTACAATTCAGCTTTGAGTTCTTTGACTTTTATTTTAATGAATAAATGGCATTTTTAAAGAATTGCAGCATATTTATGTGTATTTACTGCAGATTATTTGGAAACCATTAATTTCTGAAGATTTTCAGTCGCATATTCAGATTCCTTGCACAAAAATACACTCATATGGCAAATTTCATTGCTTAATCTTTTGTTTTAACAAAAATATAGCATTTTTACTGAAAAGTAGTGTAAAAAATGTGACAAAATGCATATGGTCTTAAAGAGGGGAAAATATCCAAACACGCAGGGCATAAAAATAGTTATAACTTCCTTAATGTTAATTGGATTTAAAAAATTTAAAAAGATTCTTTCTTAGCTTATCAAGCTATTTCTATAGATACACCAATATTGAAATATTTTAAGCCATTTCAATTTTTTCATGTGTATTGCTACTATTAGATCTATACCGGAAGACAAATATAAAGCATTTTTTCTTACCTTATCACAAGAATCGACTTGAATGTTGTCTTCTGTGGTGCCAAGAGATTTTTGACTGGCCGTTTTGTCCTTCAGAGGATGGTTTGTCGACTTCATGGCATTCTTTGCCATACCCAATTTCAGGCACTTTTGATAATGACAATAATCGCAGCTCTTACGGTTGTTCTTGGTGATTGCACAGTTTTTCTCTTCGCAAGTGTATTTCCGACTGATGCTGCTGCGCATGCTGCGTTTGAAAAACGAACGGCAGGGATGACATGTGAGCACGCCAGCGTGGACAGTTGATGCCTCATCCCCACACACCTTGCATAAAATGTTGCTACTGGATCGTGTACCAGAGTGCAGCACGTTATGCAGAGAGCTGCAATTCGATTTTGCCTGCGAGAGGCTGAAAAAAAATTTTAAGAATAAAATACAAAAAAATAAAATCTGGGTGCTTGTTAGGATAGAGTCGACAAATCGATTTTTTAAAATATGATGTCTTAGGCAAAAACAATATTACGTACTTAATTGTCATGTCAGAAAATAGTAATATATCCAAAAATTAAGAAAATTCATTGAGTAGAAAGTTATTTACAGTTAAAAGTAATTTTTACGGAAACTTGTGTGAAATTGCATTTTTCTTAGACATTATGAAGTAGACAGTGAAGAGTCGACACACAGGGGACATAACTCAGAATGCATATTTTAGATGTTTTGCTCATGGTTGCAATATTTGTTGTTTATAATGATAGACTTTATTTTACTAAAAAAAAAACAATAGCAGTTGTTCTATTCAAGGAATTTTCATAATTTTTGGATATATTACTATTTTCGGCATGACAATTAAATGTGTAATATTGTTTTTGCTTAAAATGACATATTTAAAATATTGATTTGTTGACTATCTTAGCAAAGCACCAAAATTTGTAATATATAGATGGATGCTAGTACACACATTTTAAAGTTATGGGGAGATACCAGCTGGAGTGTCAAGACACACTGAAGATTTGGGTGTTGGGTGATCTTTCAAGCTAACACATTTTAGGTGAAAAACATTACGTACTTACATGTCATGTCGAAATTAGTATCAATTCCAAAAATTATGAAAAATGATCCAGTAGAAAAATAATTACAAGTAAAAATAAAGCTATATCGAATTTTATCATATGTTTTAATGTGGAAGAGTACAGCTCGGGCAAAAAGTTTTGAAACACCATAAAAAATCTGAGTACCATTAACAAGTCATAATTATTTTTGCCTTACCATATTAAAATGATAAAAGCATTTTCAATTTAAAAAAAATATTTCCATTTAAATATTTTTATAAATTTAATACTTAATATGTCTTCCCTTATTCTTCAGTACAAGTTTTATTCATTTTAGCATCGATTCAATTAATGCTCTAACTGGTAGTGGTAGAAAAAGATTTTAGGGTATGCAAATGCTATTCTTGTTCATTGATGTACCTTTGAGTACAATCACTAATTCTCTGACAACATGAAAGGAGAAGCTCCCCCAAATATGCACAAGACTTGGATGCTTGACCAATGCAGCTAGGATACAATCTTTCTCCGATAAGTTTTCTAACACGAATTGACCCACTATTAGCAAAGCTGTTAAAAGGTAATTCATTGGAGAAAATCATTTTTTTCCAGTTTTCCCTACGAATATGACAGAAATTTAATCAATTTTAAATATATTTTCACGTCAAAAGTGACTCCAATCTTGCCAAACTTTCACAAAAAACCTCACTCAACTAACTACAACCACTATAAACGATTTCCCCCACTCTCTATCTGTGCCTAAATCTAAACGCAGATTCCATGAACAATACTCCTTTTCCAAAAATGTCACCTATGGAAGAGTTTTCTGTGACCTGCTTCCCAGTTGAATACATGGCAGCCTTCAAATCCAGTGTAAACAAGTTCTTGTTGAGCCGTATCCATAAATAATCAAATTGTACCCAATTTATACCATTAATAATTAGTATACTACCTTATTTTTATTAATCCTTATCCTCAAGTGGCCTTCGGGCCTTGATAAGTGGTAATTCCTAAGTAAAATAAAAAAAGAAGGCTTCTTTGACATCAATTTTTCCTGTCAAGAATCATTGATGTACTGCGCAATCTGAGGCTTTCATATTGCTGAACCACTCCTTCAGTAATCGATGACTACTAGTTTGCTAATCAGACAAACAAAGATGCACCAGATGTCAATCATCCTTTGAATACCCTAAAAAAATCGTCTACCATCTACCAGATAAAAGCATTTTTTTATGGAAATTACTCCAGACAAGATATAAAGTCACTTGATGTATGGAGCTAAAAAAAAAAATAAATAAATAAAAATAAAAAATAAAAATAAGTCACTATTAAGTGTTCATAGATTTCAATTTAGGAAACAGCAATTCTTCCCCCTTTGTCATATACATCACTCATGGAATGTGAGGACTAAAGGAAAAAATAAGGGAAGCAAGAGTTAATCAATTTTGGTGAAAGTATTATTACATACTTATATGTTATGTAAAAATTAGTATAAATTCCAAAAATTATGAAAAATGATGCAGCATAAAAATAATTACAAGTAAAAATAGAATTTTTCAAATTATTAACTTTTATTGTAAACTAGCATTTCAGCGCGGCGTTGCCCAGGTGTTTGGATGTGTATGTTGAGCAAAAAAAAAAAAAAAGTGGTAGTAGGAAAGGCCAGGCTCGAACTCATACCGCAAAGGAGGAAAAGAAACGGGGTAAAACCTAACGTTTATGGTGTTACGACCACCGCCAAACAGAAGCAACATTTTTTAAAATTAAGGCTTAGACAATCTAAAGGAGAGGATAACTTTAAAAAATATCGGCGAAAAAAAGTGACCCCCCCCCCTGTAGAAAAGTGCCTAGTTGAAAGGGAAGATATTAATGTTTTTAGCCAATTTTTCGATATTTGTCGTACGAAAAGTCGAACTTTAAAACGATACTGATCTTGTAAAATCCGTCGCCTCTATTGAAAGTTTAAGGCAGACATGCAAGCAGACATACATACATACATTTATACATTGGTAACTAAAAATTTTTGACCCAAACTGATGAAAAAGCTTGCCCTATCTCTGAATATCCTTTATGTAAAATTTCAAATATTTAGACCAGAAATTGTCTGAGTAATTTGGAAGAGACCACAGAGGTCAATTTTTTAAAACTTTGACCCCTATTATGATCCCTTAAAATTTATTGTTTTGGGCTCAAATCAAGCTATTAAGTTAGATCCATGTCCAAGGAACCTATATCTAAAATTTCAAGTGCATAGACCCAAAATTGTCGGAGAAGTTTGGTAGAGTTCTCAAAGGTCAAATCGTTGAACTTTGACCCCTTAATCGCCAAATTTCTGGCCAAAAACCCGATTACATCGATTTTCCCATATCTCAGTTCCCTGTATATCAAATTTCGAATCTGTAAATAAATAAAAATAAATAATAAAGGGAGATAACTCTTGACTTAAATTAAGAGTATGCCATCTTTGAACATACTATCTGTGATTTGAGACTGATTTTTTATTGCAAATAATTTTATCACATCATCTACTGGATCATTTTTCACAATTTTTTGAATTTACACTAATTTTACCACGGCATGTATGCAATAATGCTTCCACCTGAAATGTGTTGATTTAAAAGATCATCAATGTAAAACAACTTATTTAATGTATATCTTTAAACACCTTAATAGAGTGCTCCATTAATTACAATGGAAGCTGAGAAAAGTCCATAAAGGGTGGTCATCTCTAGGTGAGTTGCCCATCAAAGTTAAGTTTTACCTACTTGTAAAGTATTTTTAAACTAAACTAGTATCTCTAGTCACCGTCTGCCACCAATGATAGTGTCATATTAGGGCTCTACAGACAAATTTATCTTTAGTTGACCATTCCATTGACAACTAAAGATTTTTGTTTACTAGCTAAATAGAAAAGTTACTAGCCAAACACAAGTGATTTTTGGAATATGACATCTTCATTTAATGATGAGTACGCACATCATAAAGATTTTTCTGTATCTTTATTTTAAATAAGTGTAGTTTTTGGTTATAGGTAGCTAACATACTTTTTAACTTCCGATGTAGCTGCTACTGGAAGCATTGACAAGGTAAATTAATTCCTTTACTTTTTTCTCTCACGTCTGTATTCATTTTTTTTTTTTTTAAATACGTTTTTCTAAGCATTCTTCTTTTATTTAATCTATAAATATAAAAGCGAAAATGTATGTATGTATGGATGTTCGCTTTTCCTCGATGTCCACGAAAGGCTTCTTTCAAAGAAGCGCTTGCTTGCTTCACAATTTTAAAAACTTTTTATATCATCTATAAATTGTAATATCTACGAATTATCCACGGAGCTCGCCTCTCTATTTAATTTTATTTTCCCCATCGGCACGCGTTACATTCGGTTTTCGGTATAAAAAAAGCGAACCTCGACTCTAATCACAGGCCCAGAGCCAGTTTGTTCAATGTCGACTTTGTCATATCAGACTGTAGCTTTCATTTCGAGACGAGGAAGCGGGTTTTTAAAAACAAACAAACCCATTTATTCCAAACTGTCCTGCACAAAATAACTGCTGAATACCTATCGCCGTCACGTCAATCAAAAATGCGCACCTGTTTTTTTTTTTAAAACACTTTACTATTTTCCAACTGCGCGTCGTCAACGCTTCGGGTTTTTTTCACATACCCCGAAAAACACCCGGGCAACGCCGGGTACCCCTCGCTAGTACTTTATAATCATGGAAAAAATTTTCGGTTTTATTTTAATTAAGATTATTGAAATTAGCTTTATATTTTTAATCTTTCAAAACTATTTTAGGAATATTATGTATTGGATATTTTTTTTTTATGATGTTTGAAATTTTGTTATTTTGATTTCAATAATTTTATTTTTATACTTTCATGCACATATTTATTATATAAATTCAAATAAAAAAACTTATTATTTTTAAAATTTAAAAAAAAAACAAAAAACAAACCTATTTTTTTATTTCATAAACATATCTCTGATACAATTTTAAATAAAATAAAACGTTTTATTTTCTTAATTTTACTAATCAAAGTGCAAGTAGACTAATTTATGTGTATAATTTTGTTCATTTTTATTGTATATTTTTCAATAATGTCATTCTCTTGTATTTCAATAAATCGTTTCGCAATAGAAATACTGACGGACAATAAAAGTGAAGGAACTGATTTGCCCGGTCACCATTTCCAGTAGCACCCATGCCAAAAGTTAGGAAGTGCGTTAGCTGACTATAACCGTGATTTTAAATATGCACTGAATTTTATGTTGAGACTTGAAGGTATAAACATTTGAATTTCTTCAGATGTTTTTAAACAGCCTTTGTTAAAAAAACGTATTCATAGCCTCGTAGGAGATGTCCTTTTCTCTTCCCTGCAACCTCTATCTCACAGAAGAGATATTGCAAGTTTGTCTCTGCTGTAACGTTATTTTCATGGAAAGTGTTTGACTGAGCTTCAATCTATGGTCCCCCCTCGCTAAACTTTCACAAGAAACACTTGTCTAGCTGAAAACACTATCAATAATTCCCCCCACTCTTTATCTGTGCCTAAACCTAAACGTAGATTCCATGAACAAAGCTTCTTTCTTAGAACTGCACGCCTGTGGAATTGTCTTCCGTTTTCCTGCTTTCCAGCTGACTACAATGTGGTTGTCTTCCAGTCTAACGTAAACAAGTTCTTGATGAACCGTTCCATATAAGTTAACAAATTTACCGAATTTCCATTACTAACGATTACTATATTGTCTAATTGTCTACTGTACACTCTTTGACGCTTATCCTTGAGTGGCCTCTTGGCCTTGATAAGTGGTGATGCCTATGTAAAAAAAAAAAAAAAATATATATATATCGTTTCATTAAACTTATTGTTTAAATAATTTGACTTTGCTTGTTTTAATAAATAAAGGTTGAAAAAACATTTTTCACTCAGTAATGAGCTTTTGGAAGATTGTCAGTGAAAGAAACACAATCGCCAAAAGATAAGCGTTTTATTATTTCTAGTCACCACTTTGAAAATCACTCACAAATGCGACTATTTCACTCGCAGCGTAAAGCTCTGCATATACTGTTAGTAATGAAGAAGAAAAAATAATGATCTTACCCGTCGGATGTTGATTGCACAAAATCTTTGTCACTTTGTCCGTCTTTGTTGGTTTCACTACAGCGATTCTTGCAGATTTGTTCTTTTTCAGGAGAGGTTATGGTTTGGTCAGGTGATTTCTCTTTCTGATGGCGAGACTTACGCTTGACCTTGTATGACATGCCGACCCCGACACACTTCTGAAACCAGCAGTAATAACAATTACTGCGGTTCAGTCGATTCACCAAGCAGTCCTTATTCAGACATTTGTAGTTCCGGTGAAGGCCTTTATCAACGCTCCGACGGAAAAACACACTGCAATTCAGGCATGACATAATGCCGTAGTGTGAGACGAAGGAGACATCCCCACATACTTTGCAGGGTTTGGCGGTATCTTTTTTTGGTGTATCTGGTGAAGTACCTTTCTGAGTAAGACAGACAGAGCCAACTTCTTTGATAGGCGACGGGGTAGATTTTGAGTTAGTACCAATGGCACTAGACGCTGTGGTCAAAGGGGATGCTGGTATCGGTGACGATGATGCTCCACTGGAAGCAAGTGAAACGTCCTTATGCAGAATCTTCTTGTAAATCTGTAAAGAGCTCGATCTTGGAGTGCTAGCATTTCCAGGCAGGCCAGAAGGTGATTCTGATATTCCTGTTCTTGTAGCAAATTCGTTTACAGACGGTGAGGCGTTTCTCACAACAGGTGAGCATGCAGTTCCAGTTGATGTATTTAAGGCCGATTTTAGCTGCTTGTGATGCGAAGTACGACACATGCCTGCGGAGAGGCACTTCTGGTACCAACAATAGCGACACCAATTCGTGTTGCTCTTGGAGAGGTTACAATTTCCTTTGGTGTGTTGCGGTTCAGTTGGCACTGTGCTATCGAGAACCCTGCTGAAGAAGTATGAACATTTACGACAGGACTGTACACCAAATTGAAAACCCTCTGCCGTATCACCACAAACTTTGCAGATGGCTTTTGGAAGAACAAACATGGAATCTGTAGCATCGGAGTCTGTAACTGCCGTTTCTGAAGACAGTAATTCATCAGAATCTCTACCAAGATTCTCCTTACGGACATTTGAAAATTCTGATAAATTAGATTGCGGAGAAACTTCAGCGTTGATGATTTCCTTTGATGCAGAATCCAAAGTTCTACGACTTTCTTCATTGGATACAATTTTAGATTTTAAACCTACAGCGGGTGTTTGGGTTGCTATGGTTTTCACAACTTGCACATCCTGCAGCATATCTTGGGAAGCATCATTATCTGCTGCGGCATTGGAATTATAATTTTCAAAAAACATGCCAGTGAGCTTCTGAGTGGCGCTGAGATTTTCCGAAATGGTCATATTAGACATACCAACGAGAAGGCACTTTTGAAACCAGCAATAGGAGCAACGTTCATAGTTATCCCGGGTCAACGAGCAGTTTTTGTTTTGACACTTGTACTTTTTGGCTGTGCGTACATCTGTGCTTTGCTTGAAGAAAATAGTGCAAGAGCGGCAAGTCTGCACGCCAAAGTGAATGCCAGAACTAACATCCCCACACACTTTGCAAACGCATTCCGTCTCTTCATCAACTTCTGTAAAGTGACGCCCTTCAGGGATTACATTATTGTCACGTTCACTGACTGCTGTCCTCGGAAGATTCTCATTAGAACCAATCAGATCCGTATTGCTTTTTTCGTTCGGAACATCACTTTTGTTTATCGCAGAATCCAAATCAATACATACAATGTCTTCGCTTTCATTCAATTTGGGTGACATGGAACTCGGAGGATCTTCGATAGAGCACTGTGAAGTCGCCTCTTTTTCATAAGACACGTCTTCTTGACTTAGCTCATCATCGGCACAAAGAAAACTGTTGCTACGGCTATTATCTTCATCAGAAACTATCGGCTCTTGTCTGTTATAGTTTTCTGCAATAACACTTTCTCCAGTTCCTTCGGCTTGAATTTGAGAAATAGATTCATTGCTTTTATCAAGAGTCTGTTCGACTGGTTTTGCTTTTCCATCGTAGCATTTTGATGTTTGGGCATGGATTTTTGGAGGGCGGCCCCTCTTCCGAGTACCTTTTACCATTCCAGCATTCAGACACTTCTGATACCAACAGTAGCGGCACAAGCGACGAGTATTCGCATTGATGATGCAGTCCTTTTTCTCACATTTGTAGCTCTTCACGTCGAGGTTTTGGTAGAAGAAAATTCGACACGGACTGCAGGTAAAAATCCCATAATGCATTCCGTGACCCTCGGCTCCACACACAAGGCAGACTTTTTTCTTAGGTGCATCAGGACATGCTGATTCTGGATTCGACTGTCCGGACGAGATTTCCGATTTGTTCTGCTTCGTAGCAGGCTCGACTAACTTTTTAGCTTTGTTTCTTTTCACTGATTCTGAAATTGTTATAATAACGTCAGCCGACTTGGAAGCGTCTCTCCATTCTTTGCAGTTCGCAACCTTTGACAAAGAATTTGTCAACGCTTTTGGAGGTCTGCCTCTTCTACGAAACTTTTTCGGAGTCGGTTCTTCTACAATCTTTTCAGGAACAGATACACAGTCTTCAGAATCTTCAGAAACTATAATACTTTTTCGCGCATGTTTGCTGTTACCAGGAGACTGATCAGTACATGTATTTTTGGTAGTCTTCCTCCCTTTCTGAATACGCTTGACTCCATCCTTTTTTTTCAGTTCGCTTTCATCTGGGCATTTCTCTACCATCGTTGAAGAAGTAGACGAATTCTGATCTTGTTTTGAACACGGCTGCGACTGTTCCTCGTTGCCTGGAAGAGTATGCGGCTTATAATTAGGCCTGCTCATCACGGGAGATTTCAAACGTTTTTTAGGGAGATTATCTTTCTTCTTAGTCTTTTCGACCGTCTTAGTTGTATTGTTCAACTTACGTGTCCTGGAGATAATGTGTTTCGGGGAACAACGTTTTATCATATAACGCCGAGAAATGGAAGGTATGTTTACCAATTTCTTGGTTTTGAATGTTGGGGGACGTCCTCTTTCTTTCAGAATTGCCGCCACAGAAGTAGACGGCGACAAATTTACAGAGTACTGAAAATGTCTGGATGATTTCTTCCCAGACAACCGCAAATCGTCCCCAGCTCTACCTAGAGCTTCATAGTTTTCGGCATCTAAATCACAGCCAAATTCCGAAACCAGTTCCAAGGATTTGGGTGGGATCGTTTGAGTTAGGACTCGCTTGTCAATGAAGTGCGATAGTGCCCCAGGGATAATTTCTTTGCCAACAGGGGCTTCGGGAGAGTTGCACGTGGAATGAGGAATCATGTCAACAAGCACAGAAGAATTAATAGAGTGGCTGCTCGAAGAGTTGGGAATGATCTCGGTGATGACTGATTTATCGGTGAAATTCCGCAAGGTTTCACATATTGCTACTCCATTGTCCCCCGTATCTTCTGTATTTAATGCGGTCGGAGTATCATTCAGGGATCCACTCATTGCCATCTCTCCATCACCAGATTTCTTTTGGATGATCTCTGTGTCCATAGAGTTCCACAAAGGTTCGGGAATTACCTCAGTGACAACAGAAGGATCAACAGATGTGCTGAGGCTCTCGGGTAAGATTCTCCGAAACGTTGCCGACTCAACAGGAGAAGAATCCGGAAGAGGCGTTTTAGTAATCACGCCAGACGGAATTGCCGATGAATCTTCTGCAGCCGTAGTCGGAGAGAGATTTTCTAGATTTTGAGTGGAGGAGGACGCCTCGACTAAATTGAAGAAAAGATCATCTGGAGTTCTGATACGGTCTGACATGACGGGTGATTCAGCATTGTGAAGAACCAGATTTTCAACACAGCAGCAAACTAAAGAGCTTGGTTCCCCTTCGGTTGAAGAGATCAACATGGTCTTACCACATTTAGGACATTCTTTTGGCTCATCTGCAGTGCCTGCATGGTCTTCCGTGAAATCAGAAGCAAAAGATGCAAGCGGGATATTAGCTGATCTTATATTAGCTGCCGTATTTGAGATGGGTGTGGTGACCATGTCAACATCCTGCTCTACAGGCTTGCTCATAGAGTCACTTTGGAGGTTCATACCTTTACCCTTTTCTTTGTTTTCATTCCGTACATCCGACGTAGCTCCGATGATGATTTTGTTACAAAAGAGATCATTAGTTGTATCGGAAACAGTCTTATCTTCCTCTTCGTCATTGTCATCATCATCATCGTCGTCATCATCACCTGCAACAATTGCTTCTTCTTCTTTTCTTACTTCTTCCTCTTCTGGTACTTCATCTTGCTCTTCTTCCTCTGTTTCTTCATCTTCCTCCTCTTCTTTCTGTTCCTCTTTCCCTTCTTCCTCCTCCTCATTCGGTTCTGTAACTTCCTCTGCAGATAAAGACTCCGTTGGAAACAAGACTGCAGGTTTCCGTGCATGCTTGGACATCCCTACTGCCAAACACTTCTGATACCAACAGTGTAGACAAGATTCGCGGGTGTTTTTATCAATCTTGCAATGGGATTTACCTTCTCGGCAAACGTATTCATCAGAGACATGTTTATCGAGACTCTGACGAAAGAACACGCTGCACTTCAAGCATGTCCACACGCCATAGAGTACACCGGGAGCAGTATCTCCGCATGCCCGGCACCGCTTCTCCAAATCATTTGACAGATCATAAGAAGGTGTTCTGATGTGTGGCATCGACAGACTATTATTAATATCTGGGTCTGTTACTAATTCGGTGTCAACACGATCAGCACCAGGATCTGTTTGCTCTTCTGCTAAGACTTGAGAAGGCGCTGGGGCTACAGCTACCAATGGCTTTGAGTTTTGTATCTTCTCCACTTGCAACTTCTTGCGATTCTTTTGTAGGTTAAAAAGTTTTTGCCGTTCTTTTTCAAGGTTTCTTTGCAGCGTCTGCAATTTCTCCTCAAAAGTATCCTTGCGCATTTGCAAAACGGACAACTTTTCATGATTATTTTCTTCTTCCTTAACGTTGTCCAGCAGTGAAGATTTGGCCGCAAAAGTCTGGTCTACTCCGCTGTACTCCTCGCCGCATGTATTTCCTGCTGCCTTCTTTCTCGACTCTTTCTGCTGTGTTGATAGCTGGTCTAAATCCGAAGGTAACATGGATGCTGCTGTAGCCAGTACCGGCTCGGGAGCAGGGGCCACATCATCCGAGTTGGCAAAAATATCTTGCGGAACCTCTGTTGTGATTTTAACCATGAGGCGGTCACACATTGTCGTGGAGAGGAAGCTGTCTTCATCTGGGTAGCATCTACGTCTTTGGATCGGGTTAATCAATGGATCATTATTGAAAAGCATTTGGTCGCGGTTTTGAAAAGCAGAATCGGTTTTTGAATTTAAAAAGTACAAAGAAGAAGGCGTTGATGATTGAAAGGACTTAGACGTTGTTAGTGCTGGTTTTGGAAACTGGAAATAAGTTCCATCCATAGTTGCCTCTTTGAAAGCGTTATTACTTTCGAGAATAACCTGTCGATAACTCTGAGAGGATTTATCACTGACCAATGTCTCGTTGACGACAATCTTCTGTTGCTGTTGTCTTTTTATCGCATTCTCTTTCTCTAATTTTATTTTCTGAAATTTCTTCTCGAGAATCTCAGACTCCCGGCAGCGTTCGGTCGACTTTGTGAACGTTTCAATAAAGCTCTCCATAAGATTTGGTGGATCCAAGTTGGATTCATGACGGGCGAGAGAAGAACTTTCAAATGAAAAACACGGATCTTTCGACCGAAGAATTACGCTCGGAGAACTGCTACTCTCTTGCAGGATGTTGTCGACCACAGCACTACACATTTCGGCCGAATTGCTCAACGTCATATTTTCCCAAACGTATTCCGTGGTTGGGTTTGCAGGTCTTATCACCTGCAAAGATGGAGAAATGTCTAGCAAGGATGGATCTTTACTCTTGGATCCACCGCTAGACTCTGAGAACAATACTCCTTCCTGCAGGCATTTGGTATACCAGCAAGAGGCACAACGATTCAGAATCGGAATTTTTTTGTCTGTTGAAAAACAACTGTGTGTGTTTTGCATGCAGGAATTTTTTGAATACATTTTCGAATCAGAATTCACTTGGCAAAATTCTTTGCACTGAAGACAGATAGGAACATTGTGAAGCCACTCGGTGCTTGGTTGCCTGCAAATACCACATGCCGCATCACTACTCAAGTTGGACGGAAACTGCAAAGACGAGATCCTAGTCTCACAAGAGGTTGGGTAGTTAGTGTTTACTTGCCCAGCCGAGGCCACAGTAGAGGTTGTAGTCAATGATGATGCGAATGATGATGATGATGATAATAATGATGATGTAGTGATAGTTATGGGAGTGGTGACGACAGTTGTAATAGCGGTAGCTTTAAGCACTGGAGTTGTAGAAACTGCTTCATCACAATCTGCGATACGCATCCCTGCACGTAGACATTTTTTATACCAACATAGCTCACACCTGTTCTTCTGCTCCCTCGTTATGTGACAGTTACCCGTGAGGTGGCACTCGTATCCAGTTGCGCAGTCATCCTTAATGCTCACCTGGAAAAATACACGACAATCCGTGCAGGTGGACACGCCAAAGTTCGATATTCGGGCTTCGTTTCCACACACATCACAAAAATTCACCGGCACCTCAGTATGTTTAGCTTTACCCTTGCTGGTTACGGAAGTAGGGTCTTTAGTCCCGATTTGAACACCAGTTGTGTCCAAACTCCTGTCCAACAGGTTGCCAGCAAGCACATGCTGTGCTAGATGCCCAACCTGAAACCACTTCATATACCAACAATAATTACATCGACTGGAAACACTACCTCCCAGGTTACACCTTCTCCCATAGTCACAGTTGTACATCTCCTTACGAGGTGTTCTCAAGCTCATCGTGATAAAGTCATTGCACGCGTGACAGGCAAATATGCCAAAGTGCTTTGTTGTTGCCTTTCCACCACACACCTTACAAACACGAACGCCTTTATTTGATGCCGACGTTTGCGTAGATGGTATTTTTGTAAGGAGAGATTTCTTTTTCGTGGGTATCTTTGGCGCCGCCGTTGATGAGATAATGGGTGCAGTATTCAAAGCGACCATGCTGGAGGTTGACATTTTGCCCGAACCCACGAAAGTAGAAGAAGAAGACAATTTCTTGATAGTACTTCTAGCTTTTTCAATGCTTTTATCCTTAGACATTATACTGTCGTTAGTCTTCTGGGAACATTGAGAATAACCAACTTCCTCCCTTTTTAATATTGGTGGCTCTCCTGATATAGACGCGGAAGAACCAGTGCTGGGATGAACAGAGTCACATTCTTCTTTTACTTCCACTCTGTCCAATGTCTTTTTTGGTGAGAGAACAGGTGGTGGGGTTAGCTCTCGTCTTTGATGCTGTTGTTCTAGACTTGGTGACGAAGCGCCATTCATGCCACTAGCGAGACATTTCTGATACCAACAATATTCACACTTGCTCCGTCGGAACTTGTTGACTTTACATTTTTTAGTACGGCAGGCGTAACCTGATGCAAAATCGTCCATTAGGCTCATTTTGAAAAACACCACACACTCCGGACACGTAAGAACACCGTAGTGTTTTTTATAAGCACGATCACGGCACACTTTACATAAATTCTGAACTTTCATAACAGATGGGGCTTTCTTGCAGTTACCAATTTCAGATGTGGTGACCTTTGGGGGTTGCTGCTGAGGTCGGGGTTCTGTCTTAATACGACGAACTGTCTCGCCAACCTCTGGCTTGTCTGTAGACATGCCCATGCGGACACATTTCTGGTACCAGCAGTACTCACAGTGACCACGGTTTTTTTTGGTGACTTCGTGTCGTTTCTGTTTGCAAGAGTAACCCTCGGAGAAGTCGTCTTGGATACTCAGCTGGAAGAAAAGCATGCAGTCGGGACAGGTGAGTACTCCATAATGAAAAGTAGAGGCAGAGTCACCGCAGATCTGACACAAACACTCGCTGGCTTTCATCACAATTGCATTCTTTAGTTTTTGCTCAACTTGCTTGCTTGAGCTGAAAAAAAAAAAAAAAGAAAAAGATGCAATTAGTACAAAACTTTTAAATCAATAATTGATAACTAAGGCTATGACAACAGCATATTCTTTTCATTTTGACTCTCGAGTGTGTATCCGTTGACGTCTTATATGCTTTTATGTAGAGTGACGTGCCTGGCATTGACCGGGTGTTTTGAGGTGTGTGTTGAGCAAAAAAAAAAAAAAAAAAAAAAAAAAAGGCAGGCTCGAACCCGTACCGTGAAGGAAAAAAAGAATGTGGAAAAAAAAAAAAAAAAAAAAGTGACATCTTTGTTGCTGTGCCTATTGCCAAACCAGAAGTGACATGTTTAAATTAATGTTAGTCATTCGAAAAGAGGAGATGACTTTCAAAAATATCGGCGAAAAAAAGTGACCACTTCCTGTAGAGAAGACCCCAGTTGAGGGTGAAGGAATTAATGTTTTCAGCCAATTTTTTTATATTTGTCGACCGAAGCGTCGAACTTCAAAATCATACTGATCTCGTGAAAACCCGTTGCCTCTGTCGAAAGTTTTAGGCAAACATACATACATTTAAACAGAAAGGTGAGATTTATAGATGTTGTTCTCAGTTGATTAACCGTATCTGTGTCGGATATACGCTCAAGAGTCAAAACAATGAAAAGAATATGCTCTTGTCATAGCCCCATTGATAATGTTACTGGTGAGCTTAGTATCTGCACATTGCTTCAAGCGGATCAGCTCTTCAAACAACAAATAGAAAATATGGCAATCATACAGTATAGTTAACAACAGAGAAATTTAAAAAAAAGAAAAAAAAAAGAAACATACAAAATAACTTTTACCAAATACATAAAAATTTGATTTTCTACCAACCTGTATAATTTTAAAATGTGGAAACTGTAAGATTTACACAAGCCATTCAAAGACAGTGATAGAGTTTTTATTTTTCCATGTGGTTACTAATCTAACGATTAAAAGATAGTAACACAACCGGCAAGCATTTCTCCGAACTTAGGATTACCCTTCTACTAATTGACCTTTTTTTTCTTTTAAGCCTAAAATTAGTGATCATTTACGAAAAAAAAAATTTTTTTTAATCAATCACCATCTTTGATTGATTCTATAATTTTTTTTATTAACTGTTATTTGATTTATTGAAAACAGTAGGAGTACATTCTTTAAGCCCCATCATCGTATTTGTGCTATACATTTGGACCCTACTCCAGTAAGTAGATATCATGTTAACTAGTATAAATTTCAGCAAGGGTTACATTAAATACATCTCAAGATAACCTGGCAGCAAAAAGAAGTAGACCATCTGCAGCTGACGTGATTGAAGCGAGGAGTCAGATAAAACATGCTAGAAATACAGGTATCGAATTTAGATAGAATTTATCACAGTTTTGGGAGATAGAATAGAGCTTTTAGGAGTTTGAGTCGCAAAGAAGGCAGACGAGACAATGTAGGGATCCAGTAAGATTATATTAACTAGTATGAATTTCGAGAGGGTTATCTAAAGTACATGTTAGGATACTTTGATGCCAAACGGAAATAGACCCCGTGCACCTGGTGTGAGTGCGGTGAGGTGTGAAGGGTCAAGGGTTATTGCCCTAGAAGAAACACTCTAGAAGTCAGGTGTCAAATTTTATTATAGAGATATTACATCAATTGTTTGGCGAGGGGGAAGGGGCTGTCAGGACAGTTTCTAATACAGTTCAAGTCAGAGAAGCAGACAGACAAGACGTGACTTGCAAAGTAGAAATCTAAGAGAATAATTTCCTCAAGACCTGTTTGTGTGTTGAGCATTTTTAAGGCTAAATAAGAAAATTAAGTAAGAATAAATTAATTTCAGGCTTATCTTTTAGTCTCTCCCTTTTGTAAACATACTTCTGTCCCAAATAAAACCTTTGAAACCGCAACAAGTCTCTATTGTTTCCATTTAAACAGACGATCAACTGGACAATGTAAACCGAGAACAATCCGCAGGGAAAAGCAATGGCTGCGCATGTATGTAAAAAAAGACTTTTATTAACTGATTATTTATTGATTGCTCACTGGCAACAAGTGCAGCAAAAATATGTTTACTGCAAAAGATGTGTGAACAGGTTATTCAAGTTTGTTTGATTATTGTTTATAAAGATATTGCTAGCATGTATTGGGCAGATTTTATTCTGACTTTCAAACTAATCTATCTCTCGCCAGGTCCTTATTTATCCCTCTTTCTCCCAAGTGCATCCTTATTGCATCCTCACATGTTCTCCTGTGAACAAGACAAGCTACATTAACTATACACAACATATTACATTACCTTATAATATTATATGGGTATATATATTAAATCCCAATTATATATATATATATATATATATATATATACTAGCAGGGACACCTGACACCTCCTGGGATTGAATGAGAATCAACAAATATTTCACACTCCCATGTTTTAATGTCATCAACATCGGTGAAATTAGCCATTTTTAAATCAAATCGATTAACTGCCTGCTCTAGTTGGGGACCCATCGTGGTGCACCGGGAGGAAGCTTCACATGCCTCCTTGCAGTGACTTACTTCACAATACATTGGGATGGTGCACACCATTTTTCAAGGTTAAAATCAAAGGTCAAGGTTATAACCTGTTTATATATACTCCTCTACAGCCCACACCACTGGACCGATCATGACCAAACCTGACATGATGATGGCCTCCAATCTAGGGATGATGCACATCATTTTTCAAGGTCAAAGGTTAAGGTGATATTTAGTGTGGCTCTTCATAAATTCCCCCATCTAGGAATGATACACACCAAGTTGGGGTTAGTCACAATCCCGGGGGCCATCACCATGGCGCTGGCTAACTTCTTTGTGAATTTGAATCAGATCATTCTCCTCCACCCTCATCTTCTTAGTCAATTAAACTAGCAATACACAGGAAAAAAATTGAATTGGCTTAACATATTTCGATAATGGCATACATAGAAAGAGCTTGATAAGCTAAGAAAGAATCCTTTTAAATTTTTAAAATCCGATTAAAATTAAGGAAGCTATGACTATTTTTGTACCTTGCACATTTTGATATTTTCCCCTCATAGGCATTTTGTCACATTTTTTATACTATTTTTCAGTAAAAATGTTATATCTTTGTTAAAACACAAGATTAAGCAATGAAATTTGCTATATAAGTGTATTTTTGTGCAAGGAATCAAAATATGCGACTGAAAATCTCCAGAAATTAATGGTTTCCAAATAATCTGCAGTAAATGCACATAAATATGCTGCAATTCCTTAAAAATGTCATGTATCCATTATAAGAAATGAAGTTAGAGAACTCAAATTGTAATGAATTGTAATGCATTTTATGTACATAAAACTGAAATCTAAACCTAAGACTGTTTAAAAATGAGTATACTGCAATATTTCTCTGGTATTAATGTAGATTAATACTTTCTATTACCCCCTACCCATCTGAACACCTCTCCAAAATATATACAACTAGCGGGGGTGCCCGGCATTGCCTGGGTGTTTAGAGGTGTGCGTGTTGGGTGGGAGGGGGTTCAAAACATATATACATATATATATATATATATAAACAATGTTAAAACTTCTTAAAAAGAAATCGCTGTCCGGGTGTTTGTATGTGGGGGGGGGGGTTAAAAAAAAATAAATAAATAACAGTTTTGGTAAGTAGTTAGGATCGAACCCGAAGGTGGAAAAGTTGCCCGGGTGTTTTTCAGTGTGTGTGTGTGGTCAGGCAGGAGTGGGGGTGTTAATGAAAACCTAAGAATAAGCAAAGTAAAAAAAAAAAAAAACAGAAAAACGAACGTTAAAAAACCCTGCTTAGTGGGGGGGGGGGATACCCGGCGTTGCCCGAGTGTTTGTAGGGGTGTGTGGTTGTTAATGAAAACGTAAGAATAATCAAAGTAAAAAAAGAAAGAAGAAAGCGGATGGGTACCCGGGCGGTGGAGGAGAGGGGAGGGGGTAATCAAAACATTGAAAAAAAAAAAAAACTAACGTAAGGCAAACGAACGATGTTAAATCTAAAAATCGAGAAAACAAAAAAGAAAACAGAACATTAAAACCAAAAAAAAAAAAAAACGTGAAAAATGGCTTAAATAAGCCTGTTTCGATATTAAAATTTAACAAAATCGGTGGGTACCCGAGTGTTTTTGGGTGTGTGTGGTCGATCGGGGGTGGGGGTGTTAATGAAAACCTAAGAATAAGCGAAGTAAAAAAAAAAAAAACAGAAAAACGAATGTTACGTGAAAAAATGGCTTAAATAACACTGCTTCAATATTAAAATTAAAAAAAAAAAAAAATCTCACACCACGATTCGAACCCAAAACGTTTAGATAATGGCCCAACGCTCTAACCAACTGAGGTAACACGACGTACATGAAATTTAGCCAGTTCTTCAACTATGTAAACTAAACCAGGTCATGACGTCATCTGACTCATGCGTAGAACCAATCTTGTCATGAGAGGACGGTTCTTGTTGACCCCCCCCCTGTAGAAAATTGTTGATTTCAGGGTGAAAAAATGAACGTTTTTGGCGAATTTTTCAATATTTTTCGGGCGAAGGATGGAGCTTCAATATGATACCAAGTTTATCAATTTTTGTTCTGTCTGTCAAAAGTTTTTAGCGGACACACAAACACACATACAAACATAAGCGGGGCAATGTTGGCAGCTGGTTTGGCTGCCCCATACCCGGCATTACAATCTTCAAAGGAAGAAAAATAAATAAAAAAAAAAAAAACATACATACACACATTTTCGCTTTTATATATTATAGATTACGTGTGAACACCTTGAAAAACTTTAATGAAAGATAAACAAGTATTATTTTCAAATTTAATGTAAAATGATTTCCTGTTTTGAACCATTCCAGCATTTTAGGGCAGTTAACCTTTTCTTTTTTTTCCTATGGTAGATACATCCTGAAGGTTTTTTTCTAGAAGGCGATTATGTGTGGTTTTAAGAGAGTGTTTTTGTGCAATTATGAGAAAGTGAGGAAGTTGCCATTCTGACTTTGGGTTAATGATAGGGGTAAGGGAAATTATGTATGAACATCCTGAAGACTTGATAGAAAAAAAACAAAAACAATTTTAGAATTTAGAGTTGGGTTGGTTTCACATAAATTTAATGTAAAATAATTCACCATTTCGAGACCATTCTAGTGTATTAGGACAGTTGACTAATTTATATTTTTATGGGAGATTTAATCATGTGCACTTTTCTTTAAGGAAACATATTCTTTTTTACACTTATATGTAGCTTACCAAGGAATTTTGTTTGGTGGGGAGCTCTGCCACTCGGACTTAACATTATTGTTAGGGCTAAACCTTCAAGAGGAGACATACCTAGGAGTAGACGTAGGATTAAGCAAACTTTTTTTTTGTTAAGAGAGCATTTGACACCTATTGTGAGACTTTTCAAGAATTACGATAAACAGACAAAAATAAATGTTATTTAAAACAAGTGACGTCACCAACAGAAAATGTGACCTTTGGAAAAATATCAAGTATTTTTGTCCCACCTATTTGAATAGTTAAAAAAACAAAAAAAAAAAAAAAAACCTTTTTGCTAAAGCTGAAAAATTGTTCACAAATTTTGAATGAATTTAATTTGGATTTTTAATTACATTTTATGTCTTTTTTCTTTTATTTTTTAACTGAGAACTCTCTTTAAATATCAGAAAACATTTTAAAAGAGATAAAAAATTTTTAAAATATATAGAAGGGTTGTACCACTCATACACGTGAACCAAAAATAATCATTTCAGTGCACATCTTCGGTTGTTCAAAGCAAAACACAATATTTTAAAAATTTGACCACTATCCAAATTTTTCAATATTTATATGGTTGATAACAAAATAGCTCTAACTAAACACTAAGAATTTTTTTTTATAACCAAATCTTCAATTGAAAAAAAAAAAAATAAATAAATAAAAATTCGATCTGGAATAAAAAATCAACAACGAAAAAAACATCTGCTTACAGCCGTGCTTTTGCTGCTGATGATGATGATGTTATTACTAATACTACAGTCTACAACCAAACTTTAAACGATTTTTTTTTTTTCCGGATATCATATTTTTAAATTGGTACCTACCACGAAAGACAGTAATGTACAATTATTTTTTTAACGGATAAACATAGTAAAAAGATTGTTTTATTTAACAGTTGGTGCCCGAAGAAATTTTTTTTTCAAAATTTTCCATACTCATCATGTTGAAATCTTTTTTTAACGCAACAAAATAAAATAAGTGGTCAAACATATTTCGGACACCCAAAACTATTAAAAGCAACATCTCTTCTGGCTAGTTTCCAAATTTCATGAAAAAATTCTTAATACAAACGCGGTACGAGCATTTACAAATCGGAGGGGGGGTGGGGGGGTTTACAAAATCTTACCGAAAACGCGGTTTTATGATGTTCACATTTTTATCATTTTATTTGCTTAGAACTCTAATAATGTACATTATATATTTTTTTATTTATTAATTTATTTAAAAGTATATTCATTTCCGAACTAAACAGTGGTGTTCTGAAGGCTTAAACTGCTTTGGTTTGTAAAATATGACTATTTTAACAGAAGTCCCTTGAAATCTGTGATTATCCTAGGCGCTTTATCGTCCATGTGTTAATTAAACAAATGTTAACCATTGTGATTCTTTGTAATTGTTTCAATTTTTATGTGTAACACT
Organism: Euprymna scolopes; assembly: GCF_053919585.1. Lineage (NCBI taxonomy): Eukaryota > Metazoa > Mollusca > Cephalopoda > Sepiida > Sepiolidae > Euprymna > Euprymna scolopes. Next base: position 32,818,221 of record NC_136512.1, on the reverse strand, counting down.
ATGTTTCAACTTTGATAGAATCTATTTGCTTCATAGTTGGATTTCAGTCACTTCAGGGGATAGTTAAAAAATTTTAAACACCTTAAGAAATAATTGCTCTTACAACATCCACTTACTGCAAGGGTGCCCATGAAGTGGGTACCTGAGCATGCAGCAAAGTCACACGCGAAATGTGAGTATTTTTGCTAGTATATATACATATATATAGGTAGGCTTGAGGTAGTATATATACATATATATAGGTAGGCTTGAACTAGTATATATACATATATATAGGTAGGCTTGAGGTAGTTGCCTGTCTAGCCGCACTGATGAGCTGTGAAACAGCGAAACAGTACTGTATGTGGATGACTACATATATATATATATATATATATATGATCAGTGGAGCCTCTAGATATGAAAGACTGCTTATAAAATTTTCGGCATACGAGACGTGATACGAAAAAGTTTTTGTCTCTTTATAAGAAAAAAAAAACATTTTCGGGATACAAAAGATATAAGTGACAGAAAGACTATTTTTCCGGCATGTAATTATTCAAAAACATTTTTTAAATCAGGGTTTATTTGATTTAAAATTTTTTTAGTAATTTTCTGAAAATATTTGTCTTGATTTTTATCTGGAAAATATTTTTTTTTTGTACTTGAATTTATTTTTTTCTACACTCTACCCTGTTATGACTTACTGTATGAATTAAGTTTTGTACTTGTAAGTTGGAAAAAGGTTCTTGGTCTATTCGTATAATTTAATTTAGTTCGAATGTCTACACATAGTATGCAGTGTCCTGTTTTGTCCCACGACAGCTGCTGGCATGTGGTCTTGTGTTTTTCTTGCATGAAGACGTGATAACTGCTATCTCCGAGTTAAAGCAAGGGAGGCAACTTTGCCTTTACAGAAAAGAGAGTTATTTCCCTTTGACCATGTTATTGCCCTAACACACCGCATAAATAAAAGTTATTTTAAAAAATGGAAAATTAATTAACGCCTTATAATTTTTACTACATTTGAAATATTTGTATGGAATGAGAGGAGTTTGTTATTATTTTTCTTAGAAATCGCAAATTAGTTGTAAGAAAATAAATAATCCATTGAGTCCTTTTTCTTCCACGCATCTGCGTACCCACAGATTTGATTGAGATCATGAGTAATGGTTAAAATAATGATTAAAAAAATTCTGTTATTAAACAGAATTTTATATTTAAAAACAAATTGTAAGTTGATTTTTTAAAAATAAATTTGGTATATTTATATTTTAAACTCATTGTTCTTTGCGTGATAAATACAGCCCCAAATATCGGAACATCATTTCTATAAACGAACTTAAATCAATGCCATTTAATGAATTCTTTCAATAGGGGCGGCGGAGGTCTATAATACTCGTATGCTGTAAATGTCCTTTTTGGGGTGCTTTTGTTATCAGAATCAGAATTGGTAATTGTATAGGAAATCAGGGAAAAATATTGGAATCGTCCAATCATTAATATATATACACACATACACAATAAATTTAGACTTATGATCATCATCATATTCAGTTTGACATCCATTTTGCATTCCGTGTTATTTTGCCGATATATTTACGTTGTTGTATTGCATTTGTTTGTAAATTATTAATTTTTATTTTATAATTGTTTTCTAGTGTTATTCTTTTTTTTCATTTCATGCGGTCAGTTTATTGTTGTATTAAAGTACTTTTTGGTTATATTGAAGTTTTTAGCTTTAAAGATGCCTACCATTTAAATAACATTATCTTAACTAAATTAGTTATAGTTTTATAAAAAATTGATTCAATTACTTATATAATGACCAAACAATAGCCTACCATAATTGTTGTCTTGCAGACCAGTAATAATCAAGACAAACACAACACTGGTATAATCAACAAAGGTAGGTTACAGAAGTACACATGATTCTGTGGCCATAACTGCCACAAATCACTATATCGATGTTTAGATGTAACTATATTTATAGTCTTTGGGTAAATCCATTATTCCTGACATGGGTAGATTAGTTTACTTCAGGGATATCCAAAGTTCTCGACTGGGTGGCGGAGGTGGTAGCATATTACTGACTTTTTAGAGCTATGCAAATCAAAATAAACAAAATTGACCTGGACATGTTTTATACCGTTTTGTTAATTAGCTTTGCTTTTTAGTGAAACTGGTTCTCCCAGACCTCATTTTTTTTTAAATCATTTTCTGAACAAAAAGAGAAGCCACTACACTATTTTGACGCATTTCCAATTTTTTCAATTTTTCCTGAATATTTTTCCATTTTCAATAATAGCTCCACAGAGCAGCTTAAAGAATTTGGTGGGCCAGATCTGGCCCGCAGGCTCTAGTTTGGAGATCCCTGGCTTATTTCATAACAATAATAGTATACCCTTATTACTGTTTGGTTATTAAAGTGGACCAAATTGCTATAAAGCTATAACTAATTCGGTTAAGATAATTTTGTTTCAATGGAAGCTGATCTTAAAACTGAAAAATTCAATAGAACCACATTTTCAATTTTCTTTCACAAAAACACTCGTCTAGCTAAAACCACTATCAATAATTTCCCACACTCTATCTGTGCCTAAACCTAAATGAACAAAGCTTCTTTCTTAGAACTGCATAAATGTGGAACTCTCTTCCGATTGCCTGCTTTCCAACTGACTACAATCTGATTGTCTTCAAGTCCAACATAAACAAGTTCTTGATGAACCACGCTCCTAAATAATCCAATGTACAAACTTCCCACTACGCTATAATCACATTGACTAATGTATACTCATTAACCCTTATCCTCGAGTGGCCTCCGGGCCTTGATAAGTGGTGATTCCTGTGTAAAAAAAAATGTAGATATTTGGGATAGGCAACATGTAATGTGACCTTTTGGCTGTGATCATAGCGTAGTATTTGTTTTAACTGTGGCAGGCAAAGTCAAGAGTCAAAACATTATTATTATTATTAATTGATGGATTCGAGCGATGGTGGGTCGCTGGATCAATTATTATGATTAGAAAAATAAACAATTCGATTTGGAAAAAGTGATTGACAGCTGAAATAATAAACAACTACAAAATTGTGATTTTAGAAAATACAGAATAACAATTTTTGGTTTGGATAAACAAATAATCAGATTTATGTTATGTAAGCGGTTGGGGTCTTAGACACGTGATGACATGTAGATTATGGGAGTTTCTAGTTAATCGTTAGCTGAACATCAGAGAAAATGGACGATTCATAGGGGGAGTTGGTCTTTCCATGATGTAGGGAGTGGCATTTTCTCAAGCAGCCAAGATGTGAAGATGTTGTAATCTCTGAAAATGCCGGCCGGAATCATGAAAATAAATGTTCGTAAATAATTCAGGTTTGTGTTGTGTTTATTTACACCTGTTAAAAGAACTTTTTGTCTACAACTGTTTTGATACGTCCACGTCAATCGTTTCCTGCTAGAACTGTTGCATAAATGTTAAAATATGTACACTAGAAAATCAACTAAATGATACGATGTATATACATACACGCATTTACACATACATGAATATACAGATAAAATATAAACTCCACTATTCAACATGTATGTCATTTTGGAACATACTCATATACACACACAACATAACACACGTATGTACTTCTCGGGGGTGGGGTACTAATTCTTACAACTTTTTATATACTTTCTAGATTGTAATATCTCTGATTTACGAAATGAGGTTGTGTATATCTTTTATTTGAGCAACTTTTATGTTACAAAATTCGCACTGTGATTTCATTTCTCTATGGCGTGATGTTTGACCTAGAAAATCACACGTTGACATTCGTTTAACCATCTGCTTTTTTAAACGTTTAATTTCAACCATTCTCACTTCTCTCCCCTGGTAGCGTTGTGGTAAGTTATCAGGCTATTCGCGTCAAGGCTTCAGGTTTGAGCCTACCTCCCTACCAAAACTTTTTTTTTTCTTTTACACCTACAAACACCCAGGCAACGCCGGGCACATCCACTAGTTTCTCATAAAAGACCACGATTAATTTCTTATAAAAGAAGAACTAAAATTAATTCTTGCTTACTTTAGCTTTAAAAATGGTCAACGAATGAACAGGTCTTGAGGAAATTTCTCTTAGATTTCTATATTGTTAGTTGTTTCCTCACCGCCTCGAAAACTGTTCTAATTCTCGAACATGTTTCTAGCATGTCTCGTCTATGGAACTAACCACTGAACATTCACATCAATCATGCTATGTGCACTGGACGCATCTGTTCACCGCAAGCCCATTCTAACATGTAACACTTCCGAAATTCATACTAGCTATCATAATCTCTACCTACCATGCAATGGACATGGTGGTTGTGGCATTCACCCTCAGTCGGTTGGGATAGCTCTTTCCAAATAATTCATCACATATCGAATACTGACTGAGTAGGCATGGTGATCCAAAGCTGCTTCCATTGAGCGCAAGCCATTTCTGTTTCTAGTGATGACCCCCATAAAGGTGAGGGCCTGGAATCAGTTCAGTATCCATCCGAGCCAGGTTTTGAGTTGTCCACCACACCGTTTCTATCAACCTGATGGTGATGCTGGGTCGATGACTTCACAGATGAAGTCTACCTACCAAACATTAGTGTTGCACAAATTTACGAGGGGCGTGCAATAAGTAATGCCCCTGACCCACTTCCCATAGCAGGAGAGCAATGAAACTTGGCACAGTTATTAGTCTTTCTCTACATAGGAACCACCCAGAGTTATGCATTTCTCCCATCGTTTGATGCAGCTCTGGAGACCGTTTTTGTAGAACACCTCAGGTTGGTCCTACAACCACGACGTGACTTCAGAAATCAAGGCTGCATCATCTGGAAAACGCTTTCTTTTCAAAAACAACCTCATGGCTGGGAAGAGGTGAAAGTCAGAGGGTGCAAGGTCAGGAAAGTAGGGAGGATGGGACGATTTCATAAACACACGCCCGTGCTTCCGATTTGACGATATACGAGTTGTGGACCGGAGCGCTGTCCTGCAGGAGGAGGGTACCTTTGCTGATTTTGCCCCGCCTCTTGATTTTGATAGCTTCCCTTAAAAGTGAAACATAATAGGCTCCTGTAATTGTGGTACCCTTTGCCAGGAAATCTGTCATCACTACTCCATCCTGGTCCCAGAAGACTGTGAGCATGACCTTGCCAGCAGAGGGCTGCACCCTTGCCTTCTTTGGAGGTGGTGAGTCCAAGTGCTTCCACTGCATTGACTGGGCTTTGGTCTCTGGATCATAGTGATGAACCCAGATTTCATCCTGTGTAATCAGTCTTTTGAAAAACTTTGACTAATCTTCTTGGCACATCTCCAAATTCATCCTCAAGCACTCAACACATTCTCGCTTCTGGAATGGTGTCTGGCAGACACCTTATGCATATGCAAATGGTCATGAATGATAGTTTCCACAGACTCTGTACTAATCTTGACATCTTGGGCTATTTGGCAAATAGTAATGCACCGATCTTCCAAAATGGCAGCCTCAACTTGACAAACAGATGCTTCATCAATGACAGAAGCGGGGTGACCAGGTCTGGGAGCTGTTTCCACAGACTTCCAGCCATGTTTGAATTCACGGTGCCAGCATTTTACAAGGTCATATGATGGGGCATTATCACCACAAGTTTCTTTCATTTCATCAAAAGTCTCCTGTGGTGTGCGTCCTTTCAAATACAAAAACCGGATCACTGCTCGACATTCAACAGGCTCCATTTCACACCTGACTCAGTTCAAACACCTATAAAACAGAAACCACAATTAGTTCAGAGCTGTAATTTGCCACATAACCCGTAGAGATAGAAATCATTGCACATGCAAAATTTCAGCATTACTTATTGCACGCCCCTCATACTTGTGATAGAAGAATGGGTTAGTAGTATAATGGATGATGGAAACACTAATGACATTATCTTTCTGAACTTTTTCAAAGGCTTTGTCAATCACAGATTACTTCTATATAAACCCAACACTTATGACCTCCATGAATCGAGAGAGGATAAGATATTTTCTTAAATCCGTTATTTGAGATAGATGCTTGCAGTAGTGTTCTCTAAGGCTCTGTACTGGGTCCTATACTGTTTCTATTTTATATCAACAACATACCCTAAGTGATTGGTAGAAATATCCTCCTATTAGAAGATGATGTTAAATTAGTAGCCTGGAAGGTTAGGGTTAAGGTTAGGGTTAACATCATGAACTGACAATTTGGGTGTTCCAAGTTCGAACCCAGTTCGTTCCACAAAAATCACTTTCACTTAGGATGTTGGCAACCTTCTCGTGGTCCATTCTGCAAGTATCTAATGTTTTTTTAGAAAGAATTCTGACTAGAAAATTATTAGGGAAACCAATGCTAACAATAGAATCTTTGGATTCATACGATGATGATATAGGGATGAAACTGACAATTTTAAGTCCAGCCTTCATTATGCCTGAAAATAGCCCATTCAATGGGACGTATACCTCAATGTCGATAAATGCTGTCATATTGAAGTGAGTTTTCTTTTGACTAAATTCTTACTTTTGACGGTGATATGATTCTGTGCAAGGAGGCAAACAAAGAAAAAGGTCCCTATTTTCTGGTTGACTTGTCCTTCGATTTCCTATGGCAGCCTGTCCAAATCAAGAAACAAACAGCACTATTTTTCTGCAAACTCATTCCGAATATATTTTCCCCATTTTTAGAGTATGGTATCCAAGCCTATGCTTCATATCTAATATGTAATATCCAATATCTGAAGCAAGTTCATTTCTCTCTGACAGGTTCATAAGAGTAATGACTGATGGACAGAAATCAGAAGCTCACAGTATTAATGCTGGAGTCCCTCGGAGGTCTATCCTCGGCCAAACTCTCTTCCTGATCTACATCTCTCAAATCATATCCTAAGATCATTCGTTGACATTTATGTTGACAACACTACCATCCATGGCAACACTTCAAAGGTCATAAATGACCAAGTTCTCTCTGATTCTATCTCCTCTGATCTTGAGCATGTGATACAATAAAGAAAGAGGCAGCTGATTAATTTTAATTCATCTAAAACCAAGCTTTTATCTTTACATCATCAACCCTCTAATCCCCGTCTGGCATTAATTGAAATGAATGGCTCTCGTCGTGGGGAAGCTCCATGTTTTAACAAGCTTCTGGGTCTGACCTTAACTCCTGATCTTAAATGGAACAATCCGTTGCCAAGATCACTGGAAAAGTGGGATCATTTTACTGCTCCAGTAGACATCTCACTGCTGATGCAATTCTCTACCTATATAAGAGCCAGGTACACACAAGGATGGAGTGCTGTTACTACATCTGGGCAAGAGCTGGTAGAAAGACCTTATCCTGCCTCGAGAGAGTTCAAAATAGACTTTGTAGCCTAGTGCAGGGTGCCCTTTTCTCTTCTCTGCAAACTCTTTCCCAGACATTGCGAGCCTCTCTGCTTTACCGTTATTTTCATGGCAAGTGCTTGTCTGAGCTTCAATCTATAGTCCCCTTTCACCAAACTTTCACGAAACACACTTGTCTATCTGAAACTACTATCAATAATTTCCTCCACTCTTTATCTGTGCCTAAACTTAAATATTGATTCCATGAACAAAGCTTCTTTCTTAGAACTGCACGCCTGTGGAACCCTCTTCTGTTTCCCTGCTTTCTAGCCAACTACAATATGGTTGTCTTCCAGGTCAACATAAACAAGCTCTCGATGAGCCGTCCCCTTAAATAATCCAATTTACCAAATTTCCACTACGAACAATTACTAAAATATTGTCCCATTGACTACTGGACACTCATTAATGTTTATCCTCGAGTGGCCTCTAGGCCTTGATAAGCAGTGACTTCTTTTGAAAAAAAAAAAAAAAAAAAAAAAAGGATTAGCTAATTGAAAAGTGCAGTGTCTATGGGATTTGCTATATAAAAGCTGACTCCAGAAACTTAACCTTTGAGCACCGATTACACAGTGATCTCATTTTGACTTATTACGATGTGTAAGAAATTTCTTTCCCATACGCCCAATTTCCTCCCTGCAGATAGCAAATGAAATTCCACAAACAAAGCCATACCTTTAAACTCAAATTTTATTCACAATGTATCAGAAATGAAAGATCTTTGGTCACGGTAAGTCCTTTGCAAAAACAGTGGCTGAATTTGCTATCCATACGCATGGAGCCTTTAGTTTGATTCGTCTGTGGGAATGTTAGTTCGGGTTTCCTTTTAGAAGGATCCATGTTGTACATGGTGAACACAGTGTGAATGTTGGCGCCCAATACGGCATATTTTGGGACCTCGTCGTCTCTGGAAGAAATAGGAATAAATTCCCATAATCAAATATATCATGCCGAACACTGTAGAATATCCTCATTGGGTAGAATAAGTTCAGCAATTATGTTGTCTCTGTATTTAGAGAAATGCCCTTCGTTCACTCACTGTTTGGTGTCCAAGAAGGTAAAATCCTGGCACTCTAGACAGAGCGCCGCTGTTGTGAGTCTGCTGGTTACCATGTTCATTCTCAGACTGAAAAAATAATACATGAATACAAATTGGCGCCAGACAAGATTTGGCGCATTCAAATTAAACCAATGACAGAGCGGCTTACAAAGCATGTAGGCGGCCAAAAACAATATGGTGGTTGTACATGGAAAATTTCTCACACATGTCAGACCAAAACCAGAAAGAGGTATAAGTGAGCATCAGCAGAAACTGTTTCACCAAAGGTTTCGATTGAACCGGAAGAGGGCTGCTTTCGCAATCAGGATTTATGGAGTGTGGAATGGACTTTCATACGTCGTAATTGCACCAGTGACATAGCAATTTAAGGCAAATTTGAACAAGTCCTGGCCTACTCTATTCACTAAATTTCTATCATTGTTTCCTACATGGTCACTGAAAAGTACTGGTTTCATTTTTTTATCAAATTTAGTGAATTGAAATGCAATAATACACAAAATAAAATGCAGCAATGTAAATATATCAAGAAAAAATAAGATTTAAAAATAAAATCAATGAATGTTTTATCCTTTTTTCTGGCACTTCTGCATGACAGTGACATGAGGCGAATGTGTTTATTTTAGTCTCAAGAACCGTCGACAGATGTCACTTGCCAGCCAAAGATCAGGAGTCGATAACTCTTCCTTTTGAAAAAGTGCGTGCAAACTAAAATTATATTTTGCTACATTTTTATACAATCTTTCTGCACAAAAAAAAAAAAATTCTTAAACCTCTATAAACGTTTCATATTTTTAAAATTCTATTTTGCTACATTGACAAACTAAAATTATATTTTGATACATGAAATCACTCATGGAAAAGAAATTATATTAATACATTAAAATTATATTTTGATACATTTTTTATTCAATGTTTCGAGTTTCATATATTTTTGTTATTTATTTCGTTATATATTTTTGCGTTATCGTAAACACTTGTTTATATTTGAGGTTCACAACGCTAGCTGTCATTTTTCTTTCAAAGAACGGGGGTCAATAACTCGTCTCTGTTGCTAATATGTCACTGTCATGCAGAAGTGCCGAAAATTATAGTTAAAAAGGTGAAAGTGCACCGGGGGGGGGGGGGGGCACCCGGAGACTTACCTTTAAGAAGTTGATTACAGGAGGGTTGAAAATAAGAAAATGCCTTTGGAAATAAACACCCCGAACCTTCCCATGTTAAGAACGGCTTTCGGAATAAACACATTTTGCAGGTTAGACAACCAGTGCAGTGCACATTAACCGTCTTCGGGTGGTCCCCCCGTGCACTTTCACATCAATGCCATTTCCCCAAATTTTCCGTAAAAATTACTTTTTAACTATAATTTTCTACTTGATGAATTTTCATAATCTTTTATGTGCTAATGCAGAGAGTGATCCGCGCTATTTTTTAAATCGTATTTCCACGTTTAATTAAACTTTTATGGTTTTTTTTTTTTTCAATTGTAAGGTTAAAGTCCAGAATAGATACAAAACACCCTCCCCTCCCCCATGTTAAGAATGGCTTTTTAAATAATAACGTTATTATTTCAGCACGGATCACTCTCTGCAGGAGTACCATTTTTTAATATAGTACTATTTTCGACATGACAATGAAGTACTGTTGTTTATGCTTATACATATTTTTAAAAATCGACTCTATATTAACAAACACTCATTATGTAGAAATCCATTTTTAATATGAGGAGAGAGGGGGCTATTTAAAAAAAAACAAAAAAAAAACAAACCAAAAAACTATTCAATACTTTCACCTAACAATTTAATAAACGAAAGATGTAGTAAAAATTGAATTTTACTTGTAAAATCCTGCAAGAAATACAGTCCGTATTCTGCATAAGTACTCATTGTTTACTTGTTTTGAAAATAAACAAAGGCTGACGTACGCGTGAGGCCCCATAGCGAAATACGCATCGGCTCCGACGTTATACGCAGCAGCAGCGCGTTTCGGGGAATGTTCATTAATCTGGAAAAAAAAAAAAAAAAAAAAGGAAAGAATTTTGGTGTGTGTGGCGCCTTGCTTTTTTTTTTTTTTTTTTTTTCTATCTTGTCTTGAACTTTGCGCATTTCGGATTATTTTTTATTATGTTTTTTTGAGGGGTGGGGGGTGGGGTCGGGGGACTGGATTTTTTTTTTTTGTCCGGAGATTATAGTTATTTTTATTTTGGAATAAAAATAATTATCAAAACAAGAAACAGTCGTGTTCTCGTCGAGTAGGCTTTCTTTTTTTATTCAAGAAAATAAGAGGTACTTATTGATCCGTGCTGAAATAATAACGTTATTATTTAAAAAGCCATTCTTAACATGGGACAGGAGGGTGTTGCCACGTACCTATTCTGTACTTTCATCTAACAATTTAATAAAAACATATCGCCCCCCCAAAAAAAATAAATAATAAAAAATATTCAGCAAGTGGCTAATCTGGTCTTGCATCAATTTTCCTGTTAATAATTTACCTATAACTATAATCTCCAGCCAAAAAAAAATAAATAAATAATAAATAATCCGAAAAGCGCAAAGTTAAAGCAAAAAAACAACAACAAAAAAACAAAAAACAAGGACACACACGCCTTTCTTTTCAGCTTAATGAACGCTCCTTGGAACGTGCTGTGTACAACATCGGAGTCGATGCGTATTTCGCTATGGGAGCCTCAGCCTCACTCGTGTACGTCCGCCTAAACAAATTTAAAAAAATTATTATTACCTTTTTGCTGGACCCTTGGATGAAGTTTCAGGTTTATTCGGGATATTGTTGGGTCCTTTAATGTTTTGATTCGAATATAGGGGTCTTTGTTGTTGTTGTACGGGTAACGATCCAGGATTTTGTTGTTGTGGGGCAGAAATAAGAAGACCCGGTTTGCTTTTAGTTCGTCCTTCATCAGAACTTGGTTTCGGGGTTTTCGTTTCAATAGGGGGCTGAGTTTGCTGACACACAATTCGGTTTGATGATGATGATGATGATGATGATGATGATGATGGTTGTGGGTTCATACCTTTTGTATTAATCGGGAGAGCAAAAGTTTTGTTTTCGGTTTTTTTCTGCTTGGGTTTTTCTTCCTCGGGTTGTGAGATCGATTTTAATGTGTTTCTAGTTATTCCCTCGTGGTTCCCGCTAACTTGGGGAGTTGTTTTCGTGGAGGAGGACTTATTTTCTTCTCCAATGTTGTTGCTGTTTTTGGGGGGGTGCTGCTGATGTGATTGTAATGATAGCGGTGACGATGTCGACATATCAGACTGTTCTCCGCCTCCCCAAAATCGTCCGTCACGTTGTTGTGTTGTTGCTAATGATGATGACGTCATTTTAAAAGACACACTCCCCTTAGACTTAGCGGACTCATTTTCGACGTTATTATTATTATTTAATTTTGATGAGATTTTCATTGATGATGATGATGATGGTGGTGGTGGTGATGATGGTGGCGGTATTATTACAGGAGTGTCCAGGAATGGTATAGAAGCAGAGGGCCCATGAAGTTGTTTGGGAAATGAAGTCGACGAGGACAACTGTTGTGGAAGAGTCTGTTGACACGAAGAAACTGTCTTTTTGTCAACATTCTTCCATTTATTAGCAATCCGACTATTAGATTTGTTTACAGCGTTGTTGTTGTTAGCACGTCCGCCTTGGTTATTGTTATTGTTGGTATACGTGGATGTATTGTTATTGTCAGGATTAGTCACTCGAGTTTTCTCCGTCATCAGCGACGAATCCATGCCTTTATCCAAACATTTCTGATACCAGCAGGACGGGCACCTTTCAGTCGGGTCGCTCGAGCTTAAAACACACGGCCTGGTGTTTGTCGGGTTCGAATGTTGGTCACTGGTCCGTGTTTTTCGGCCAACTTTTACTTTGGCATCCCTGCTGGAGCAGACGTAGGCGAGATGTGATCTAAGTTGGATGCTCCGATTGTAAAAATCCCAACAATCTCGACATGCAAATAGACACCGAGAGGGCCCATCTCTTTTCGGTCGGCTTTCTTGGGTAAATTTTCCTTTCCTAACATTTCCGTTTCGGTCGGTGTTGTCATCGTCAGTACTTGGGGGGGTATTTTTCACGATGAAAGGTCTACCCTCCGATGAAAACCCACTGCAGATTTCACATAATCGGGAGCCGTCGGAAGCTTCGCGAGGTCCATCTTCCGCGCCTGGATTACGCCCCTGCTTTCGTTTGTACGCTTTAAAAGGCCTTGTGTCCATTACAGGAAAAATGGGGTTGTTTTTATCCGTATTCCACGGCCACTACCTAACAAAACATCACAGTCGTCCGACATGTCTACCTTCGATGGGAGATAAAACAGCGCCCCCTGGCTCGATTAGAACCGGAAGTGAAGAGTTATGATTCCTGGAAATCCAAGGCCCATAACTCTGTATTTTATGTTCATGAACCCGTGTACCTTAATGAAAACTATAAATTAAACGTTAACCTTTTCAGTTATCTTGAACTTTTTAGCTCTGCAAATGTTTGCGGGTAGTTTCGCCTCACATTGTAGCCAGTGTAGGAAAAAAAATAGTACGCCGTATTGCTTTTTTCTTGTGCGAATTTTACTTCTTTTTAGGGCGTGTGTAGATTGATGACGCATCTCAGGTGTACTGTTACTGTACTACTCTACGTGTCAGGTACCTCCAACGCGCGCCACAGTTTTAACCCCCCCCCCCATAATGAAAATGCGAGACAAAAATCGTGTTTACATTATCGACTCTTTAAAAACAACGTTCCTATTTAATGACGTGTTTAAAGCCGTAAACTGAGAAAACTTTAAAATTTTAGCATTTTTAAGTTGTAAGCAACAAACAAGTCCAATGCTTCTCTGTAGTGGAATAATATGAATGTATAAATCGCTTAAATAATTAAATAATTCGTGCAAAAGAGGAACAAGAAATTTATTTTAAAGACAAAAAAAAAATTTACACAAAATAAATTTAACCATGCATACTTGTCCATATGCGATTTTCAAAAAAAACTTCTTTTTAACACACAAAAAGAAAAAAAATATATTACTCACAGTTTGAGTTTTCACGCCTTTTTTATAATAAGCAGACGACATTTTCTTTTTTTAACAGCATAAGACTTTCTGTGCTTTTAAAGCAAATAAGCTCTACAATAATGCAAGAAACAATTTCTTTCATGGAGAGTTCTTTTTTTTTTTTTTCTTAAAATTTGTAAAAAAAGTCTATAGAAAAAAGTTCATTGGTTTCTTTTTCTTTTATTATTCTTCTTTTGAAATCTTGCCAGACAGTGGCAATTTTATGAAAAAACAAATTCAGAGGCGTCTTTTTCTCGGGAAAAATTTGGTTATGAATCTGAAAAGTAAATAGCTGAAAAAAAGAGCCTAAATAGAAGAATGTAGCTTTTGATATTCTTTTTTATTATATTTAAAAATTAAAATTCTTTCGAACTCAAGAAAACCTCCGTAACTTTCTTTTTTAGAGAATATTCTGGAACAATTCTGGTTTCAATTCTCTTAAATTCTTTTTAATTTATTATTTATCTCTTCGATAAATAATTAATATTTCTTCTTTTTAAATCTAGTCACTCTGACTTCAAAATATATATATCGGATCTCTATTCGAAAAATATTTCCCTCAGGGAAAAATAATAAATTTCTCTTTTTTCAATTTAGTCATTTTAGACTACAAAATATATATATCGGATTTTTTATCCGAAAAATAAATAAAATTCCTCTGGAATCTTATTTCAAAATTCACGGAAATATTTTGGATTTCTCCCAAAATATTTTAAAACAAATTCTTAATATTTTGACTCTGTCAAAATATTAAAAAAAAATTTTACGGAGAATTCTAGATTCGAAATTCAATCTATTATTTGAGAACAATTTGTCTCAGCCCTTAGTATCAGAATTTTTGTAGGAATTTTTGACACCCCTAACACGAAACTGCGAATACAATATAAAAATCTCGTAATTTCTCTGTTAAAAGTGGGTTATTTATTTTCTTTATGGATTATACTTCCAAAATAAACTATTACAGTTGTTTTAAAAGTAATAGAAATTTTTTTTTTTTTTTTAAAAACAGTAATGAATTTTCCGAACTCAATATTTTTCAATTTTTAAACTTTAAAAATCTATCAAAATTTTTCTATTGATTCTATTTTTACGATATTTTCAGGGTCAATGTGAAATTTTATGTTCTTTCCAATAAACCGAATATAATATTTTAGACAAACGTTTTTTTTAAATTCACGCCCCCCCCCAAGTGTCACCCATTTTGAAATGTCTATTAAAAAGTAAATAATTAATTTATGTCGGGGAGTTTTATATATCACAAATTGAAGAGAAAAGGTCAATAAATAATATATTCAAATTTAAAACAAAAAAAAAATCGCTTTTTTAGAAATTTACCTGTAAAGTCCGAAGTTTAAAACCTTATTTTATAAGAACACATTGTTTTTTTTGTCTTTTTTTTTTTTAATGAAACCTTGGTCCTTGCTCCTTTAATTGAAAAAATAATTAGGGCTTGAATTACATTTTTCGAGGAGTTATAAGCTTGGAAAGACAGGGGGTCGAATAATTCACGCCTCTCATTTTGAAATGTCTATTAAAAAGTAAATAATTATGTCGGGGAGTTTTATATATCACAAATTGAAGAGAAAAGGTCAATAAATAATATATTCAAATTTAAAACAAAAAAAATCGCTTTTTTAGAAATTTACCTGTAAAGTCCGAAGTTTAAAACCTTTTTTTTTTAAAAAAAAACACATTGTTTTTTTTTTTTGTTTTTTTTTTAATAAAACCTTGGTCCTTGCTCCTTTAATTGAAAAAAAAATTAGGGCTTGAATTACATTTTTCGAGGAGTTATAAGCTTGGAAAGATGGGGTGGAATTATTCACTATTTTCACGAAATTTCTGACACTGCTAGCCCTTCTTCGCTACATTTCTAGAAAAATTTTAACGAAGAAAACATTTTAAAAGGGTATCGATATTTTCTCCGGAAAGCAGAAAAAAATCCGAACCGATCAGTTCAGAAATATTTTCCAATCTGATAAAATTTGTTGATTTAGCTTAAAACGAAAACTCTGTTTTTCTTTTGTTTACATCACGTGACACAAAACAGCCAATGACAAAGCTCAAAAAGGTCGTCTGCTGAATTCAAATAAACCGCTCAAATTCACAAATATTGGAAAAAATCTTAAATCCGTTTTAACATAAATTTTACAATTTTTTTTTTTTTACTGAGTCTTTCTGTTTTACTTATTTATTTTTTATTTAAAAATAAAATTCTCAAAAAACATAACCATGTTTTAAAAATTTAGAAAAAATCAAATAATAGTTATATCTTCATGAAATTTTTTATATTTATTCATTATTAATTAAACTTACATAATATTAAATATATTAGATTTTTGGGGGGTTTTTTTTTTTGGTGTTATACCCGGCTCTATATTTCATGTTATGAAAACTAAACACAATAAATGTAAGTCGATAAAAATTTTCAACATTATTAAAGCTGAAAAGATCAAATAATTAAAAAACTAGTTATATATATATATATATATATATATATATATATATATATATATATATATATATATATATATATATATATATATATATAACAATAAAAAATAGTTATATATATATAATATTTCAATAAAAAATACACGATTAAACCCGGATCTGAAACTTCCAACGTAGACTCCCACTACCATGTCTCCTTCTCCAACATCAGGGGTCTACGTTTTAACCTTCCAGAGGTTGAAACCCAATTACAGGAGACTAAACCAGACCTTTTATTTTTAAGCGAAACCGAAATTGGACAGACTATTTCCCTAAATGAGTTCGTAATTAAAGGGTACTCTAACTTAACTTCCAAATCTGACCCCCAAGATCGCCATGGGCATGGAATATGTGCCTATATAAAAGATGGCTTTCCATGTGGTAGGGACATCTCCAGAGACGATCCTAACTTACCCTATATGTGCTTTCGAGTAGCACTAGCTCACACTACGCCATTTATATTTACTCTCTATCGCCCCCATAACAGCGGAGTTACTATCTTTAAAAGCATATCTGAGAAAATTGACCAAGTTCTATCAGCATATCCTTCAGCTAACATTCACGTATGTGGATACTTCAATGTTCACAATGTGGAATGGTTGACCAACTCAAACAAGACCGATGATGAGGGGAGATTCTGTTATGATTTCTCCATTGCTTATGACCTCACTCAGATTGTTCACGAACCCACCCATGTGCCCGACAATGACCGCCAGTATGCAAGTCTCCTAGACCTTTTTCTCACAACTTGCCCTGAACTATGTTCAGTTTCCGTTCTGTCTCCTCTTGGATCTTCCGACCACTCAGTTGTATCAATTAAGATAAAAATGAAAGGTAATAAGTCCTCAGACGTACCTCTCCATCGTATAGTATATCGATACACTATGGCTGACTGGGATAGTTTCCGTACATTTATATCGGATCTTCCTCTGCGTTCCATGTTTAAAAAGGATGTCGTCTATAGTATCAGACCTGACAGAATGGTTAATTGTAGGTATAGACCATTTCATACCCTCGAAAAAGTTCCAGCAAAACCTAACAGCCAGCCATGGTTTTCTCCAGAATGTGCTGCTGCTATTGCGCACAGAAATCACTTTTTCCACTGTTTCCAACATAATAGATGTATGGAAACTAAAGCCGCTTTCAGGACTGCCAGCAACCATTGTAAGAAAATAATAAACAATGCAAGAGACTTGTATGCTCAGTCCGTCAAGTCCAAAGTAGCTGAGCAGCGGCTTGGTTCCCACCAGTTTTGGCAAATAGCAAACAGAATCCTGAACAGAAGTGTGTGCTCTATCCCAACTATCATCAATGGACCTGAGTTAATCTCGTCAGCATCAGACAAAGCCAAACTCTTTGCCAAGAACTTTGCAGCAAATTCTACCCTTTGCAACCAAGGCCACCAACCCCCAATATTTCACGCTATGTGATATACAAATATCTGTTCGTGATATTGCCAAGCTAATCAAAAACCTTGATTCCAGTAAAGCAACCGGCCCTGACAGTATTCCAATTATAGTACTCAAAAAACTTCAACCAGAACTAGCGCCCATACTTACAAAACTGTTTAAATGTTATCTTAAGGAGAATTGCTTCCCATCACCCTGGAAAATCTCATCAGTATACCCTGTATTTAAGAATTCAGGTGATCGTTCAGCCCCCTCTCAGTACAGGCCAATAAGTCTCCTGTGTGTCATGAGTAAGTTGCTGAAATCTGTGTTAAATAGAGAAGTAATCAACCATTTCAGCAAAAATAACCTTCTTAGTGACACACAATATGGTTTCCGTGCTGCTAGATCTACAGCAGATGTGCTTAAAGTTATATCTCATAGGATTAGCGAATCTCTCGACAGAGGCAACCTTTCTAGGGCACTTGCTCTTGACATATCAAAGGCCTTTGATAGGGTATGGCATAAAGGTTTACTTCACAAGATATCCAGCTATGGTATAGCTGGAAATGTCTTCTCAATTATTAAATCATTTCTCTCTGATAGGTTCATAAGAGTAGTAGTTGATGGGCAAAAATCAGAAGCTCACAGTATAAATGCTGGAGTCCCTCAGGGGTCCATCCTGGGCCCAACTCTTTTCCTGATCTACATTAATGATCTTCCAAATCACATCCTTACATCATTCGTAGACCTTTTTGCTGACGACACTACCATCTATGGTAGCACATCTAAGACAGTAAACGACCAAGTTCTCTCTGATTCTCTCTCCTCTGATTTTGATCATGTTGTACAATGGGGAAAGGAGTGGCTGGTTACTTTTAATGCATCTAAAACCAAGCTTCTATCTTTACATCATCAACGTTCTGATCCCCATCTGGCATCAATTAAAATGAGTGGCTCTCGTCTTGGGGAGGCCTCAATTTTGACAGGCTTCTGGGCTTGACCTTTACTCCTGATCTTAAATGGAATACGTACATTAAATCTGCTGCCAACGCCGCTGGAAAAATGGTCGGATCCTTCTATCGATCCAGTAGATATCTCACTGCTGATGCAATTCTCTATCTATATAAGAGCCAGATATGTCCAAGGATGGAATACTGTTGCCACATATGGGCAGGAGCTGCTAGAAAAGACTTGTCCTGCCTTGATAGGGTTCAAAATAAACTTCGTGGCCTGGTGGGAGATGTCCTTTTCTCTTCGCTGCAACCTCTGTCTCACAGAAGAGATGTTGCGAGTTTGTCTCTGCTTTATCGTTATTTTCATAGAAAGTGTTTGACTGAGCTTCAATCTATGGTCCCTCCTCGCCAAACTTTCACAAGAAACACTCGACTAGCTGAAAACACTATCAATAATTCCCTCCACTCTTTATCTGTGCCTAAACCTAAACATAGATTCCATGATCAAAGCTTCTTTCTTAGAACTGCACGCCTGTGGAATTGTCTTCCGTTTTCCTGCTTTCCAGCTGTCTATAATATGGTTGTCTTCAAGTCCAACGTGAACAAGTTTCTGATGAGCCGTTCCACTTAAGTTAACAAATTTACCAAACTTCCATTACTATCGATTACTATATTGTCCTTTTGACTACTGTACACTCTTTAATCCTTACCCTTGAGTGGCCTATCGGCCTTGGTAAGTGGTGACGCCTATGTAAAAAAAAAAAATATCCTGTTATTTGTTTCACTTACCTTAAAGTTGTGCATAAAATTGGGCATAAAATCAATATTAATTAACTTTTTCTTGATAATTTTTTTTCTCGGTAATATAATTATTTGAATTACACAAAAAAAAAACCCAGAATTTAAAAAAATAATTATTTCTAAAAAGCTTTAAATGATATTAAATTCAAATATGCGATATGAAGTTTCAACAAAGATTTTTTTTTATAACAGGTTCTGAATAATAAAAAAAAATATTCATATAATAGAATATATGACTCTTGAGATAATAAAAATTTCAAATCTAAAATTTGCCTAAAAAAATTTGTTTTGATTTTATTATTTAAATTGATAGAGGGTGATCTTGATTTTTTGCGCCTTTTTCCAAAAAGTATGGAGGCCTGTAAGCAACATTATCTTTAGATACCTAAGTGTCAACAGAAGACGCTAAAATTTATTTTATTTTATTATCTCTCGTTTGTGTAGTTCGTTAATAAAAATCTATTTGTTTTAAAAAAGGTGTCTTATATTGTTTTTTATCCATAGCAAAAAAAACGTTACTTCCAATAACCATTATAACGCTAATGCCCATCCATAAAAATTGACACAAACACCCTAATTGATGACATGCTGTTAATGTGTATAATGCTGACATTTTACACAATGCTGTGGAGATACCTAGTGTCATGTTGAAATTAGTATAAATTACGAAAAATGACACAGTAGATCTGCTAGACGTATTTTTTAACAAAAATCATCCACAATTTCAAGTGTTTATAGATGGTGAACTCTTAATTTCAGTCAAAGGAGATAATTTAGTTGTACTGAACTGGTTGCACAACTCTTCCACATTAAAGCAAAAACACTCGTCTAGCTGAAACCACTATCAATAATTTCTTCCACTCTTTATCTCTACCTTAACTTAAACGTAGATTCCATGAAGAAAGCTTCTTTCTTAGAACTACACGCTTGTGGAACTCGGTTCCGTTTTCCTGCTTTTTAACTGATTACAATATGGTTGTCTTCAAGTCCAACATTAACAAATTCTTGATGAGCCATCCCCTTAAGTAATCCAATTTACCAAATTTCCACTAGTAAAGATGACTACAACATGCTCCCCTTGACTACTGTACACTCATTAACTCTTATCCTCGAGTGACCTCCATGCCTTGATAAACGGTGACTCCTTTGTAAAAAAAAAAAAATTAAAAACAAACATGCGATATAACTTGATAATTTCATGAATTCTATTTTTATTTGTCATTAGTTTTCTATTGGATCATTTTCCTTAATTTTTAAAAATTTATACTAATTTCAATATCTCACGTAAGTACGTGTCTTTTTTTTACTCATGTTCCCCCCTTACAAAGCATATCGTCACTTGGACACAAGGGGCTACTATTTGGAGCCATGTTTAAGAAAGATTAACAAGATATTGGTTTACATTACATTTAAACTTCTGCATATCAGTATGGCCAAGGAAGCAGACAGCAGGAAGGGAATTCCAAAGTTTAGCTGTTTGAGGGAAGAAACTATTTGAGTAGAAAGCTTCATGGCATTTAGGGCCATCAACAGTGAAGAGGTGAGGTCTTATTGCTAAGCAGGTTTGTCGGAGACTTGTACGTCGAGGGGGTACAAGTGGAACGAGTTCATCAGAACACATTCCATTAAATTATTTGTAAACCAGGCACAGTGATACAACATTGAAGCGATGGGTCTGAGCTACTATTTGGGGGCGTGCCATGTCTAGGAAAGATTAACAAGATATTTGTTTATGTTACATTTAAACTTCTGCATATCAGTACAGTCAGGGGAAGCAGGCAACAGGAAGGTAATTCCAAAGTCTAGCTGTTCAAGGGAAAAAAAAACTATTAGAATAGAAAGCTTTCTGACATTTAGAGACAACACCAGTGAAGAGGTGAGATCTTATTGCTAAGCGCGTTTATCGGGGATATGTATGGCGAGAGGGGTACAAGTGAAACGAGTTCATCAGAGCACATTCTATTAAAATATTTGAAAAACAGGCACAGTGATGCAACATTGCGGCGATGGGACAGGGGCTGGAGCTGAGTTGATAAAGTGGGGTCAATTACATTGACAACTCTTTTTTGGACTCTATCTAAGAGGGAGAGACTAGTGGTAGATGCACCAGCCCAGATGTGGCAACAATACTCTATGCATGGGTAAATGGTAGTCTTGTAGATACTCTCAGGTGTGAGTAGTCTTCTAGCTTGATAGAGGAAACCCACCTTCTTTGCAGCAGCCTTTGCAATGTCCTCTATGTATTTGTTCCAGTTCATATTACCCGCAAATGTTAGGTTGAGGAGTTTGAAGGTAAAATTCTCAGGTAGGGTGCTATTTGTCATGGATATAGGCGGTTGGAGAGGCGTCTTGTAATTGTTAAAGGAGAGCAGCTTAGTTTTACTAGTGTAATGATATAGGTAGAGAGGGGAAAAGAAACGAAAGAAAAAAATAATAAATAAATAAATAAATGAATAAATATCTGCGAGTAGCGATCCCCCTCTTCCTCCTTCTCCAAATCAAACGTAGACCCCTACCGAGCACCCCCCCTCCCTCACACACGACATCATTAACAGCAGGAGTCCTACAAAGCACCCCTCCCTCACACACAACAGCGCTAGCAAGGAGAACTCTACCACCACCTTTAACACCCTGCCTTTTTCTTCCCCTTCATTCACTCCTCTCTCTCACTCTGTAAAACCGATGCGACAGGAAGTAGTAGCAGTGATAAAAAAAAGAGGAAGGGAGAGGAGAAAAATCTCTAAGCGGGAGAAACAAAAAAAAAAACGGTCTTTTTGGGTTGAGACCACGAGGGAAGCGTATGGAAAAATTTCTCTCGCCGCCATGCCAAAAAACAATAGAAGGAACCAGCAACCAGATATGATGAACGAATCATCCTCGTATTATTTTGAGGATAAAATGAAGGACTTTCCTTTGATGTCTAAGTCATATTCCCATAAAGTTGACTCAAAGAAACCTAATGTTTAACCGTCAAAAAAAAAAATCGGCATGAAAATGATACCCACAGGGTACAATGTAAGATAACATACAACGTGAACAAGTTTCGGGTCGATGAGATAATGTCGACGAATTGGAAAAAGCCTACAGAAGGCAATGTGTCTGCATTCACAGACTTTTAAAAATAATAATAAAAAAAGCAAGAAAGAAAGAAGCTATGCTGGCCATGTGATATATTCTATCGGCAGTTAAGTAACCCATTTCTAATACCCCATCTCCCAAAGCCAACCCCCGCCTCCATCCATTTTTATATTTTATTTCTGGACTGTTATTCCAGAATGACATTCATGTCAAGTTGTTTTTATTTTATCCTTTTTTTTTTTGTTTAATTTCATTATTTTTTTGCTTAATTTCTCGTTTTCTCGACCTCACCCCAACCCTTGAGGTGTTACATTAAATTTCAATCATATGTTTAACAAAGCCCTTATGATATTTTATCCATGTGTTGTGTCATTCTTGCTTTGTGTTCGAGTCTTTCAAGGTTAAATGAGTCATTCCTGAATCTTAGACAACGTGTCATCCCAGGGCGCAAATCTGCACCCGACACACTTTAAATCTTTTTCTTTTATTTTTATTCTGTGTTACAAGAAACCTAGGCTGAAAGGCCATTTTAGAGTCAAAGATTCTAACCAGTGGTGATCACTCCGACTTAGTTTCTCCTAGCCAGTAACACTAGCATTAAATTTTACCATCCTTTCAGCTATGATAAAGGAGTAAAATTGACTTTCAAAGATCATTGAGACTATAAATTGAATTTTAACAGTCCCGCTATGCATACTTTATGTAGTTAGGATTAGTGTTAGGGTTTGAATATTCTTTTTTCAACAATTTATATAAACATTAAAGGTTGCAGCCAGAGCAAAATCCAAGAAAAATTCTGTAATGCCATTAAAATGGTTTTATATTGTTTTGTTTTCAATTTAAAAACAAGTTAATATTGTGCATATAAGATTGGGGAAATCATGCTTAAAATGTGTCAACATTATCTGAATAAGCGGAATAACATGACATCAGGTCAAATTCGGTTGCCATATTGTTTTGATTTTGCTTATTCAGATAATGTTGGCACATTTCAAGCATGATTTTCTTAAGTTAACATGCGTAATATTAACTATATTTTAATGCTTATACAGAATTTTTCTTGCATTCTACCAAGGCCATCGAGAGGAAGAAGGCCTGTTAACTGAAAAATGCCTGCAGGCAATGTAGGTAAGATTTGTTAAACTGTCATGATTGATACTATATGAGGGCATTCTTAAAAATTCTTAAAAAGAGCATTAAAACATGTTGAAAAGAAAAGAAAGGAACCCAATTCGATGAATAATGAAACTGAACTTTATTCAATATAAAATATAAATATTATCTATGTAAAATTACGTAATTTTAAAGCAATATACAATCTAATACTGATAAAACTGAATTATGAATTTAGGGAACAAACAATTAAAGAAACATTAAACACAAACAATTCTTCGGCCTTCAAGGACAAGATCACAGTGTAGTATCTGTTCTGATACTACACTTCACCTTTTCTGTCCTCGGTCGGTGGAGGAGAAATCTTTCATGACTGAGACAATTTTTTTTTTGTTTCTATCCAGAGTGCCCCTTATTGGGGAGTTGGATTTTTCCCATAAGATTATGTGTTGAAATATTTAAATAGCTATTACTTTTAATACAGAAATTACATTTAAAGTTTTCTGTTCTTCTATGTTTATTTTTTCCCATGTTTTTCATCAAAACCTGTAGCGTATTTTCATCAGTTACATGGTTAGGAATCCTATACTCCACTATAGTCTTCACTTTCATATCAGTGTAGAATACATGAAAACGAAAATGAAGTTCACAAAACTAAAGAAATAAGCTTACCATGATGTGAACATCGGTTAAAAACTAAGAAAATTTAATAAACATCTCCGATAATAAATCAGGGTGGTGGTGAATTTGGGAGGGGGACACCATTATTATTATTATTATTATTATTATTATTATTATTATTATTATTTCACTCACTAGGAGTTGTCTCACAGGCCATCATCAGTGATCGTTTACCGGCAGTAACCTATGGTGTTCCCTGGAGACCGAGTGACAAGAAGTCTCCCCAGATTTCCAGTGTTCTCCATCTCTTCTACTCTGGCCAGGACCTTTAACACTTGCCTAAAATTTAAAAAAAACAAAAACAAAAAAAAAAACACCCATGACCTTGGTTATAATTTCGTTAAAAGAAATATTTGCTAAAATTCTTGTTCACATGGTCTTAAAATGTTTTTGACCATAATGTGGGTATGGCACCAATGAGTTCGACGATTGTTTTTATAACCACAGTTATAATAACCAACCAATCAGAAGCTTCAAAAGTTACTATAAAAACATTTTGGATTCAATCAGTTTGCTGTCGTCTCTGTCACGAACCTGCATTGATTCTTTGCCGCCATCTTTGTTACTGGGAATTACTTAACACTTAAGATCGGGACTACATTGATTCTTCACCGATTTACTGCCACCATCTTTGTTCAACATAATGTCTCAACACTTAACACGTGGCTTTCTCTATTTTTACATATTTCCTCTGACGTGATCTTGCTGTTTACCTCTTTTGTTTTCTTTCCTAATTAAATACGTTTTCGTTTTCCTTTTTTTTTCTTTTATATATATATATATATATATATATATATATATATATATATATATATATGCGTTCTTGGCCTTTTGTCCTGTTGTTTTTGTGGCTGTAAATTTTGTTGGTTAAAGTTTTACATTACAACCTTCAAACTCAAACACTAACCATAACACAGGGATTCTCAACCGGGGTCCACGTGGACCCTAGGGGTCCACATGGACTCTAGGGGTCCATGGAATATTTCTGGAGGTCCACAGGCAAAACATAACAAAATACAATACAAGATATTGGTAAAAACTTATCATCACTCTAATTTGGAGGAGGAGGAGGAGGAGGAGGAGGAGGAGGAGGAGGAGGATGATGATGATGATGATGATGATGATGATGATCATCATCATCATCATCATAATAATAATAATAATAATAATAATAATAATAACAATAATTATTATTATAGTTGTTGTAGAATATTTATTTGCATTAAATTAGTTTTCATTTAAAAATAAAGCTTAATTATATAATATTTCTTTGATTATTAAAACCTCAAATTTTATATTAGTGAAAAATAGAAGATTGTCTTATGACCAATAGTTATGAAGGGGTCCACCAAGATAAAAAGAAGGGAAAAGGGGTCCATGAGTAAAAAAAGGTTGGAAACCACTGGTTTAGTCGATTTGTTTAAAACCATATCAACCAATTTCGGTTATTTAATGCTGATTCCAGTAATAGTTTTATGCTTTAAGTGCTTTGTCTCTCACTTCTTGACAGGATTCAAAAGAGAGTCGCCAACCTGATAGGTACTGAACTGTCATCTAAGCTTCAGCTCTGTCCCATCGACGAAATGTTGCATCCCTCTGCCTGTTCTACAATTCTAGTAATGGTGAATGCTCTGACGAACTACAAGCACTTGTACCCCCTCGATGTGAATACCGCCGACAAATCCAACAAGCAGCTAAATCCCACCCCTTCACAGTAGAGATCCCTATGTGTAAGAAAGCAGTCTACTACAATAGTTTCTTCCCCAGAACTGCTAGACTTTGGAACCCCCTTCCGAGATTTTGCTTTCCCAACTGTACTGACATGCAGAAGTTCAAGTGTAATGTGAACAAACATCTTGCTACTCATCTCCATGAGTAAAAAAGGTTGAGAACCACTGCCCTAACATCAACAATTTATTCAACTAATTTCTTTTTATACTAATTTTCTTTCATAAACAAGATTATTCGACTGGAAAAGTTTGATGCATTGTTGTATCATAAAAGGCGGTCGTGTGTGTGATCGTCTAATGTTGCTGTCTATTTGTGATATATTGTTATCTAATTGTTCATATGCAGTTGTGTGTGTGTGTGTGTGTGTGTGTGTGTGTGTGTGTGTGGTACATGTATTTTGGACATACCTTAACTTCATGCGTCGTTGATCTTGTCCACCTGGAATTCATCTTGTGTCTTGGAGGGGAGACTGAAAACCTGTTTTGGACGAAGATTCATTCACTCCAAGACGAAGAATTGGTTTTATATAGTTTTTATTCACCTTCCAGACATCGATCGCAGAAGAATGGAAAGTGAATGTCTTTGCTTGCATAGGTCTTATTTTCACACACGTCAGCGTTCCCCCCTCCCAGTGAAGGGGAGGGGACGACCCGTTAAGCCGTCTGTTCTTCTCTATGTCCAAACCCAAACTCACTGACTCCAGCTAACCTGATCACGTAACTCACACGCAGATCCGATCAGCTGACCCTCACTTCCGGTAAAACGTGTCTACAATATGATTTAACATATTTCTTTCTTATTTTAGATCTGTTTCCTAACAGTATCTTCTGCAGACCCTTAGGCTAGAGACTAATCTTAATGTTATGTATTATTTGTCTCACATGCGATTATTGGCATAAATCGCAACTTTGTTGAGACCAGTGTTGCTAGTTTGTAAGGAAGTCCATGTTTGCATGTGTCACCACTCTATTGAAGTCGCAATTAGATGACTGGAAAAGTTTTATTCTTTTCTTACTTACAGACTCTGTTTCTTTTTTGTAACATTATTTTCAGCTCACGTGTTAATTTTTTTTCAAATGAATTGATCGACGACACGATTTCTTTTTCTTTTTTTTGTCTATAAAACTTAGTATAAATTTTATGAGAACTGCGAGTAGTTTGTGGGGAGTGCCGAGGCCTCGTGTGATAACAAAGCCACAATGTGGTTGAATCCTTTGAGTATAAAATTGGGCCTCTACATGTGCAAACCAAAGTGTAGGGTCATCTACCCAAAAAGGCTGGACCTTTACTATTGCAAGCATAATCAAATTTGATAACAGTGTCGTTCTACATTGTGTGCTGCGTGGATGTTCTAGTGCACCACTGTCGTCCAGTAATTCCTCAATCACTGTCTGTATACCACAGTAGTTATGATTTATTAAATTAATAAAATGTTCGCTATTTTATTAGTGATGTTATTTAAAATGTGTGGTTCGTATTCTGTCTGAGCGTCCATCAGATTTCGAATTCACAGTGGAGTCACCAATTGTATAATCAGTGAATCCATAAAAGGAATCGGGGTTGTATTACTGTACATGTAACATGTTTATTCAGCTCGAAAAACATACAGTGTTTACCGATGTATTGGAAAATTCAAAATGGCGCCCGAACTTCTCTTTAATATGGTAAGTTTGGGAAAAGGTGCTATAAATAAAAAACTAGACAAAATACTGTTAGAAACTCGCTCAATATATGTTACAGTGACATAGGTTGATGTATATTCGGTGGGTTTTTAATAGTATTTTGTCTAGTTTTTTTTATTTATAACACCTTTTCCCAAACTTACTATGTTAAAGAGAGAGTCGGGCGCCATTTTAAATTTTCAAATACATCGGTAAACACTGTATGTTTTTCGAGCTGAATAAACATGTTACATTGAATAAAAACACAAAAATATATCCAGTTTGGTAGAAAATTAACTTATCTTGCCTTTGATAATATTTATTTGTTATGTGTTTTTTGACAACTTTTTCGAATCTATGTGTACAGTAATACAAACCCAAGAAATCACATATTTTTGATGTGTTAGAAATATTAAAATAAAGAGTTTATATGTAAGATTTTTGCTTGGTGGAAAAGTTCAATAATGAAAGGTTTGAGGAGTGAGCGATTAAAGGTTGCTGGGAAAATGGTGAACTCCAGTAGATATCTCACTGCTGATGCAATTCTCTACCTATATAAGAGCCAGGTACGTCCAAGAATGGAGTACTGTTGCCACATCTGAGCAAGAGCTGCTAGAAAGACCTTATCCTGCCTTGATAGAGTTCAAAATAGACTTCGTAGACTAGTGAGGGATGCCCTTTTCTCTTTCCTGCAATCTCTTATCACAGAAGAGATGTTGCGAGTCTGTCTCTGCTGTATCGTTATTTTCATGGCAAGTGCTCGTCTGAGCTCCAATCTATGGTCCCCGTCACCAAACTTTCACGAGAAACACTCATCTAGCTGAAAACGCTATCAATAATTCCCCCCACTCTTTATCTGTGCCTTAACCTAAACGTAGATTCTTTGAACAAAGCTTCTTTTTTAGAACTGCACAGCTGTGGAACTCTCTTCCATTTGCTTGCATCACCGGCTGACTATAATATGGTCGTCTTCAAGTCCAATGTAAACAAGTTCTTGATGAGCTGTTCCCCTTAAGTAATCCAACTTACCAAATTTCCACTACTAACAATTACTACATCATGGTACACTTATTAACCTTTATCCTCGAGTGGCCTCTGGAACTTGATCAGTGGCGATTCCTTGGTAAAAAAAAAAAACAACAAAACAAAAACACAAGGCTTGAAATTACTGATTTTTGTATGATAAGAATGCCGCACGAGGGTTTAAAGTTCATGTGACTATTTTTGAGAAAAACAGTTCATAAATCCGTAAGGTGAATACGTGTGTGTGTGTGTGTGTGTTGATATCATAAGAAGAGTAGTTCGCAATAAAATTGTTTAAAAGGAGATTTAAATCTTCACTGGATGTGGTAAATTTCCATGCTGGATATTAAAGCGCATGCCTGTCGTACGTAAAATCATGACAGGGTATTAACGTTTCCCACAGATGGAGTTTACTTGAACACATGTCGAACTTGTGAAATTGAAGAGAAAAACGATTTCATTTTGGCAAGTAAATCTTTATATACAGGCTTTCTCAAACATTCCAGCCCGTTTACTGTATTCACACACGAGGGAGCGTAATATAGTTCCTTTTCTTTTATGTATGCGGTGGTCGAATCACATCATTATGTTCCTATGCGTTTTTTATCCGTATGAATCTTTCAAAGCAGTGATCGTTGTTAAATGTTTCTGCCGGGCATTTATTCTGGTCGGGCATAGTGGTTTCTATAATAAGAAACATTTTTAATGCCTTATTTTTCTCATATTACTCGTAAACTCTATTTAGCGACATAACCTATCTCTTCCTTATTATAACCTTTGTATATACACACACGCTAACATACACACATGCGCAAAAGACCACCAGAAACAAGTATAAAAGAAAGAGCAATAAGCGGCTTCTTCCTTTTGGGACCAGCTTTCGAGCTGTCCGGTCTACGGACCGACAGCGTGCGTTTTTGGCATGCGCGTGCACCTCACGCCATCTACTACTATGTGGGACAAACGGCTAACAGACAATACGTACAGTCTTTCTCTCTCTATTTACTACTTGTGCCAGAGAACACCACCGCATAGTTGACGGCTAACATGGCGCACAGTTTAACTGATGTCAACCCTCTATCCTTTGTCTTTGTCTACACGCTGGACTATCATTCTCATTTCTACTATATTACTCACTTCTTTTCCCACACGCGAACAAATGATAGTGACCCGAACGTGAGATGAAAACACATTTCCTTTTTCCTTCTACAATACCAGTCCTCTACAAACAATGGTTACACCCGCGCGGACATGAACACATGTTATATCTAAAACATTCATTCTTTCAACAGTAAATAAACGACGTTTATCTTATCCAGAAATTGAGTTTTTGTTTCCTTCAATTCCATTCATTTCATTATTTTCTTGTGGCGAGTTAGGGTATTATTATATCCTGGTCCGCAACACCTTCAAACCCTAACACTAACCCTAAGTGCGTGTAGTAGACATAACGAGATTGTTAAAATTCAATTTATGGTCTCAGAGATCTTTAAAAGTCATTTTCGCCCCTTTATTGTCGTTCGAAGACAGAATATATAAATTTTATTGAACGAAGGGGATCTTAGTATCGCCATTTTACTGAATACATTCAATATCCTTGCATGTAAAATATTTAGAATTGGTGCAAGTAAAACGTAAAAAAAAAAACAAAAAAAAACATCTTTATTATTAAAATGATAGTTTAACGCTATATATTATAATAAATATATTTCGTGAAATAAATGGTCATTCTCAACTGCAGTAAAGAAAGAGCATTTGCAGTGATTTAAACTGTACGCGCTTCCATAGTTTTTTTGTTTGTTTGTTTTTTCTAACGCCAACAGAGTTATCTTCCTTGATAACAACGCATGCTTGTCCCGGTGACCTCAGAAAGAAAGCGAAAGAAAAAACGTAAACATGTTCATGTAAATGAAACAAAGATTCCACGGGGATAAACAAAAGATTCCTTCAGGATATTTTGTGATTTAAAGAAAACCTTGAATAATTGAACTGGCACACGATAGCATTATAGTGTGTGATTCGCTAAATAGACGGACATTTCCCTTGCCTGATATCATATTTTATCTTCTTCCTGGTGTTAAGGACATTTTTTTTTCTTAAATACTCAGTATTTTCTAGGGTAAGTAAAACAAAATTATTGTACGTGCACATTTTGAGCGAAATTGATTTTTAACGGTCCCTAAAAATCTATCGTAAAGTTAACGTTCCTGATCAAAAGTTATTCCGAACAAATGTCTATGTGTGAGAATGTGGAATTCTATTGATTCAAATGTTTCTGTATGGGTAGAATCAACAAAGTTTAAACGCCAACTCAAACTTAGGGTTAATGTTTGGATTAATGAACGACATGTTTATTTTGTTTGTTTGTTTTCTGTAGGGGGGGGGGAGGAGAGAAAGAAAAAAAAACGCCCTTCATTAAACACGAAGTCAAAATCCGGGTTGACATTATTATCCGGGTTCACGATTATTACTTACCCCCCCCCCCTCCCACACACACGAAGAACCTGAAATCCTACCTAACTAATATTCCTGGTGAACCAAGTGTAAAAGAAATCCAGACAATTGCACCTAAGGGAACAGCGAGGATACGAAAAAGAGCTCTCGGTTGGTTTCAATAAAAAGCAGAGCAATGTTGGCAGCTGGTTTGGCTGTCCCATACCCAGCATTACAATCTTCAAAGGAAGAAAATGAAAAATAAATAAATAAATAAAAATAACGGAAAGTTAAAAGTCAATTTCGATTAAATTGTGATAATTCATTTTTTTTAATATAAGGTAAATACTGGACAAGAACCATTCATTATATCGAATATAAAACTAATCTATTTCATTGTCGTTTTGCATTTTGGCATATTTGATATGCTAAAATCATGTTCTGCTGGCTGACCTAATGTAATATATATGAATGCCCTGGAAAAGTAGCTTCTGATTAATGTTTACCGTTTTTTTTTTTTTTTTTAATATTCTGTTATTCTGGAAAAAAAAAAAAAAGGTAAATTATTACGACGTGCCTCAGGGTACTATAATCCCCCCCCCCCAACCTCCCCATGTCAAGAACGGCTTTCGGAATAAACACCCACCAACATCGAAAGCCGTTCTTAACATTGCGATGGGGTATCCCAAAAGCCGTTCTTACAATGGGGTGGTTGGGGGTGTTTATACTACGCTGGCTGGGGCAGGTCGTAAAAAAAATACCAAAAAAGCAACCATTTCATTTACATATTTTAAAACTGATAATCAGAAGTGACTTTTCCAGGGCATAAGCTTACGAAGAATGTCAACAACGGACGGAACTTGATTTTAACCCTGATATGTTTTTTTAGCTCTAAGAAAGCCGTAATCACGGTTATTACTACCCCTCCCCCCTCCCAAAAGGGGTACTTCTACAGAATTTGAACCGTACTATTTTTTTTTTTTTTTTTTTTTAAACTGACGTACACGAGTCAGGCCCCCATTGCGAAATACGCACTAACTACAATATTTTACGCAGCACGGTACAGTGAGAGTTTCGGTTTTGCTCTGGGAGGAAAAAAAGAGGAACTTTGCACTTTTCGGATTATTTTGTTATTATGTTTCTTTTTTTATTTTATTTATTTATTTTTATTTTGTTTGGCCGAAGAAGTTATAGGTTATTATTAATAGGAAAATCGGTGCAAGTCCAGATTAGCACTTGTCACAGAATGAAGATGGTTGTCAAACCGAGTTTTCATTTCAATGTCGTCAGTGTTTTTTCTCATATCGAAAACCTGAAATTTTATTTGCTGCAAGTGCACATTGATCTGCGCTATTTTTTAAAAAGTATTTTCAAGTTTAATTAAAGTTTTACGATATCTGTTTTTATTAAATTGTAAGGTGAAAGTACAGTAGGTACCTCCAACGCACGCCACAGTTTTAACACCCCCCCCGTACGTAACACGATGAAACTGTAATTTAATTTAATTTTATCATCCTAAGTTTTTTTACCATTTAAAAGAAGCTTCAAATAAACTATTATTAAAAAAAAATTTTTTACAACATACAAAAATAATGAAAATGCGAGACAAAAATCGTGTTTACATTATCGACGCTTTAAAACAAAGTGACGTTTCTAAACCTCTAGACACGCCCATGTTTTAAAAATCTAGCAAAAATCAAATAACCGTCATATTTTCCTGAAATTTTCGATATTTATTCATTATCGAATAAACTTACATAATAAAAGTAGGTTTCGTTAAATATATTAAATAAACCTTTTTTTAAGTGTTCATATTACGAAAACTAAACAAAATAAATGTAAGTCGATAAAAATTTCAACATTTTGTAAAGCTGAAAAGATATATAAAATCTCGTTATTGATTTCACTTACTTTAAAGTTATAGCTAAAATTGGACATAAAATCAATATTATTATGTTAAAAAAACAAACAATTTTCCTGATAATTTTTCTCGGTGATATAATTATTTGAACTACAACAAAAAAAATAGAATTCTATAAAATAATTATTTCTAAAAATGTTTATTATATTATTATAAATATTACGTGATATGAAGTTTTAAACAAAGATTTTTTTATAACAGGTTTCCAATAATAAAAATACATTCGCCTTCTATAATATAAATCTCACCTGTCTGTTTAAATTTATGTATGTATGCCTAAAACTTTCAACAGAGGCGATGTATTTTCATGAGATCGGTATCGTTTTGAAGCTCGGCCCTTTGGACGACAAATTTCGAAAAATTGGCCCAAAACATTAATTCCTTCACCCTCAACTGGGCACTTTTCTACAGGGAGGGGTTGCTTTTTTTGCCGACTTCCTAGCTTAGTGGGGATGCCCTCTTCTCTTCCCTACAACCTCTTTCCCACAGAAGAGACGTTGCAAGCTTGTCTGCTTTATTGTTATTTTCATGGCAAGTGCTCGGCTGAACTTCAATCTATGGTCCACCCTCGCCAAAACCACTATCAATAATTTCTCACACTCTTTATCTGTGCCTAAACCTAAATGGAGATTCCACGAACAAAACTTCTTTCTTAGAACTGCATGCCTGTGGAGCTCTCTCCCGATTGCCTACTTTCCAGCTGACTACAATCTGTCTTCAAGTCCAATGTAAACAAGTTCTTGATGAACCGTTCCCCCTAAGTAATTCAATTTACAAAATTCCCACTACTTATGTTTACAATGCTATAATCACATTGACCAATGTATACCCATTAACCCTTATTCTCGAGTGGCCTCCAGGCCTTGATAAGTGGTGATTCCTGTGTAAAAAAAAAAAAAAAAATAACATTATTTCAGCAAGGATCAATAAGTGCAAACCATTCTCATTGGTTCTGTGATTTCACTTGTACATGTGAAATCCGTATTATCTACTGTATTTATTAGCGGGGGGGGGGGGGGCGATCTACTTAAAGTATCCCTAATATGTATGTGACTGGGTTAGAGAGGGTATGGGCACAAGTTCCAAACATTTAAAAACAATATTGGTGGAAGCACTTAAACCATTAAAAAAATCACAGTAACGTAAGTGCATAAGTACCATTTTTTTTGTTTTTGTTTTGTTTGTTAAATTTGGCAACAAAAAAAATATAACAACAAAATAATTTGAAAATCGTAAAGTTCAAGCCAAATTGAAATTTTTATTTTTTAATAAAAAATAGTTATTAAAACATAAACAGTCGTGTTTTTGTTGTGTAAGTTTTTTTTTTTTTATTATTCAAAGAAATAAAATTTCACTGTTTTTTGGTATGGGGAAAAATGTCCGGCCAAAAAAGAAAGATAAGAAAATATGTAAGAAATTATTTCTCGCATCCCAATTTTACTCCCTGCAGAGGCAAAAGAATCCACAAATACAAAAGCCATTCCTTTCAAACTCAAAATTTATTCAAATGTAACAGCAAAGAAAGTTTATTGGTTCTGGTAGTGTCCATTTGCAAAACGGTGGCCTGTCTTGCCTCCATATGCATGGAGCCAGTAGTATGAATTCCTATTGTCGGAATGTTAGTTCGTTGTTCCTTGGACTCTGACGGAATATTGGTGTCTATAATTAGGCATAATGTTAGTCACTTGGGACTCTAGATGAATTGAGATAAGATCCAATATTTGGTAAATAAACATGGAGAACTGTTTTTGAATGTCATCCTTAATTTGGATAGATTCAGCAGTATAAAGTTGTCTCTGCTTGTAGACATGTGATTCCTTGTTCACTAACTTTGGTGATACAACATGAAGGAATTGTCATGGCTCCCACCAGTGTAGGAGTCGCTGGGTTTTGAGTCCATCCGTCGTCGAGTTCTTGTCTGGACTAAAAAGTAAAAGCAAGATGCAAAAAGTGCGCCAAGCAAATCACCTGACACATTCAAAATCAACCAATGACGACCAACCACTAAACTGCATGGGCGGCCAAACAAACAAGAAAGATGGCTACTGTATATGGAATTTCTCACAAATAATCCGAAAAGCGCAAAGTTCAGGCCAAAAAAAAAAAGGCCACACAGGCCAAAATTCTTTCCTTTTTTTTTCTCCGAGCAAAAACAGAACCCTCCCTGCAACATACTGCATACAACATTGTAGTCAGTGTGTATATCGCAATGGTGGCCTCACTCCTGTACGCTCCCCCTCTTTTTTTTTTTCAACCCTAACCCTAAACTTAACATAATTTTAATCTTAGTTCTGCAAAATTTCTTTTGGTTCGGTTCAAAAGAAGCCTCCAAAAAACGATTTAAATAAGAAAGAAATCAATAAATAGTGTTAACATTTACTAAATACGTGGATAGAAATGCAGAAGACTCATCTAAGAATTTAACTCAGATTCACGAGTTTCACCGAGAAATTATGGAATTTGCTGGGACATATAAAGAATTAATTGTGGAGACTGGGATAAATATTTGGGAAACCCGACCTTTCGCGAATTAATTTTCAGATTTTTTATTTGTACCCGTTTTGGGGTAAAGAATGTCACCCACCTTCTTAGATTCTAGCAAAATCGCTTCCTACTACTTCATTGCATTTCTCTTCTAATATTTTGTAAATATGCTTAATTCCAATTTATCAGCATATGTTCCCCAGTTGCAGTTTACCCCTCCCCACCAAAAATAAATAAAATAAAAACAAAAATACTGAAACCCTACCACTAACAGACCCCGATCCTCAAGAAGTATAAGCAAATTAAAAAGAAAAAAAACGTTAATCAATTTCCGTCCTCCATTTGCAACTGAAAAAAAAAAAAAAAATGAAATAATTAATAACATTGCTCCTTCTTTTCTCTCCTCAAAAGAGAGAAAACATGTTGGAACCTTACAACTAATCTTAAGTTCAAGTGGCAACAGACCTCCCCTCCCAAATATCAAAAAATAAAGGATTTATTAATTTTCCTGCTTCATTTGCATCGAAAAAAAGGTGCTAGTGCACTTATTGATCCGCGCTATTTTTAAGTAATATTTTCAAGTTTAATTAAAGTTTTGATATGCTTTTATTAAATTGTAAGGTTAAAGTACGGAATAGGTACAAAACACCCTCCACTTCCCATGTTAATAACTTTCTAAATAATAACATTATTATTTCAGCATGGATTAATAAGTGCACTAGTACAAAAAAAAAAAAAAATGAAATAAAAACAATTAAAAACATTACCTCTTCTGAGCAATAAAAAAATACACTAATTATTAAAAAAGTTCTGTTTGTTGAGTATTTGAATAACTGTACTGCCAACTGGGGTTAATATGGATAAGTTTTAGGATGTTTGCCCTGACTGTTGTTCTTGTTGTGGAAAGAAAAAAAGCGGGATGCAAGTCATTAAGTTCTTCGGAGCACATTCCATTAAAGTACTTGTAAGCAAGTACAGAGATGCAACACTGCGACGATGGAACAAGGAGTAGAGCTTGGTTGTAGTTGTTGTTGAGGATCATTCATTTCTAGTGAATCAAATGATTATTGTTGGCATTCGTTTCCTAAATATCTTTCTAGTTAGATTTGTTTCAGAAGGGCATCAAGTACTTACGGATAGGAAAGGTCGGGGGAGCAGCATAAAGGTTGGGAACCTCCCTGAGTGAAAGTTTTTTTTTCTATGGAACGAACTGGGTTCGAGCTTGGCACACCCAAGTTGTCAGTCCATGTTGCTAACCACTTAGTCACTGTCACTTCCCAGGGGCTGAGGCTTAGTAGACAGGTCAAGAATTTGGTGCTTTTGCAGAATAGTGATATTTTAAACCAACGCATTTCAGGTAAAAACATTACGTACTTACATGTCATGTTGAAATTAATATAAATTTTTAAAAATTACGAAAAATGATCCAGTAAATGTACTAGATGTATTTAAAAAAAAAAAAGAAAAAAAGAATCTACAGTTACTTCTTACATTTTGTGCTTAAAAACTGTAATTGTAATTATTTAGTTAAAAATGATTGATTGCAGTTATCTTCCCTAGGTCTTGCGAACTTTTCAACATTAAAACAATGATAAAACTATATAAATTGATAAACTTGATGAATTTTGTTTTTATTTGTAACTAGCGGGGGGTACCCGGCGATGCCCGGGTGTCTTGAGGTAAATCAAAACTCCGGGGGGGGGGGGGGTTAAATAATAAAATAAATGTTTTGGTAGTTAAGTATGAGAATCGAACCCGTACCCTTGAGTTGGAAATTAATGTGTGAAAAAAAAACGTGCTACGTTACCCATTGAGCCACAGCGACAGACAACATTAAGCAGGTTATTTAACTATAAAAACAGGCGTGCGCAATAAAAGTTAACTCTGCTGCTTCCATTTGACCTAATTAAGAAGGTCATATAGAAGTCACGCAGCGTTTGGGTTTGTTTACCCAAATTTAACTGTTTCTTCCCCCAACAGATGTTGGGGAGGGGGAAAGCAGCTCCCAATTGTCCAGATTGAATAGCAACTGTCTGATCAAAGCTGATTGCTTCTGGACGTTTTTCCCGGCGCAATGCCGAAGACGTCGTTTGAGTTTAGTTTCACTTTATTTATACTAAAAAGCCCAATCAACACGCGAGAAGCCAAAATAGCAATAATTTTGTAAAAATCGACATAAATAAATCTATACGCTACACGGTTTCCTAATTCCTAGATATTATTATATAGGACCTATATACACAGTTGTAAGCGATAGTAACGAACCCGGGACTGTGTGCGAGAAAGCCTTTGCCAGACATACACGAAATGGTCACACACATTTTGCCTTTTATATATATAGACTAATCTGGGTGGCTAGCATTGCCCGGATGTTTGAAGATGTGTGTTGAGCAAAAAAAAAAATAAGGTGGTAGTAGGCAGGCAAACTCGAACCCATACTGCAAAAGAGGAAAAAGAACGTGAAACAAAAAAAAAATGTGATGTCTTCGCTGAGGGAATGACTTACAAAAATATTGGCGAAAACAAAAAGCAACCTCTCCCTGTAGAAAAGTTCCCAGTTGAGGGTGAAGGAATTAATATTTTTAGCTAATTTTTCGAGATTTGTCGTCTGAAGGGTCCAGCTTTAAAACGATACCGATCTTGTGAAAATCCGTCGCCTCTGTCGAAAGTTTTAGGCAGACATACATACATACATACATACATACATACATTTAAACAGACAGGCGAGATTTATATTATAGGTTATTTTTCTACTGGATCATTTTTGTAATTTATATTAATATTGATATGACACATAAGTACATAATGTTTTCACCTGAAATGCGTTATTCATATTATTTGGATTCATCAGATTACTGTTCTCATCTTGAGTGTGATTTTTACGTTTTGGTCAATCTAACCTCCAACCTTCTTCAGGTGTACCTTGTTCGTAATTGTATTTTTCAATCACCAACACTGAGGATCGAACCTTCAACCTTCAGGAAAATATCACTTTTTACAATTGATTTTTCCAAGTACTCTAACCACTGCGCCACTGGTCCTTGCAGAAAAGGTTGGAGGTTAGATCGACCGAAAGATTGTGAAAATCACACTCAAGATGAGAACAGTAGTCCAATGAACCCAAATAATACAGGGTGACCCCAAAAAAAACAGATGACATTCAATTTTGTTTTTCTGAGCATTTTACAGTCAACGGAGAAAAAAAGGCCAAAGACCCTAGTGTTTTGATGTGATTTTTTGAATATAATAAACTAGTTATGACCAGAGTTTCATTTCATTCACACGAAACACTAAAAAACGAGGCCTAATTAGAGCTGGGGCCCGTTTTTTTTGGTCAGCCTGTAGCATGTCGATTTTCTCCTGATGAGATGATAGTCGAAAGAGCTCTTGAGAAACTTCCGCCTATTTTATTCAAACCTATATATATATATATATATATATATATATATATATATATATATATGTATACATTTATGCATATATATATATGTATACAGGGTGACCCCCCCCCCTCCTTCAAAGAAAACAAAAGCTAAATGGAGGCCATCTAGGACATATGCTGTAGAACGGAGAAAAAAGGCCAAAGACCCTAGTGTTTTGATATGATGTTTTGAATATAATAAACTAGTTATGACCAAAATTCCATTTCATTCGAACAAAACACTAAGAAACGAGGCCTAATTAGAGTTGGGGCCCGTTTTTTGGGGTCATCCTGTATGAATAACCACTCTTCATCTCCAAGATTCAGAAACGTGAAATGCGTTAGTTTAAAACATTACTAGTCTGCACAAGTACTGAAAATTTAAAAGTTCATCTGAGAGTTGAGTTCGGGATATTTTGGTTGAAATAAACTCTGCAACTGTGAGGCTCCTGCTAATTATCTGAATATGTACAGTTTAGCTTGTGTGTATTTTTCTCCCACAAGTTAATTTCAGTAGTGCTTATTTGATATGAAGAATGTATGTTGTTCAAACTTCTAAATATCACATCTTATTGTAGTAATGATTGGTATTAACCTCCCTCTTACTGCAGGAAGGTATGACACAAGGTTGGCAGATGAGGAATAGAAAGACTCGTACATTAGAGGTGGTATACTCTGGCCAAGTCCCATAAAAAAAATGCCTGAACAGCATTCTTGATTCATCAAGAAGTTAGCAATAAACCAACCCCTTCTCAAAGAGAGAAGGTAAAGCCTATGTGGTGTACCAAACTATATCTTCGCCCAACTGAGCAGAGCAGTTGGTGCTGCAATGACACACCCTGTTGAACTGATTGTGAAGGATGTATCTTGAAATTCAATTATTGTCTCTATAGACACACAACAACCCCTATCTATGAAATTCTTTATTTGGCCAATCAACTCTGGTGTTCTGACTTCCTTACTTCTCCCACACCTCTCATCATCCCTCACAGACTGCCTTCCTTGAATCTCTTATGCCACTCAAAAACTGATGATAGATTCATGCAAGATGGCCAAAAGCAGTCTGAAGCTTTCACTACGTTTCTGTGTAATTTTTTTCAAAGTTTTAAACAGAATTTTATTGCATATCATTCTTCTAAAGTGTCCTCACATCCAGATTGCATTTTTGAAATTCACCAGCTGTGACAATCAGGCTTTAGTAGGGTGTATTCCAATTCTTGCTGTAGCTGTTCATTTGAACTTGAAATAAAAATTGGCCAGTCATCTCATAAGATGTATAGCAATAACATATTGAATTTTCAAGAATCTACTACAATTTAAAATGCCTGTACAAAAATGTCTGGAAACTTATTGAAGGTATTTCATATCTTGAAATTCAATTTTTCGAGTTTTGAATTTCACTCTTATAATAATGAAGAAGCACTGTTTTTTGTTTTTAGTTGTAGAACTCTGCTGTTGCCAGCTGTTGCTATAGCTATTAAAAAGGAAACGCATTTTAGGATTGGAGAATACCAATAGGCAACAGGTGTCAAACATAAACTAAACTGAGGGGGATGAGAAGGAAAACAATAAAATCACTAATAGGATCTGGCACAAGAAATCACTGAATAGTAACATAAGCTGTCATTAAAAATGTGTTGTCTGTAATGATATCTGCATTTCTGAAATTTTTTTAGATAAGAATTGATTATTTGTATAGCTCAAATGGTAATGACTAAGGCTGGAGCACTATATGTTTGGTTTCAGTTTCTATTCTAGCTAATGGCACCAAAGTCATATATATATATATATATATATATATATATATATATATATATATATATATATATAAAACAATCAATACAGTGGAAAAGAAATGTTTACCCGATATAATCAGAGGTAAACTAGAATTTAATATAAATATTAATATTTAATATATTAATGAATTAATCCCAACCAAATAAAAAAAAAAAAGCTCAATATCGATACAATGGAAAATAGAGCTTATTACAGGGGAAAATAAAAGAATTTAAAACTGTAAATTAAAATTTACAATTAAATTTATTATTTGACAGAATACTCCAAAAACAATTTTCCAAGTCCTTATTCCTTATTGAAAATTGTTTTTAGAGTATTCTATCGAATAATAAATTTAATTGTAAATTTTAATTTTGCAGTTTTAAATTCTTTTATTTTCCATTATATTAAATGTGTATCGATTAATCTGCAAGTAATAAGTAATCGGCCTAATCAGCCACTTTGCTGATTAATCAGTAATCAGCCAATTTGCTGATTAATCAGCCGATTAATTACTTTTCTCTTTACTATTAAATTTAAATCACTTCATCACTGCCAAGAAACTCATCAGATAGCATTGACATATTTACAATTTAAGTTAACATTTAATCAAGTGTCTGGCCACTATTATGGCCTTTTATCTTTATTAACTAAAATTACAAAATATAATATCTAATTCTTAAATAAGATAAGAAAAAGAAATTACAAACCAACTACAAAGTACAAATTGTAATTATTTAAGTGAATAACTATAAGCTGAAGTTCTGCACCTGCTGCTGCTCTACTTTCTCTTCTATTCTTGCTGCCTGCCTCCTCTGCTCTCATAGTCTCCTCACTATTTAAAGTTGAATACTTTTAAATTGTAATGTAGAAACATTAAATTTTCTCTATTCTTATGGCACAGCCTGTTCATCATAGGCTCATACTAAAGAGCCTTTCCCCCTCCAAGATGTGCTTTAGTATTTTGAAGTCAGTTTATTCAGCAGTGGCAAGGTCTCCTGTGTCTACTTTCACCACTGAAATGGATCATCACCTGTTGTGAGTAGTTGTAAAGCTATGTAATGGTCAAGTTCTTTTGTGCACTTAAGCATAAGGGATTTACTCCTTTTGAGTTTAGATTGTGATCGTTGTATTTCTGTTATAGTCACAGTTTCCAGGTTTAACTAAGCTTCTATCTGCTCTAAGTTTTGATTTGTTACTGTAGGCTTATTCGAAGCTAATTTATCAAACAGATTTGAAAGAGATAACAGTTTTATTTCTACTTGGATCTTCTTGACTCTCAACAGAGCTTGAAGAAGTGTATCCTACTGATTCTGTTTCATTATCATCAGTAGAAAGTAAAAGATGTAGAATCCAATTCTTAGTGTTTTCCAGGCCATTCTTTTGAGAATTAATATTTGAATCATGGATCTAAGAAAATAGACGCACAAGTTTTTATCATTTAGATAGAACTAGCAGGGCTACCCGGCGTTGCCCGGGACCGTATCAACAATGAAAAAACAAAAGCAGATATTGCACATATGTTTTATTCTTAGGGGAGAGGAATCTTTCAGGGTGAGAGAGAGAGAGAGAAGATAAAGAGTGTGAGAGAGAGGCAGAAGAGAAAGTTGTTCCATCCTCTTTCCCAAATTTGAATACTGTGCACGTTTGAACTCTCATCGTCGAGTTGATCCTCGAGTTGCCTATTGGCCTTGATAAGTGCTAATATAGAGAGAAGAGAAACAGGGTGAGAGAGAGAGAGAGAAGAAAAAGAGTGTGAGAGAGAGGCAGAAGAGAAAGTTGTTCCATCCTCTTTCCCAAATTTGACTACTGTGCACGTTTGAACTCTCATCGTCGAGTTGATCCTCGAGTTGCCTATTGGCCTTGATAAGTGCTAATATAGAGAGAAGAGAAACAGGGTGAGAGAGAGAGAGAAGATAAAGAGTGTGAGAGAGAGGCAGAAGAGAAAGTTGTTCCATATCATTTAGATAGAATGAAAATCTTATTTCCATTGATTCATTGAATTGTTTAACAGTGGATTCCACTGAAGTCAGAAATATCAGAATTAGATTGGACAGCTTTTAAAAGAAATAATCTCAAAGCTAAAATTGTAGGTTCTTTCATCAATATGGTTGAAGTTCTGTGACTTGTTTCTTTGGTGATTTTTTTTTTCTTCTTTTTTTTTTTTTGAAATGGATTCAGTAACTAGACTATTTTTTGAACAAGTACCTAATGGTAAGTTGTTAAGGTAGGAATTTTATAGTATCGCAAATTCTTGTATGAAAAAAGTGAACAAATTGTTTATTAAAAAATTCCGGTTTGTGCGAATCATTCTGCTTCACATATATGCTATGAAAAAGTCCTTTTCGATTGTTTACCAGTTAAAAATATATATCATACTTTAGTAATTTAAATTTTATGATGTGAAATGGTTAAATTTCAAATCTAGAATTTTTATTATATGCAAGACAAAGAATACATTTCAATAAGTATATCTCCTTAACATAGGTTTTCAATGTTTATCCATCTTCTCAGAGGAAAAAATATTAGCAAATATATATATATATATATATATATATATATATATATATATATATATATATATATATATATATTATAAAAATTCTAGATTTGAAATTTAACCATTTCACATCATAAAATGTAAATTACTAAAGTATGATTTATATCATTTAAAAATATATATGCAATAGTAGCAAGAGTCCGAAAATGAGGAACAAGAATATGACTGATGAAGAATGCTTTATTTTCAGTTCATACATCGTCTCAATTTACTGTATAATTCCTCAACATAAAAACTGAAAGATGAAGTAATAATTTTCTTTGACAATGATTTAAAGTAAAAAATAATAATGTTATTTATATAGAAACAGAAAAAACTCAAATTCAATGCAGTTTT
The DNA here is from genome assembly GCF_053919585.1 of Euprymna scolopes. NCBI lineage: Eukaryota > Metazoa > Mollusca > Cephalopoda > Sepiida > Sepiolidae > Euprymna > Euprymna scolopes. Next base: position 32,774,870 of record NC_136512.1, on the reverse strand, counting down.
AAAAGTCAACATATTAATCACACATCATACCTGTTATTTGGTAATATGGTTTAGACGATGCATGTCTCTTCGATAAATTTTCGCAAGCAAAAGAGGGAGTTAACTTGTCTTCCTTTCCAATATAATAAATATTAGTATTATTTATGACAACAAAATTTGCTGATAAATCGGCATTAGAAAACCTATTAATCAGCCGGTATATCCCTAATGTATATATATATATATATATATATATATATATATAACTTGATGTATACCACAATAAAAAGCATTGTTTTCCGAAACGATCATACAGATAATTGATTTTGTTGTTGTTCCTTCTTATGAAACGGATTTTTAATTTAATTAAAATTTGATTTTTAAATTTTAAATTATAAATCACATTACTTAATATATATATATATATATATATATATATATATATATATATATATATATATATAAATACTAGCAGTATCTGCTAACTCACGCTGCCTGGTGGAAGTATTCCCCTCCCCCTTGTAAAAAAAAAATAAGTACGGTTGTTTTTGCTGCTTAACTGCTAACCTCCTCATATTATGAACTTGTTTTGGAATAGACACCCCCAACTCCTCATGGTAAGAACGGCTATTGGAACACATTAGGCAGCCCAATGGAGAGAGGTAAAAACAAAACAAAAAAATCCATTTAGCCGTTGAAGCTGTGGTAATGTTGACTGGTTACTTACCAGCCTCCGCGACTATAAATAGTTTGTCTCTCAGCTTTATTAAAAAGCAGAAATTTATATAAGAACAAAAATATGGAATCCTATCCTAAGGAAATGAAGTGAAATTTCTTTCGTGTTTTCATCATTTATTTGTTTTTTTTTTTATTAATTACTGCAGTACTTGGTTTGAAATATTTCACTTAGCACCATAGCAAATAAAAAATAAAACCAAAATAAAAATACCCCCCCCCCAAAAAAAAAACTAAAAGAAAATACCCTAAAAACAAATGAAGGTTTATCGTTTTAGTTCGATACAAAAAAATAAAAAATAAAAAAAGGGAAAAAAAGTAATAAAACTGTTTAAATTTGATAAAAAAATAACTGAAAAAAAAATAACTGATAAAAAAATAACTGGAAAAAAAAATAACTGAGAAAAAAATCATGAAATGTTATACATATTTATACCATGTATAAATATGTATATCTCCATACCATGTGTATAAATATATATATCTCCATACCATGTGTATAAGTATATATATCTCCATACCATGTGTATAAATATATATATCTCCATACCATGTGTATAAATATATATATCTCCATACCATGTGTATAAATATATATATCTCCATACCATGTGTATAAATATATATATCTCCATACCATGTGTATAAATATATATATCTCCATACCATGTGTATAAATATATATATCTCCATACCATGTGTATAAATATATATATCTCCATACCATGTGTATAAATATATATATATATCTCCATACCATGTGTATGAATATATATATATATCTCCATACCATGTGTATGAATATATATATCTCCATACCATGTGTATAAATATATATATATCTCCATACCATGTGTATAAATATATATATCTCCATACCATGTGTATAAATATATATATATATCTCCATACGATGTGTATAAGTATATATATCTCCATACCATGTGTATAAATCCCTGCTGTGTTTATGGGGATCAGTAGGAGGACTTCAGCAATAGGGGGAAAAATTGGGACTATTTCCTCTGTTGGTTAATGCGATGGTGCTAGTGTAGCTCTTTGGAATGAGTCTAGGATTTTATTTGAGCATCTGGATGTGTTAGAAAAGTCTTTATAGAGTTATATAAGATAGTGGCTAATAGGCCAGACATAAGAAATTTGTATGCGTCATCTGTTGTAAACCTGCAGTATTTTGGTCTAGAAGGAGGAAAAATGTGCCTCTTATAGGGATTAACGTTGGAATGATTAATCGGAATCAGAAAAATTGGAACTTTTTTTTTTTTTTTTTTTACAAGGTGGTCACCACTTATCAAGGCCCGGAAGCCACTCAGGGATAAGGGTTATTGTAAGTACAGTACATTAGTGTGGATATTTAAAGTGTCTACTTAAGGGGGCAGTTCATCAGGAATTTGTTTACATTGGACTTGAAGACATCCAAGTTGTAGTCAGGAGGGAAGCAGGCAGACGGAACAGAGTTCCACAGGCGTGCAATTCTAAGAAAGAAGCTTTGTTCATGGAATCTACGTTTTGATTTAGGCATAGATAAAGAGTGGGGAAAGTTTTTGACAGTGGATTCAGCTATACGGGTGTTTTTCGTAAAAGATTGGCGAGGGGGGGACCAGAGATTGGAGTTAAAACGAGCACCTGCCATGGAAATAACGATAAAACAAAGATAGGCTTGCAACATCTCTTCTGTGGGAGAGAGATTGCAGGGAAGAGAAAAGGGCATCCCCCACTAAGACACGAGGTCTATTTTGTACTCTTTCAAGGCAGGTTAGGCTGTTTTTAACAGCTCCTGCCCAGTATATAGTAGTGATATCAAAAGTAAAAAATATATATATATATATACATATATATTAGTGATGGAATGATTCCAATTGTGTATCAGAATTGGAAAAACTTGTGCCTATTTTCCAATACCATAATAATTCTTTTGCCATTTTAAAATTTTTTTTAAAAAGCAAAATCCTCCACTACTGGTAGTAATGATAAAATAATAAATATTTATTGATTTTAAACTGCCAGTTAAACTAAAATCTATAGATCACTCCAACAAGTGTATTTTTACGTTTGAGAAAATATCTGCATATTTAACATGTGTGTTGATGGTAATCGGGGGAAAAATAACAACTCTATAGTGAAATATTTGGAACAACCGGTGTCACTTGAAATGTGCGCCAGTATTCATCGTCTGCTATGGGGTATCTAATCTGTACTTGATCCAAATATTTAGAGATTTTTAAAGAATCAGAATCTATAATTGCATCGGAGAAAAATATTGGAATCATTCCATCACTAATATATATATATATATTACTTTTGATATCACTACTATATATTGGTTACAATATAATATATAATAATCAATATAGAAGGTAACTCTATAATAATAATATATATATGAAATGTGCATGAATTAAAGTATTATATTTAAGCATAATTTATGACCAGGCAACGCTGAGCATCACTGCTTGTTAAAAAAAATAAATTAAATAAAACCATGTAAAAATTAAAAATATAAAAATTAGAAAATTTAAAATGTATTATTCTAAAGCCTTATTACTCTCCTCGAAAATAGTAATTTCTGAATTTTTTTATTGTACCTGTGTCGTCATCTGCCTTTGTAGTAAGAAAGAAAAGTTTGATTATGTGTGTCATTCTTCACACTACTGTTCTCATTTTCACAAAGTTTTGGTCGATATAGCCTTTGCCCTTTTTCAAATGTATCTTGTAGAACTAAGGAATCTTTCTGTCAAATTCTAGACTTTTGAATGGAACTCTTTATTTAATCCATGCGGGTAGCATGTTCCTGTTCTGTCATCCATGACCGGATAGAAGTCCTTAGTAGTTCGCAATTGTATTTTGAGCGTCGCATGAATAACAAAACGAGAGCATACCTACCCATGTGAATTAAATAAAGGGCCCCGTTCAAAATTCCATGAAAATTCCCGAGTTTGACAGAAAAATTCCCAAGCTCAACAAGATACACCTGAAGATGGCCTGAGGTTATATCGACTGAAACTTTGTAAAAATAACACTCAAGATGAGAACAGTAATCCAAACAATAATACTAGTGTAACTCTTTTTGAAAAATCACATGAAGCAACTCTTTATAGACCAAGTTGATATTTTCAATAATGTTTTTCTCGTATTTAGGATCAGACAAACTTGATACTTATTGTTCCACAGATGCTATAGAGAGGTTTGTGAAGGCTGCCTGACTGCTGGTACCGAATAATGCCTCTATAAGGTTTTTCTTAAATCGTTGTACATATGTTGAATCTTAAAATCATTTTGTTAAATTTATACGTTCATAAGGAGAAAGAAACTTTTCAAGGATTTACAAAGAGGTAGATAATGCCTAGGAAAATAAAAAGGTTTGGAATTGTGAGTAGACAACTTATGAAGCTCAGAGAACTGTTGGGTATTGAAAACTAGCATAAAACTCTATTCACATTGAGGAGTGGTGTTGGAAATTATCAATGTAGATATAGATTTAATACTGTAAAAATTGTAAGAGTTGTCTCTCTTGGACTGTGTGAAGGGTTAGTTCCCTTTATGCTTTATTGACTTGTATTTTTGGAAGTTAACCTGTTTTCTCTCTCTTCATGCCCAAATGTAAATAAGACAAACGTCTTCTTCTGTCTGTGTGTTAAACAAAAACCATAGTTACATGTTAATTTCTCTTTTGTTGACTTCAATGACTTCCACAGTGTGAATTGTAGTTAAAAAAAACAAAGTTTGTTTTATCTGCTTTATTCATAATTAACCATCAAAAAATTATTTTAAAAAAGCTAGGTATGTTTTATTTTATTCTTTATTCATAATTAACCATAAAACATGTATGAAAAAAAAAAAATTGTATGCAAATTTTAGCTCTGATAACAAAGGGATCTTATCAAGTGTTAAGTCTAACAGACTATAATTTTTTTATTGTATTTTGTTTCCACAAATTGTTTCCAATTGTTGAACCAATAAACAGAAATTAAACTTTCTTTTTTAAGCAATTCCTAAATGTGATGCTGTTTTTTTGTCTTCTCATTTCAGAAAGATGTTGCTTATTCGACCGCTTTTCAAATGTGCTCATCAGCCAACAAAGATTGCTTTAAAATCAACAACAGTGCAATGTCTTCGGAGTCGGTTTACATGTAAGCAATTAAGCAGAGATTGTTTTTTTTTGAAGGAGAGGGGTTTGTCGATTTTTTTTTTTTTTTTATTGATAAAAGATTCTATCGGCTTTTGCTCTCCCTTGAAACCCTGCCTCATCCACCATACTCCCCACACCTCTTACCTACTGTCTAACATTTTTTTTCAAGCATCTCGACAACTTTCTACGTAAAAAATGCTTCAAAAACCCAAGTGATATCAAAAACGCCTTCAGCGATTTCATCGCCACCAGAACGCAAGATTTTTATGCTATTGGCATAAATACACTTGTTTTGCGTTGGCAAAAGTGTGTTAATTCTGATAGTGCTTATTGCGATCAATAAAAATATGTTCATCTGAATTTAAAAGTTAAAATCTGCAACAACTTTTTTCTCAATCTGATAATATGACTCGCTAAGATTATTTGTTTTATTTGAACTACTTTTTTAATCTTGAATCTTATTCTCATCATGTTTCGGCCAGTGTAACCTCTGGCCTTCTTCAGGTGTCTCTTGTCGAATTTGGGAATCTTTCAGTCATGATTTCGAGTGTTGAGTTAATTCTTAGTAACAAAGATGACGGCGAAGAATCAATGCAGTCACGATTCAGTGGTTTCAAGACAGAGGTTGACAGCGAACTGAATTGACTCCAAGATTCCATATTTTTTATAATAAAGTTGGAGGCTTCTGATTGATTGATTGTTCTAACCGCAAGAACGTTGAAATTATTGGGGTTGTACCCTCATTGGCAATCAAAAACATTTTAACACTGTAGAACTCCAGAATCTGCACAGAATTTGGAATGGAACCTTTTATTTAATCAAATAAAATGATGCCTACAAGGACTATTAATTTATTCATAATACATATTATCTATATATTCTCTATATAATATTATCTATGGTATTATCTATATGATATTATCTATGGTATTATCTATATATTATATATATAATACTAGCATGGGTGCCCGGCGTTGCCCGTGTATTTGGAGATGTATATTGAGCAAAAAATAAAAAAAAGAGTGGTCAATATTTTTAACTTTGACCCCTATTATGACCCCTTAAAATTTATTGTTTTGGGCTCAAATTAAGTTATTAAGTTAGATCCATGTCCAATGAATCTATATCTAAAATTTCAAATGTTTAGACCGAAAATTGTCGGAGGAGTTTGGTAGAGTTCTCAAAGGTCAAATCGTTGACCACTTAATCGCCAAATTTCTGGCCAAAAACCGATCACATCGATTTTCCCAAATCTCAGTACACTATATATCAAATTTTGAGTCTGTAGACTAAAAATTGACAGAGTTATTGCGTAGGGAAATGTACACACACAGACACACACACAGACAGACACTTTCACTTTTATAGATATATAGATTATCTATATATTATCTATATGATATTCTCTATATATTATCTATATGATATTCTCTATATATTATCTATATGATATTTTTTATATATTATCTATATGATATTTTCTATATATTATCTATATAATATTTTCTATATAATATTTTCTATATAATATCATCTATATAATATTCTCTATATATTATCTATATAATATTCTCTATATATTATCTATATAATATTCTCTATATATTATCTATATGATATTTTCTATATATTATCTATATAATATTTTCTATATAATATCCTCTATATAATATTCTCTATATATTATGTATATAATATTATCTATATGATATTTTCTATATATTATCTATATAATATTTTCTATATAATATTCTCTATATATTATCAATATATTTTCTATATATTATCTATATAATATCCTCTATATATTATCTATATATTTTCTGTATATTATCTATATAATATTCTCTATATATTATCTATATAATATTCTCTATATATTATCTATATAATATTCTCTATATATTATCTATATAATATTCTCTATATATTATCTATATAATATCCTCTATATATTATCTATATAATATCCTCTATATATTATCTATATAATATCCTCTATATATTATCTATATAATATTTTCTATATATTATCTATATAATATTATCTATATAATATCTATATAACATTATCCTCGATATTCATCTCTATAGTAAATATGCAAGAATGCTTCGATTAACCTACAACATATCCCAGAAAGGTTACCCAACAAACAAGTCATTGTATGGTTCCCTACCTCGTGTTAGCACTTGCCAGTCATCTTAGTCGCCATAATGAACTGGCAGGAAAACTCCTACTTTGGACTCCAGACGCAAAAAGGATAGTTGGACATCCATGTGTAACACTGAAATTCATTATTGAAGAGGAAACCGGTTTAGCAGGAACTGAGTTGGTTGCTGCAATGGCCAACCGAAAACTCTGGCAATTTGAATTTGTTTACGTTCCACCTGTGCCTACTGGCATTGGATGAAATAACAAGAACATTCTTCTTGATCCTTTCTTTATCAGAATAAAACTACTTGATCAATTCATGTTTTCTTTCTGTCATGGATACATACAGATTTTTCTTTGTTTGTTTTTTTTTCATAGGAATTCTGGACAAGAGCTGTAAAATCTATATATATAAAAGGCAAAATGTGTGTGACCATTTCGTGTATGTCTTCAAAAAGCTTTTCTCGCACACGGTTCCGAGGTCGTTACGATCGCTTACAACTGTTTATATGGGTCCTAAATAATAATATGCACGATTTGGGAAAGCGCGTCGCATCTAGATTTATTTACATCAACTTTTACAAAATTATTGCTATTTTGTCTCCTCGCGTCTTGATGAGGCTTTTTCGTATAAAAAAAAGCGAAACTAATTCAAATTTAACAAATCCTCGACATTGCGCTGGGAAATGTCTAGAAGCAATCAGCTTTGATCAATGTTGTACATTAGACAATTGCTATTGAATCTGGACAATTGGGAGCTGGTTTCCCTCTCCCCAACATTTGTTGGGGAAAAAAACCAGTCAAATTTGGGTAAACAACTGCGTGACTTCTATTTGACTTTCTTAATTAGGTCAAATGGAAGCAGCAGAGTTAACTTTTATTGCGCACGCCTGTTTTTATAGTTAAATAAATAAATTCAAACACGTCTACGCTGTATGTCGCGGTGGCCAAATGGCTACTGTCGCACGTTTTTTTTTTTTTTTCACACATTAATTTCCAACTCAAGGGTACGGGTTCGATTCTCATACTCACCTACCAAAACATTTTTTTTTTATTATTTAATACCCCTCCCCCGGAGTTTTGATTTACCTCAAGACACCCGGGCATCACCGGGTACCCCCTGCTAGTATTTAATAAAACAAAAAAAACATTTAAAAAATTATCTTTTATATAAAACTTTACCCAATATATATTTACATTTTTAGCACCATTAAACTAAAATTAGTGTTAGAGGAGTATTATATAAGAAATACAAGAAATCAAAATATATTAGCTTGGTGCAAAAATGTTTTTTTTAACGTTCAACTATATATATACAAAATAAAAATGACATTATTTTTGCATCAACCTAATACCAACATATTTCTCACTTCTTGCACTTGTAATAGCCTTCTAATACTCCTCAATATATATTTTGCACACAATGTTTCAAGCAAACTACATCTTAAATTATTCTTATTAAAATTGGTTTTCTACTTTCGAATTGAGTCAGAATAATCCTCTTTAACACTTACCATTTTTTTCTTACATATCTACTCTGACATATTTTGTTTCTTTAGATTCTTGTAAGATTCACTTGTCGTGTGCGTTGGCTTTTCTAAACATTTCAACTATTTTCATTATCACGGTTTGTATCCTGTAAATTTTTACTTTCATTTTAATTTGTTCTCGTTTTTTTCTATTTTTAAGAAAAACAAGAGCGTCTTTTTTATTTGGATATTTCGGTAAAAGTTGGAAATTGATTCGTCTTGCTCTATTTAGAGTCAAAATTGCTTACAGCACAACTGCAAATCTATGGAAATCCCATTTTTTAAAAGATTAAATCACCCAATCATTAAAGACATAATAAAAGCAAGGAAGGTCCAGAGTTTTATAATTATACAGGGTGGTCCACTTAAAAGAAGCCCATAAACTGTAGTATAGAGGAGAAAGTGCTCCCTGTTGACATCTATGCATTTCTGGGCACGTTTAATACCGTTTGCAGATACAGCCTGTAGATGTTCTCTGGTGATTTTCCTGATAGCGTTGGTAATTTTCTCCTTAAGTTCGTCTAAATTGTGAGGATTATTTGCATAAGCTTTTTGTTTTAAAGTCCCCCAAAGATAAAAATCGCATGATGGCAAGTCTGGGGAGCATGGTGCCACAACCCTTTGCTTATTGTTCTCTCTTTCGTAAACATGTCATGAACTCGTTTCAGTGATCTGTGAGACGTGTAGCATGTAGTGCCATCTTGTTGGAAAAAAAATTGCATTTTGTCTTGTGGTGTCAGTTGGTCGTTAAGAGAAAGATTAGGTAGATCAGGCTACTTTCAAGTGGGCCACCCTCAGTGTGTGTGTGTATATATGTATGTATATATGCATGTGTATATATATATATATATATATATATGTGTATATATATATATATGCATGTGTATATATATGTGTATATATATATATGCATGTGTATATATATGTGTATATATATATATGCATGTGTATATATATGTGTATATATATATATATGCATGTGTATATATATGTGTATATATATTTATATGCATGTGTATATATATGTGTATATATATATATATATGCATGTGTGTATATATGTGTATATATATATATATGCATGTGTATATATATGTGTATATATATATATATGCATGTGTATATATATGTATATATATATATATGCATGTGTATATATATGTATATATATGTATATATATATGCATGTGTATATATATGTATATATATATGCATGTGTATATATATGTATATATATATATGCATGTGTATATGTATATATATATGCATGTGTATATGTATATATATATATGCATGTGTATATATATGTATATATATATGCATGTGTATATATATGTATATATATATATGCATGTGTATATATATGTATATATATATATGCATGTGTATATATATGTATATATATATGCATGTGTATATATATGTATATATATATGCATATATATATATGCATGTGTATATATATGTATATATATATGCATGTGTATATATATGTATATATATATATGCATGTGTATATATATGTATATATATATGCATGTGTATATATATGTATATATATATGCATGTGTATATATATGTATATATATATGCATGTGTATATATATGTATATATATATGCATGTGTATATATATGTATATATATATGCATGTGTATATATATGTATATATATATGCATGTGTATATATATGTATATATATATGCATGTGTATATATATGTATATATATATATATGCATGTGTATATATATGTATATATATATATATATGCATGTGTATATATATGTATATATATATATGCATGTGTATATATATGTATATATATATATATGCATGTGTATATATATGTATATATATATATATATGCATGTGTATATATATGTATATATATATATGCATGTGTATATATATGTATATATATATATATATGCATGTGTATATATATGTATATATATATATGCATGTGTATATATATGTATATATATATATGCATGTGTATATATATGTATATATATATGCATGTGTATATATATGTATATATATATATGCATGTGTATATATATGTATATATATATGCATGTGTATATATATGTATATATATATGCATGTGTATATATATGTATATATATATGCATGTGTATATATATGTATATATATATGCATGTGTATATATATGTATATATATATGCATGTGTATATATATGTATATATATATGCATGTGTATATATATGTATATATATATGCATGTGTATATATATGTATATATATATGCATGTGTATATATATGTATATATATATGCATGTGTATATATATGTATATATATATGCATGTGTATATATATGTATATATATATGCATGTGTATATATATGTATATATATATGCATGTGTATATATATGTATATATATATGCATGTGTATATATATGTATATATATATGCATGTGTATATATATGTGTATATATATGCATGTGTATATATATGTATATATATATATGCATGTGTATATATATGTATATATATATGCATGTGTATATATATGTATATATATATATATATGCATGTGTATATATATGTATATATATATATATGTCTGTGTATATATATGTATATATATATATGTCTGTGTATATATATGTATATATATATATGCATGTGTATATATATGTATATATATATGCATGTGTATATATATGTATATATATATGCATGTGTATATATATGTATATATATATGCATGTGTATATATATGTATATATATATGCATGTGTATATATATGTATATATATATGCATGTGTATATATATGTATATATATATGCATGTGTATATATATGTATATATATATGCATGTGTATATATATGTATATATATATGCATGTGTATATATATGTATATATATATATGCATGTGTATATATATGTATATATATATATGCATGTGTATATATATGTATATATATATATGCATGTGTATATATATGTATATATATATATGCATGTGTA
>NC_136512.1:32683327-32758327 GCF_053919585.1 Euprymna scolopes | reverse complement strand
GCTAAATCAAGGTATAATTACGATTTAAAACAAAAAAAATATATATATTAAATTGAGATATGGTGGAGCAAATAAAAACCATATTAAGTCCTAAAAAGCATTGGGTTTATTGATGAGTAGTACCTTTTCTATGATGACTTGTCTTCATGCATCCCAACGATATGTTCTATGCAAAATTATTATCGTCTCATTTTAATTAAGAATTGAAATTAGTTTTATTTTATTTTTAAGAATTATTGAAAACACTTTTTTCTTTTTTTTTTTTTGAAAGAATTATTGAAAACACTTTTTTCTTTTTTTTTTTTTTAAAGAATTATTGAAAACACTTTTTTCTTTTTTTTTTTTTTAAAGAATTATTGAAAACTCTTATAAAATATTTTAAAATTATTTTGGAAATATTATGTATTAGATATGTTTGTTTTTATGATGTTTGAAATTTTGTTGTTTTGATTTCAAGAATTTTACTTTTATACTCTCATAAACATATATTTATCATATAAACTTAAATACAACGCTTTTTTTTTTTTAAATTAAAGACAAAACTTTTGGTGCTTCTACAGAATTGGGACGATATTTTATAGTTGATAAATGGAGTTTTCAGATAAAAAAACAATGGTTTCAACTGTTTTTTTTATCAATTTTAATAACTTACAATGGTAGCTTCCAAATTATGCAGTCGAAATTACCTGAATATTACTGAATTATTAAAAAAAAAACTTTAATCGTGTTAGCAGATGAAAAATTGCCGCCATTTTGTTTAAATCAATTTTTGAACTCTGTGTTTTACGATCATTTTCTTCAAATTCTATTTTTTATTTTCTTTAATAAATAATTTTCTACCTTATCGATTTTCGTAATTTTTGGATAAAATCATCTTAGAAATACGAGGAATACGTAGATACCATTGTTTTCATGTGAAATTCAGTTTTATGATTTCCGAAATTTCGTTTTAATAGTGTAAAAGCGCCAAACTTTTATTTTTATAATTTCCTAAATTTATAAAATTTCAAATAAAATAAAACTTATTTTTTAAATTTTATTATTAAAAATGTAAATAAAGATTATGTTATTTTTTATCTGTATAATTGTGTTAATTTTTATTGTATACCTTTCAATATTGTCCTTTTTTGTATTTTATTATAACAAATCGCTTCACAATAGAAATACTGAGAAATGATTACAGTGAGTGAACTGATTTGCCTTTTTATCGCTTCCGGTAGCGCTACGCCAGAGGTTAGGAAGTACATTAGTTGACTATAACCACATGTTAATGGAAGGCATACAGTTGTTGGATGCTTGGCCAAGTGAAGAGAAGGTGAACAGATAACTGAAAATATCTTTGGCCAGAGTCAGACCACCCAAGAGATGTTCTTTGTTTAAAGAAAATAGGGCTCTCATTGAGTGGGAAGAGTTTTGTTGAGACCAGCTTTGTGAGAGAAACAATGTCCAGAGACCAGCTAGATGTTATCTTAAGTCAATGTCTCCTCTGACTGGCTGAATAATTACCACCGACAAAAGGTCAAAGTTAATTGGAGTGAAGAGATCACTGAGGAGGAAGAGAAGGAGGAAGAGGAAAAGTGGAAGTTGGAGTTGAATATTTGAGAAAAGGCAGTTGGTTTTCAGGAGAGCTACTGAACAGTGAAGCCAGTATGCCTCACTGGATCTTTAGGGCTCTCAATAAAGGACCATGTTAATGGGTTTTATATGTTTTGGTCTGGTTAGGCAGGGATTTAATGCTACAAGTCTGTCATTCAACTAAGTAGATCAATGAAGCATGAAATGTTAAAAATTTAACCTTAAATTATTATTTTTTTTAAATTTAATTTTCAAAGATACATGCCTTCATTAGAATTTCAAATAAAGATAGAGTAAAATACCTTTTTTAAAACAAAAATCTTTTTTGTGGTGTTTTCAGTTCATCTGGTATTAAAGCAAATACAGATTCACTAGCACATGACTGTGTTACGTTGCGCAGGACCCCAGGTTGGGAACGGTCGTAGTTAGTAGGTTTGTAGATTCACTAGCACATGACTGTGCCAAGTGAATAAGAAATAGTGTTCTTGCTTTAGAAAGCATTATTTATATGGGAAAAAACTAAAAGTCTGTTTTCTTTTCATTCCTTCAGGGTCAAGAAAACCTCATAAAATCTCTCCGTTCAAAAAAGCAGCTTTAACCACTGTCCTCAGTGCAACTTGCTTTGTGGGCTTCTATCGTATTCACATCAACTATGGAGCACCTCAAGATCCGTCGGCCAAAAAGGTAAGTGCTGCCCTCTATTTGTTTTTTTTTTTTTAATAACGAAAGCTTTGATGTAAAAGCTTTGAAGCTATTTATCCTAATGCAAAGGTTATCTGTCAAAGGTCACCGTAAAGGGTTACTACTTTATAAATACATAAAAATATATGTAAAAATAGCATGTATTAAACAAATTAACAATAGTGAACAAATCTTGGAAACATAAGCCTTTAATAAAACCATGTGCTGCCCGCTCGATCACCACTAACCCCAACGCTGTTTCTGTGGTCTTTTCTGGCATCTTTTCTTTTGGTCGTGTTGTTGTCTTTCCTGTTGATGGCTGTAAAAGGAGTGTGCATGGGTTTACAAGTATAGAAAAAAAAAAATAAGCACAAAAACACAAACTCCAACACATTCTGCCAATATCAGTTGCACTCTGGGTATGTATGTGACACCATCGATCCTCTACACGCTAAGGTTCCCAGCTCCATAGTTTGCTACCAAAGTCGTGTTCATCAGTCAGCTGATCAGTTCATTTCCCCATCTCCTCCAAGCCACAACCTGCTTTCAACTATGTCTAACTCGGAACTGTCCTCAACTGTAACTCTCATTAACTGTCACAAACCCAAGACTGTCCACAAACCGTTTGTAATTGTTGTAAACTGTTGCAAAACTCATTCCATTCCTAAAACTTAACTCTAAAATATATTGACTGATTTGTCTCAAATCACCGCTGCACCTTGATCAACAATCCCACTTTAGCTTTCTTTTGTGAAAAACTTCCTATACATTGTTCTGCTGATAAACCTTTTCCTCTTTCCTTTGTTATATTTTTTGTCTCTTTCCCCTCTACTTTTTACACTGTGGGGGAGGGACGTCGATAGTGTCACAAGCCAATGTATTTCTATTATCTGGTGTTTGTATTAAATGTAGTCGCAATGCATATAGGTTGTCTGTCTGTCTCTCTGTAGTTGTAGCACACATGGTGGTGATGTAGCACGGGGAAGAAACTATCAGAGTAAAAGGCTTTCTTACACCTTTACATGAGTAAAAACAATGGTTTTTTATTTAGAATTCAACCTAAATAATAAAAAATTTTTTAAAAAAACAAATATACAGAAAATACAGAAAAATCTTTATGATCTACATTCAGATTCAGATGCCTCTGTTCAGTCTCGAAAAATAGAGGATACCCCTTTTAAGGGCAGCTACGTGTGTAATTGTGTGGCAAGGGTTGTGCAATCCCCAACCACATCTCTCCTTAATTGGCACTGCTTGAGTCCAGTAGCAGGGAGAAGTCCTGGACGACTGGAAACGATGCCAAGATAAGCGAAGAGCTGGAAGTCCCAAATGGTCAACCATCTGGTATTGGCCTGGCTCATCGTTGCTTAACTTCGATGATCTGACAGGAACTGATGTGTCAAACGTGATTATGCCGGGTATGATGTATATACCCGTCATGGAATGAACATGTTATGCATATTATTTGGATTCATCGGACTACTGTTCTCATCTGGAGTGTAAGTGTCACAATGTTTTGGTTGATGTAACCTCAGACCGTATTCAGGTGTATTTTGTTGAACTCTGGAACATTTCTGTCTAAGTTGGGAATTTGGATGGAATTTCAAACGGAACCATTTATTTACTTCACAAGGGTAGCATGCTCTTGTTCCGTCAGTTATGACTGGATAGAGGTCCCAAGTAAGTAGTTCGAGAGAAACATTCCTGATTTTTACAAGATACACCTGAAGAAGTTACATTGACTGAAATGTTGTGAAAATAACACTCAAGATGATTATTACCTACTTAAATGTTTCATGTCAAAATAAGTACAATTATATAGTAAAATAAAATACGCATCAAGTGCACTTGATGCGTATTTTATTCAAAATAAAACGTTTCTATTGAACTCTCATTCTTGACGTTATTCTCGCGTTACCTATGCACAGTTCAAACACTTCAAAATACAACCACCAGATACAACGCGTGGCTCTATACAGAATTCTTTCTCCAAATTTACAACATGGCAAGGAAGAAGAAAAGGAAAAAAAAAACAAAACAAAAAACACACTGAAGATGGAGGATACCTCTGACATATATTTGTGATAATTTTCAAACAAGTAAAATATTTGTTTATTTTCGTAATATTACGTTGTGATTTGGCTTTCAAGCGCATTTGATGCATATTTTATTTTATTCAAATTAAAACAACGTTTCTATTGAACTCTCATTCTTGATGAAAATCATATAGTGTTTTTGTTGATTAGGGATATTTTAAACACATTTCAGGTGAAAACATTATTACTTTATTATGTTTCATGTCGAAATAAGTAAAATTTTATATAGTACTTTTGTTGTTGAGGAGTTTTTAAATCTACACGTTCTAGATGAAAACATTATTACCTACTTATATGTCACGTGAAAATTAGTACAAATTCTAACACATTTCAGGTGAAAACATTACCTACTAAAGTGTCATGTCGAAATATTTAACATCATAGGGTGCTTTGTTGATTAAGGATCTCTTAAACCTACATATTGCAAGTATCTACTTGCATGTTATGTTGAAATTAGTATAAATTCCAATACATTTCAGGTGAAAACATTATTACATACTCAAATGTCAAGTCCAAATAAGTAAAAAATGCAGTGCTTCTGTTGATTATGGATTTTTGAAACCTACGCATTTCAGGTGAAAACATTATTACTTAAGTGCCATGTTTAAATATTTATAATATTAGGGTGCTTTAGGGTTAAATCATTATTTGTCATGTTGAAATAAGTAAAATCAGAAGGTGCTTTTGTTGATTAGGGTTCTTTTAAACATACTCATTTCAGGTGAAAACATTATTACCTACTTAAGTGCCATGTTTAAATATTTATAATGATAGGGTGGTTTAGTTGATTAGGGATTTTTAAAGCTTACGCATTTCAGGTTAAATCATTATTTGTCATGTTGAAATAAGTAAAATCAGAAGGTGCTTTTGTTGATTAGGGTTCTTTTAAACCTACGCATTTCAGGTGAAAACATTATTACCTACTTACGTGTCATGTTGAAATTATTGAAAAGCAATTAGTACAAAGTAGTTTTCTGTAAATACGAAAAACCAGACCTATTCTGTACATACATGTGTCATCCAAGATGTTCTGAAATAGTAAACAACTTGGGGTCATCAGAATTTACATAAAATCGACCTGACTTAATATCACATGTGCATCATGCACATCTAGCTGAACTTTTGAAACACATTAAAAACAGACATGTACTGGGAATTCTATTTGCAAATGTTTATGTTATTGAATTTCAAAAAAGCAAGGCTACCACACGGCCACATTATCATAATGTTGCGAGATCAGGATAAGATAAAAACGGTTCATCAAATTGATGCAATTGTCCGCTGAGATACCAGGGCCTGAAGACCCAGAGCTTCATGATTTAGTTAAGTCTTTAATGGTACATGGTCCAACCTCAATGTAATTGTTTGATTATGTGATAAGATGTTTCTTACTAATGTGTGTGTTTTTTTAAAACTTTTCAACTAGCATGGAATTTCAACAGGTTCTGCTAATTATTATTATTACCATTAATTAAAACATTATTACTATTAACATGCCACGTCGAAATTAGTATAAATTCCAAAAAATGGTCCAGTAAGAAATGTGCTTGTTGTATTTTTTATAAAAATCATCCACAATTACGTTCGGATATATTATGTTGGTATGAAAATATCGAAAAAAGGTTATATTTTACATATCTGTTACGGAATGAAGTTCTCTAAAAAAAATTTCATTTAATTTGATCGAGTAGTTTTTTTTGTTTTTTTTTTTTTACAGCGGAAAAACACGTTCTTATGAGAGCGCGTTTGAATCAGCCATTTTGAAATTTGCTGAACACGCCAGAGGGAGATAACTCCATGTAAAGCGTCGATACTCCCTCCCCATCTTTAATACTAGCTTTTCTTCCTAAAATTCGAACCTTTTGCTCGGTATCATAACAAATTGTTTTTTCGCTGTAAAAAAAAAAACTACTTGATGAAATTAAGTGAAATTTTTTTTTGGAGAACTTCGTTCCATAATGGCTACATGCACTATAACCTTTTTTAGATATTTTCATTTTTTAATGTCTTGACTAAAATGTACAAGTACCATTATGTTTAAAAATAGACAACCCTTAATTTAATGTAAGTTAAAGGAGATAAGTCAGTTGGCCATACTGAATTGGTCGCACGCATCTTCCACATTAAAACACGATATAACTTGATAATTCGATAAATCCTATTTTTACTTGTAAACATTTTTTACGGGATCATTTTGTGTAATTTTAGGAATTCATACTAATTTCAACTTGACACACAGATTTGAAATAACGTTTTCGCCTGAAATGCATTGTACGGCACAATCACGTTAACACACCGGTTCTCGCTAGATCACCAAAGTTAAGCAACATTGAGCCTGGCCAGTACCAGATGGGTGACCATTTGGGAAGTCCAGGTGCTTCTGAGAAGGTTGGGCGTGGGGCCAGCACCCTCACCCCGTAAAAAGAACTCAGTCGCTACAAAAGCATCTACAAAGTTGTAGATGGCCTATGCTCCTTAAGGGCTCAAGGCTATGGGTGAAATGCATTGATTTAAAAGATCGCCAATCTACACAAGCAATTTTGCTTCGCGTAAACGAGGCAATATTTTTAGCTTAACACGGCTGAAAAATTGCTAACGACTCGTTGAGGGCACATTTGGACACCATTTTAGATGAGAACATTCAATTTTACCAAAATTGCTAACTCGATTCTTGTTTCTATAATTTGTTCAATATGTACCTCCTACACAAGACACAGATTTAACCCCACCACCATATGTAATGTGATATAACTGTAATTTAATATTATAATCATAACTTTTATTCCATTTTAAAGAAGCTTCAAATGAACTAGTAATATATTTTTTAAAGTTTTACGACATATGAAAATAATGAAAATGCAAAACCAAAATTATGTTCACATTATCAACGTTTTATGTAGTGATCATTTTGTAGATGTAAACACTCCCATGTTTAAAAAAATCTAGCAAAAAATCAACTAATGGTCAGATTTTCATGAAATTCTCAATATGTATTCAATTTTAAATTAACTTATATTTTAAAAGCAGTTTTCATTAAATATTAGAGGGGAAAAATTTTTTGTTAAGTGTTCTGCCCCCCCCCCCCTGTATTTAGTGTTACAAAAACTAAACAAAATAAATTTAGGCCCATAAAAATTTCAATGTTATATAAAGCTGAAGAATTTAAATAATTAAAAACTATTTCTTTATATATATATATATATATATATATATACTCGTGAGCAAAAAAAAATGGGCCAAACAAATTTTATACATTTTATTGCACTAAAAGCCATATTGAACAAAGAACAGTTGAACAAGGAAACTTAAACGAGACTAATAACACTGAACAAGACATTTACTTTAATAAATGCTTAGTATGGAATCGCATGGCCTCTTGATTTCTTTAAAGATCAATCCTTTTAGACAATGCACTTAACCAAAGTGGAACACTGTGAAGAAGCGATACTATTGAATTCGCTTTGCACAGCTTTCCAGTTTGTCATTGTTCAAAAAAGTTCTTCCAGCCAATGCACGGGATATTATGGATCAAATATTCTTGATTGGGTTTAAATCGGGACTTTGACCTGGCCAGAATATCATATCAATTGAATTATCAGAAAACCATTTTTTGTGACATTAGCAGTGTGTGCAGAGGCATTATCATATTGAAAAATAATGTTCTGGGATATTCCCAGCTTCTGGATATTTAGTAACAGTCCTGTTTCTAGTATTCGAATGTATTCCTTTTCATTGATTGACTTCTCACATCTAATAAGTTCCCCAACTCCTGCTGCAGTAAAAGTTCCCCGTACCATTATCTCTCCATTCCCGTGTTACACTGTTGTTTTTATGCAACTTGGTGAGAATCTTTCTCCAGTTCTTCGATTGCACCGTTCAGGAGCATCAGGAGCATCACTAACAAGACAAAATCTTGATTCATCTAACCAGAAAACATTCCCGAACCAGTCTGTATCTTTCTTGTCATAACACGAGAAAAATCTTTCCATCATCGATATTCTTCTTGGCTAAAAATGGCTTCTTTGCACACCTTTTAGAAGAAAATCCCATTTTTTTCATTCGTCTAGATATTGTATATCTAGAAAGAGAATTTCCAGCCCCTGTTTTGAATTCCTTGCTATGGTCAACATAAGTTTTCTTTCAATCCTTCAAAACAGTTAATTTAAGCCTATAGTCGTCCTTCAAAGTGGATGCTCTAGGGCGACCAGATCGAGATTTCCCTTTTACCAAGCATTCGACTTTGAACATTTGATCAATTCGCTTCACTACAGAAAGAGATGTTTTCAAATATCAAAAATCTGCTTGTAAATCATTTTGGACTGCCTTCATTCTACAATTCGGTTTTTTATATCCTCGCTAAGATGCGGTCTTACCATTTTTAGGATAATTTTTCCACTTATTATTATATGCTATAATAATAATGATCTGCAAAATATAAATTTTTACTTAAAAGTAACAAAAATTCATGGAAAAATATTAAAAAATTGATTTCTTCCTTTCATTCTTGGCCAGTTTTTTTTTTTTTTTGCTCATGAGTGTATGCACATATATATATATATATATATATATATATATATATATATATATATATAAAATGAAAATTACAATTGAATTTACCAAAATGATCCAAGATGACTATCCATTTATCTAGTGTTTCCTTTTCAAATTAAATATGTTTTTAACTCATTTCAAAGTGTTTTTAACATATTTCATTAACTGTTTGCTCATATATATATATATATATATATATATATATATATATATATATAAGCCATTACTTATTTTACTTACTTTGAAGTTGTAAATAAAACATGAACATAAAATCAATATTATGTTTTAAAAAAGTCAACGTTTTCTTTCTCAGTAGAATATATCATAATTAGTTAAATTAAAAAAAAAAAAAAACGGAATTCTAAAAAATAATTAATTTATAAAAAAAACTTAAAGAGAATAAAATTTTGATATTCCTTGATATGAAGATTTTTGAATAAGGTTTTCCAATTAAAAAAAAAAATATTTTCATATAATATAAAAATGACTATTGGCAATTATAAAATAGCAAATTTAATTACAACTTGAAATTATTTTAATTGTTAAAAGATGTTTATTTCTAGTGGGGTGAGGTTCACTTGATTTAAGTGCATATTTTAAAAAAATTTATTAATAAAATGAATATAAACAATAGCAAAAAAAAATAACAAAAAAAAAAGTTGCTTTCCTGATTCAATTAAAGCGACTAGCAGCATCCGTAAAAAGTATGTACACTTATAGATAGACACACAATGATGACGTGGCTGATAGTGTGTGAAATGTTGGTGATTTTAGACGAAAATTTGTGCATCCTTGTTCAATAACGTCTTTTTTTCAAAACTGTAAAGAGAGATAACTCTTTAGTAATTTAATTTGAGTTATCTCCCTTGAAGTTACGCATTTCACATTTTTGGACGGACTGAGTATCTAATAGACATTCGGAAACTTAACTTATTGTTCTAAGGGAGGTAACTCTAAGAAAAAAATGATCATTTTTTTTTACTTTAATATTTTGTTTTATAACATTAATAAACAAAAAAGTGTAAAATGCGACGATATTTCAGTTTTTCTTAAACAAAACATTGCAGTAATTGTAAGAAAATTTTTTTTCTACTACTTTAGGGACAAGATCAAAGTGTAGTATCTGTTCTTCAGATGTTGCACTTCTATTTCTTGTTCTCTTTCGGTGGAGGAGAAATCCTTCACGACTGAGACAATTTTTATTTTTGTACCTTTTCTCCACGTTAAAAAATGACCCTGGTGTCTAACTCTGTCCCGTGGGGAGGCATAGTAAATAGGTACTACTTTAGTAAAATAGTTACCTCCCTTAGAACAATGAGTCCTTTAATATTATAAACCGTCATTGTCTCTAACGCTGTTTTACAATTTGTCACTGTGCAGAGGGAGACAATTTTCGTTTGCTAAAAGATTCGTTCATTTTTTTCATCTCATAACGCGATATTTTTTATGAAATCAAAACATTAAAAAAAGAAATTCCAAGGATGGAATACTGTTGCCATATCTGGGCAGGAGCTGCTAAAAACAGCCTATCCTGCCTTGACAGAGTACAAAATAGACTTCGTGGCTTAGTGGGGGATGCCCTTTTCTCTACGCTGCAACCTCTCTCCTACAGAAGAGACGTTGCAAGCCTATCCTTGTTTTATCGTTATTTCCATGGCAGGTGCTCGTCTGAACTCCAATCTCTGGTCCCCCCTTGCCAATCTTTCACGAAAAACACCCGTCTAGCTGAATCCACTGTCAAAAGTTTCCTCCACTCTTTATCTGTGCCTAAATCAAAACGCGGATTCCATGAACAGAGCTTCTTTCTTAGAACTGCACGCCTGTGGAACTCTGTTTCGTCTGCCTGCTTCCCACCGGACTAAAACTTGGATGTGTTCAAGTCCAACATAAACAAATTCCTAATGAACTGCCCCCTTAAGTAAACACTTCATCAAATCTCCACACTAATGTAATGTACTTGCAATAACCCTTATCCCTGAGTGGCTTCCGGGCCTTGATAAGTGGTGATCACTGTGTAAAAAAAAAAAAAAAAAAAAAAAAAGAAATCTGCAACGATTTTTTTTTTAATGAAACAATAAAAAATGTTTAAGAACGAAGACATGAAATCCTATTCTAAGGAAATGAAACGAAACTGCTTCCGTTTTTTTGAGGGGGGGCACTTGATGAGGAGTGTGGACCCTACGCAAACGTTTGCTTTCCAAGAACCGCTCCCTTAATATACATGCGCAGAAGGTTTTCAGTGGTCTATTTAGCCATTAAATTACGTCAATACAATTACAAATTGGAATAAACAGCTAACTTATATCGGACTTGTATAACTTTTTTCGTGTGCTATTTTATTTAATTTCACAACTACATTTCTTTCACTTTTTTTTTAATCAAGCGTGTTTTCTGCTTTGACATTTTTTTTCTTTGAGTAAATTTCGTTTATACTTTTGTGCTTGTAAATTTCGTTTATATTTTGTGCTTGTTTTTATTTTATTTGTTCATTTTAAATTTATTTTTATTTTGATTCATTTTATATTTTTCTTTTTATTTATGAAATAAATATTGTTCTTTTTGATTACTCTAGGTTTTGTCGTTTAGGGCATGTAATAATTTGGAGTTTAAAATCAATTTAGCATTTTCTTTGGCTTTTTTTTTTTTTTTTTTGCCTGAAAAAGTTTTTCATGGTTAAATAGACCACTGAAAACCTTCTGCGCATATCTGTTAAGGGAGCGGTTCTTGGAAAGCAAACGTTTGCGTAGGGTCCACACTCTTCATCAAGTACCTTCTTTTTTTATTTTTTTAAATTACTGCAATATTTGGTTTTAATTATTTTATTCTGAATCTTCACGTTTCTGCTTCACCGCAACCAAAAATAAAGTAGAAAAATATTTTGTAATAAAAAACATATTAGGTGCATTCAAAATAATTAAAAATAACAATTCACCATCTTGGAGTTCTGTTAAGAGAACCCAACAAACAAAAAAGTGATAAAGGCACGATCAGTTACTCTTTTACCTACATGGATAAGTTTTGTGTTTTAATATATATTAATGCTTTTATTTGGTTAAAAAAACAAGTAGCACCCCATCACAATAACCGTTTTTTTTTTTTGTTTTTTTTTAGTTACTCTTCTACCTACCTAGATAAGTTTTGTGTTTTAATTTATTTTAATGCTTTTATTCGGTTTAACAATGGCCACCACTATAACATTATAACATGTATGTATTGTTTAATATCCGAGAAATTACAACTATGGCTGCCGAAAATATGCGGAAAAGTATCTTTTCAGTATCGTGAAAATTGGATTTGAATGAATGTATTCATTATAAGGCCTCGATAGTTCGAATTGAGTTGTCTCCTCATTAAGAAAATGTATAAAAGATGTTTGTTTTTAGCACACCCGAAAAACCCTAGAAAACAAGTTTTTAAAAGTAGGTTTTGTGTTGGTCTACCAAGTCATAATTACCAAATAAACATCCCTTTTAAAAAATTATCAGAACCCTCCACCCCCAAAGGCCATAAAATGGGTGGTCATTTTATGTTAAATTGATATAGAAAAGTGATCTACCACTTTTTTAAAACTATAATTTCTTCATATCTTAAAAGCTATTTGTTTCTTGAAATTTTCAACGTTATTTTCGTTTTCAGCGTCCCTGAAAACCTGTCATAGTAGTAATTTGAAAAGATTTTTTGAGGGTAGAAAGATACTGCACTTTTACCTAAAAAGAAAACAAAAAAGGAAAAGAAAACAAAACCATAAAAAAAAAAAAAAAAAGAAAACGAACAAATAAAGCTGTTGCATTTCATTTCGATAATAACAAAAAGAAAAGAAAAACAAAAAACAAATAAAGCTGTTTTGTTTCATTTCGATGATAAAAAACTGCGAAAAATGTGGGGAAAAAAACCCCTGAACTATTTTGTTTCATTTTATGTTTTTATTTTTGGTACACTGTTTTGCTGTCTAAGACGAACTATTTCCTTGAGCCGAATTACACCCATGGTAAGTAACCAATTCAGATCACCAAAAAGACAATCAAATTTAAGTTAATCCATAGCAATGCTAATGTTTTCCTTAGAATTCATTTTAAAAGATATCTTAAGTCTTAAATTATAAATTATGACACACTTATCTTTGTACTCCTCAAATTGGTGTGTATGGCTGTCACCTCAGGAGGGAACTTCTTCTGAAGGCAATAGACAAGAAAGCCCACAGTTTGCTGAAGACATGTCAACAAATCCCATAGATTACGGGAAGCATGTCCTATGGTCTGATGAGATGAAATTTAATTTGTTTGGTTCTGATGGCCTTAAGCATGTGTGGTGGCGACCAAGCGAGGCGTATAAAGATAAGTGTGTCATGCCTACAGTCAAGCATGGTGGTGAGGATGTCATGGTCTGGGGCTGCATGAGTGCTGCAGGTATTAGAGAGTTACATTTCATTGAGGGAAACATGAACTGCAACATGTACTGTCAAATACTGCAGCAGAGCATGATACCCTCGCTCCAGAAACTGGATCACAGAGCAGTGTCCCAGCATGACACTGACCCAAAACACACATCCAAGACAACCACTGCTTTACTGAAGGTAAAGGTGATGGACTGGCCAAGCATGTCTCCAGACTTGAGCCCAATAGAACATCTTTGGGGCATCAAAAATGCATAAAAATGAGTGTCTGTTCCCAGGTTAATATTTATAGCTCTACTATTGCACTATCGAGCTATTTATATGAATTTTGTGTTATTAATATTTATATTTGAATACAAAATTGGAAAATTTTAATTTCGATATACATATAACATAAAAAGATAATTTTTTTTATACAATGACCATAATTTAATGTGTTTGCACGCAATCTTCAGATGGTTTAATTTTGGAAATTGGGGTCGAATTAACTATTCGTTAGTGAATTTGATCCCAATCTCAGGATAAGATTGTTTTAAAATCGCAATCGATTGTATTAAACCACGGTAATGGTCTGAAAAAAGAAACAGCGTATTTTTTATGTCATATAAATTCTGTCTGAGAAGGCATTGAGCACTATACAAGTGTTAATAATTGTCCACTAGTCTTAAACGACAATTTTTTCAGATATCATTGTGTGTGTGTGTGTGTGTGTGTGTGTGTGTGTGTGTTATGTGTGTGTGTGTGTTATGTGTGTGTGTGTGTTATGTGTGTGTGTTATGTGTGTGTTATGTGTGTGTGTGTTATGTGTGTGTGTGTTATGTGTGTGTGTTATGTGTGTGTGTGTGTTATGTGTGTGTGTGTTATGTGTGTGTGTGTGTGTTATGTGTGTGTGTGTGTGTGTGTTATGTGTGTGTGTGTGTGTTATGTGTGTGTGTGTGTGTGTGTTATGTGTGTGTATGCATAAGTATATATATTTCTAGTTCTACTACTACATAAAAGGAACTCTGTCTCTGTGTGTGCCTATGTGTTTGTGAGTTTGTTCCCTATGAACTCGAAAATGGCTGGACTGATTTTTATGAAATTTCCCATGAAGGTACTTTATGAGCCTGGCAGTGTTCTTAGATAGGTTTTGTATTATTTGGATTCATCGGACTACTGTTCTCATCTTGAGTGTAATTTTCACAGTGTTTCGGTCAATGTAACCTCTGACCTTCTTCCTTTTGTATCTTATTGAACTCGGAAATGTTTCTGTCTTAATTTAATGGTGTTTTTATTAAATGTTTTGTGGAGGATATTGTTGGGAGGGGGGGTGAAATGTAGCTTAATGAGATTTAGCTTAATGAAATATATATATATATATATTTCCCCAAGACCTCTGGCCTTGATGGAGACTAGACTAAAACTTGCTGTTAGGGTTTCAAATGATCTCAAATAACAGCAAGGGGAGACTTGATTCCAAATATTTCTTATATGTTATATCCCCACCCCATCTTTTGAAAATAGGGCACGATTATTAATATCTCCAGTATCAGATAATCCTTATACACTGTGAAATTCACTTTATGTATGAAAACCAAGGAGGGGAGATATAACGTATGATAAATATTTGGAATCAAGTTTCCCCTTTATGTTATTTCAGATCATTTGAAACCATAGCAGCCAGTTGTGGTCTCTCCCCCTATCAAGGCCAGAGGTTTTAGGGGAAATATCAGATGTTTTGTAATTTATATGCAAAACTAGGATAACAAATGATTATGATTAAAAAATCTTATGGCTGTAAAAAATAGCCTCTGGATGATGGATGATCCCCTTAATGTGTGACCTTGAGGGCAAATGTCACATAGCCCACTACACAAGGCAGGTCATTACCTTTCCAATGCGCCTTTATTTGTTAAATTCTGATCAATAGTCGCTGAGATTTGGAACTTATAAAATTACCAGAAAAGGTGGTATATATATGGATTGTTGTCTGGTTGGTATCTGGGGACGCATTAATTCACTGGAAGAGATCCCCCCCCCGCCTTCATTAAGAAGAAGGAAACTCTGAGGTAAAAACCTGCGGTCTAACTGTATACTCTGTCCTGTGGCAGTTGTCTGCACCGACAAAGGTTAGCAGTAATACCAAAAAGTGTGGTTGGTTCTACACAAAGTCTTCACTGATACAAACAAATTATTTGTGTGGATTTATGAGCAACTTAGTTGTTGTGGCGGTATCTCATACATCGAAATTGATGGGAGAGTCTATCATCTTCTCTTCTCTATTCTATCTATCTTCTTTCTTTTCTATCTTCTATCTATCTATCATTCTATCTATCTGTCATTCTATCTATCATTCTATCTATCTATCTGTCATTCTATCTATCATTCTATTTATCTATCTGTCATTCTATCTATCATTCTATCTATCTATCTGTCATTCTATCTATCTTCTATCTATCTATATAAATAAAATGAACTCATTTTTTTCCCTCTGAGTTTGACCATAATAAGATTAAAAATCAAGACATTTCATGCAAATTTAATATGCACAGATTGCAACACAATATCTCTGGTGTGTTATAGGCCTATTACCTATCCACTTCCTCGATAATCTTAGATCCCTATATTTTTTTCTGCTGAGAGTTTACGCCCAAAATCGATTACAATCAATGGAAGTGGTAAAATCTTTTCTCTCTATTACAGTCATACTCCCTCATGACCACTTAACACCATTGCGGATATGTCCACAGGGGAATTTACAAGGAAACACCGGTTAGAGTCCTTAGTTGTTTAAAAAAAATGGATTGGCATTTTACCGTCGGGTGAAATGCAACCTTTGATTTCATCTATTCTATGGATTACTTATGCCATTTTTTTATTTCTTCTTTTTTTTCCATTTTTTATTTTTTCTTCCTTTTTTTTGGGGGGGGGGGGGGCTGGGAGTTGAAGGGTTAATTCAACGAAACGAACTAACCTTGGGTTCCAGGTTTTACAACAAACTATAACAGTCAGCCACGAGCGTTCTCCAAATGTTGATACGATTACTTGATTTATATATTTTATTTACTGTATTTTTCCTTCTATTATGTTTGCAGTGATTTTTTACGTGATACTAGAGGGGAGATCAGCCTTCTTATTTTCCGATTAGTTACTTATTCATTACTTATTTCTATACATTGAATTTCTAGGAGTATTACTATTACGCTATCGGCTATCGCTATGGAATCAGATGACATTCCAATTGGTAACAAGCGACAACAAAGAAAACAATACAAAAAAGAAAACAAAACGCATAACAAACCGTTGTACTTTCACCTAACAATTATACGGTTAAAATATACTTTTTTTGCAGAAAACAAACCAACAATAAAAAACCATTAGGACTAAAATCTAATAAACATATTTTCATTATACACGGTCAGTTTTCTGGTTTTATTTTATTTTGTTTTTTCCATTTGTATTTTTTCCTGTTTGTTTTGTTTCTTGGATTTTATTGCAGAAAACAAGCTAACATTAACAAAAAAAAAATAAAATAAAATAAACCTATTTGCATTTTACACGGTAAGTTTTCTGGGAGTTTTCTTTTTTTTTCTTTTTTTCAAGTTGTATTCTTCCCAGTTCGTTTTGTTTGTTTGTTTGTTTGTTTTTTCCGGTAGTCTGCGGCTGACACCGATGATTGCCGGTTTCGCCCGATCAATGCTTGACGGGAATTCACGAGAATTCGGGTCAAATTATGCAGGACTACCTTCATTTTTTTCTTTTCTTTTTTTCTTTTTTTTCCACTTTTTCTTGGTCCCTAAACACCTACAAATGACTTTTTAACACCCTTTCTTTTTTCCCCAGTTTTTGCCATTAATTCTTTCACTTTTACGTGCATAAAACAGACAGATAAAAATAACATTATACATATTTGGGTCCTTTTGCTTGAAATAAAGTTTCATATCTTCGCCAGATTGGACACTAATAAAACAAATTCAACATAAATCATTACTGGTTTATTTCATTTACAAAATAAAGTCCGCTGTTTGCATTACAGAAAATTTACTGCCGTCATATATTAGCTATACCAGGTGGGGGGGGGCATCTATAAATATAATACTTGTGTGTGTGTTCGATTCTTCTTGCAGCACAAAAATAGGTCAGACTTCCTCGCACCTGTTCATTTCGCTTCATAAACCTTCATATAACGCCCTTATCAGTTCCTCTCCCTTGTGGCACAAATGGTTAATTGACTGGCTTTTTTCCCCTTTTGTTTCCACCTTCGCGTCAAGGCTTCGAGGTTCAATCCGACCTTCCGACCTTCCAACCAAAACTTTTTTTTTTCTTTTACAACTCTTTTTAACACACACACCTCCAAACACTCGGGCAACGCCGGTTACCCCCCGCTAGTATATATATATATATTGCAGGCTTTTTGAAGATTATAATACTATTCTATGGTTAAAATTTTATGACAATTGGTAAAAAAAACAACTATATTTTCCAATCAATAAAATATGCCGGAGTTTGCCTACATTTGTATATAGTGTACTGCAGGCCAGCTTCAGTTTTGCTGCCTCAGTTGTCTCCTCAGTGGTTTTGCCAGGCCACTAATATATATAAAAGGTATTCTGTCTGTGTGTGTGTGTGACTGTAAGCTCGTTCCCTATGGATTCAAGCTATTGTATATAAAAAATAATTTTATAAAATCCACAGTAGGTTTTCGACGATGGTGTGTAGACTACAATGTATTGTGAACTAAGTCACTGGCAGAGATGCATGTGACGCTTTCTACTGGTGCACTAGAGCAGGTAGTCAATCGATTTGATTTGAAAAATGGGCGATTTCATAGATTTTGATGGCAATAGAAATATTGGAGTATGAAACTTTAGTTGATCATCATTCAATCCCGGGCAACGCCGGGTCACCCTGCTAGTATATATATATATATATGATGTACATTAATGATTTTCTATAAATTAGTTGTATTTATTTCCTTGCCATTTGTCAAACGAAAAAACGCAGCTCATATAGAATCATGTAAAAGTTTTGCATTCTTCCAACCATTTAATCTTCAGTCCAAACTACAATGTTATTATTTATTTATTTTTTTTTGTCATAAGTTTTTTTTACTCATTTTTCTAACCACCCATCCCTGATTAATAGGACTAATTCAAAAACCATTTGTCAACTGCAAACATTTTTTTTTTCTTGGCATTGTTTTATAAAGAGAACTCTTTGACAGTGAACCGTAAAAATAGTTTTTTCTTTTTTCCCCTCTTGTTTCTCGTGTGTAAGTGTCATCCTCTCTCTTTCGTATATTTCTGAATTAAGAAATGAAGTTGGTCTTCGTGTCTCTGTCCAATCGTTTTTTTAACATGTGGCTACTGTCCGTTAATGTCCACTGGTTAGCGGACGAAGACACCTTTCAATTCTCCCTTGTTCAAGACTTGAGTCTGATATTTGGTCTTGTCGTCCTTATAAATACCGGACATCTTCCTTCCAGGATTTTTGAGCAGATAAAATTGGTATGTTTGATTTATTTATATATATATATATATATATATGTATTACCTAAAACGTTTTTATGTTTCCTGTGGAATTCTATTACGTTTTCTTTTTTCTTTTTTCTGCTTTTTCTTTTTTCTTTTTTTTTTCTTCTGTGTTCTTTTTCTTTTTTTCTTCCATTTTCTGTTTCTTTTCTTCTGTTTTCTTTTTTCTTCTGTTTTTTTCTTTTTAACTTTTTCTTTTCTCTAACCTGAAAGCTTTTCATATGTTCCCTCTGGAATTCTGTAACTTTATGAAATTTTTTTCTTTTTTCTTCGTTCTTCCTTTCCTTTTCTTCTTGCTCCCTTTTCTTTCTTTTTTTTTCTTCTTTTACTTATGCCATTCTCTTTTTCTCCCTTTTTTTTTTTTCTCGTTTTACTTTTCTTGATGTGAGGTCTGTTCCATCTTATGCAATCTCTTTTGCTTGCTTTTTTGTTTGCTTTAAATATAAACACAATATTTACTGCAGGCGGTTTGGTTCATAACATAAAAGGGTGACAGACTAGCTTCCTGTCATGTGAATAAATTCAGGTCATCCAATCATTATAACACAGTTAAACATCACACTTTATGCATGAATCTTAGCAATATGCTACCCAGTGTAAACTTAAACTTGTTGCGGCAGACCCTTCTGTATAATTGTGCTAAAATAAACCATGAAGGAACAGGCAGAAAACTCAACAGAACTCTGAGTTGAACAGATGTTCTATATTTATT
Source organism: Euprymna scolopes (assembly GCF_053919585.1). Classification (NCBI taxonomy): domain Eukaryota; kingdom Metazoa; phylum Mollusca; class Cephalopoda; order Sepiida; family Sepiolidae; genus Euprymna; species Euprymna scolopes. The sequence continues at coordinate 32,738,809 of NC_136512.1, read as the reverse complement.
TTATGTGTTAATTTTTGTCTGCATCTTGTTTATAAATGTTTTGGTGGCTTTTACGTTTCATCTAACTTGTATGCATGTTTCTTGAGTTGTCTCTGATGATTTGGTATTGCAATTTGTCAGTGAAGTTTGAGAGCTTAATCTTATAGATCCTGTCATGTTGGTTTGAAGTCTGCTATTACTTGTGAACTTCGGACAGCTTAGACCTAGGCTCTAAATTAGGAAGAATTATTTTCAGAAATTTCTAGAGGAATAAATAAAAATCTGCCAAGGTTAGTTTGGAAGTTAATTTTTGAAAAGCGACGAATCAGGGCTTTATGTTGCAAGTGAAACATTTGCAGTTGCGAGTTATTTTTCAAAATGGTGACTATAAATAATAAAATGCTTATATTTTTGCAATTGTTTTTTTTCACTGACAATCTTCCAAAGCTCATTAATGAGTGTAAAATGTCTTTTCAACTTTTATTTATTTTTTTATATAACGAGCAAAGTCAAATTATTTAAACAATAAAAGTTTAATAGAACAATATTCGCTTTTTTTTTTTTTTTAAACAAAAGCTGTTTAAAACACCATTTGAAGAAAAGCACAATTAAACCATCGTACTTGACTTTTCCATTTTAAACTTAAATTCAAGCCATTATCACCGCTCAACTAATAAGGCCAGACATAAAATCAATAGTAGGTTCTTTTGATATGACAGGGGCGTGTTCGAAATGAATGTTTATATTTAGAGCACAATTGAAGCATGATATTTGACTCTTGCATTTTAAACTTCAATTCAAGCCATTATATATAAAAATAATTTATAAAATCAAAAGTAGGCTCTCTACAGTGCAATGTAGACTACAATGTACTGTTAGCTAAGTCACTCCGGGGAAGCATGTGAAGCTCCCTCCTGGTGCACCGTGAGTGGTCCCCAACTAGAGAGTCAATCAATTTTGATTGTGAAATGATTTCCCCAAAAACCTGAAAACCGATTAAAAAGATTTTCCCAAATCTCAATCTTATGTCTGTAGACTAAAAATTGACAGAGTGGTTTGGTAGGGAAATGTACACACACATACACACGCACACAATTTCACTTTTATATATATACTAGCAATGGGTGCCCGTCGTTGCCCAGTGTATGCTGAGCAAAAAAAACAAAAACAAAAAAAAACAAAAAAACGGTAATTTTTTTTTTACTTTGACCCCTATTATGACCCCTTAATATTTATTGTTTTGGGATCAAATCAAGTTATTAAGTTAGATCCATGTCCAAGGAACCAATATCTAAAATGTCAAGTGTTTAGACCCCAAATTGTCGGAGGAGTTTGGTAGAGTTCTTAAAGGTCAAATCGTTGAACTTTGACCCCTTAACAGCCAAATTTCTGTCCAAAACCCGATCACATCGATTTTCCCAAATCTCAGTACCCTGTATATCAAATTTCGAGTCTGTAGACTAAAAATTGACAGAGTTATTGCGTAGGGAAATATACACACACACAGACACGTTCACTTTTATAGATATATAGATAGATAGATATATAAATTCACCTGTCATCCCTTTTTTGAAAGATGGAATTGCTCAATCATAGAAGACAAGATTCAAGCATTATTTAGAAGGGGTTGCTCAACAAGGATTTGTTTACATTGAATTTGAAGATGAGTAGTCAGCTGGAAAGCAGGCCAGCGAAACAAAGTTGCACAAGGAACTTTTATTTATTTATTTAATTTTTACAAAGGAATCACCACTTAGTAAGGCCCAGAGGCCACTGGAGGATAAGAGTTAATGAGTGTACAGTAGTCAATGGAACAATATCATAGCAATCGTTAGTAGTGGAAATTTGGTAAATCGCGGTACCAGATGAGTGACCATTTGAGAAGGCTAGGCACGGTATGTACCATGGCAAGTCATGAGAAATTTTCAAGTTGATATCTGGAGGTGCATTAATTCACTGGGAGAGGTATGCACCCCTTGTCTTAGTTAAGACATGCATCTAGGAGAAGGTAACTCTGATGACGTCGGCAGCAGGACGTTGGATGGCCATGGAGGAGGATGACTCTCTAGCAGAGTAATGGTTCTATGGTATGAAGAGTTACGTTATTCGACTACAGCTATGCGGATTATCTAAGGACAGTGGATAGGTGCAAACAGGTGAGTCAGATGCCACTGTGCTGGGGAAGATAATGGCAACCCATCCCATGTAATCAGCCAAGTTCAAAATCATGCGACGTCTTCAGCGGAATCAGATTAAGCATATGGAAAACGCTAACCATGATTTGAAAAATACCATGACACAAGAAAAAGAAGAAACAGAGAAAGAAAGAGAAAGAGATATCTGATATAAATGTTTAGAAGTTATCCTGATTAGCCATCGATATACAGTACAATGGAGAGGTACATCTGATGATTTATTACATTTTGTTTTTATCTTAACAGAGACAACTGAGTGATCAGAAGATCCCAATGGAGACAGAACGAGGATGAGCACATTTCTGGGCAAGTTGTAAGAAGAAAGAGGAAAAAGAAAGTTGCAAACAGAGAAAGAGAGGGATAGATAGTTGTAAATAGAGAAAGGAAGAGAGAGATGCATAGATAGTTGTAAACAGAGAAAGAGGGAGAGAGAAAGAAAGAGATAGTTTTAAACAAAGAGAGACAGAGATAAATAGTTGTTAAAACAAAGAGAGAGAGAGAGATAGTTGTAAACAAAGAAAGAGATTGTAAATAAATCATGTCACACAGCTAGATATGAAAAGATAGATGTGTTTACCAAGAATATAAAAAGGCAATACGATACAAAAGTTAATCAGTAAGAATTTGAGACCATGATCTTGCTTGGTGCTCCTAACTTTAACTATTAATCCACCACTGATGTCCGGCCCTATCGGTGGGGCATTAGAATACACCGACTGCCCCCCTGCAGAGGGTAAAAGTCCCTCAATGGGAGTCCTGGATATGACCTTAAACTATATCCAGTGGTGAAGCCTCAGCTTGTGGGCTTTGGGGAGTGTGGAGCCACCCTTTAATTACCATTGCTCCCAGGTCCACTCTGACCTAGAGTGGTAGTACCTGTTAGGGTTCCAACTATGGGTTAAATAGAAATCGACTTGAAAACAACAAATATATTCTATTAAAAATTTTTTCTTCAAAATCTTTGGATTCGGCATTAAATAACCTGAAAAGGGGTTGATATGCCATAAAACAAAACCAACCAACCAACCATTAATGTCAAACATTAAATCAGCACAAGACTTACCTTCACTGCAACTACAACTCTTACTCAACTTGCAAGGTGTTGTTCTTCATAAAACATTTCTTCCTTTAAAATAAATGTTTCTCTCATTGAGCGTCTCGCACATACATGCCACTATCATATTAATTTGACTTACATATCACAATTCACTGCTTCTAAAAGATAAACGTTATTGCTGCAAAGAATTCATCACAAAACATTTTCCGTACTTGTTTCAAATCTTTTACGTTAGTGTCTTATTTTTTTAGTTTAAATAAAACTTTTGTGGATTGAGATTGCCGGACTGACTTCTTCATCTTGGTTGTTATAGTCACAACGTTTCGGCCGTTTTGCCCTCAGGCCTTTATCAGGTGTTTTTTTTTTTTTTTTTGTATCGAACTGGGGAACCGTTTGTTAGGAGTCTCGAACCCAACCCTTTATTATCATTACGGGGGTACCGTGTTCGGACTCCAGCTAGGCTCTGGGACATAGTTGCTGATTCTCTGCTTTGAATGTTACTTTTCACTGTCTTCGTTCAGGATTGAACTCAGCACCTTTGGGTAACTGTAAACTTTGATACAATGTCAAGGACCACTCAGCCATATGTTCACGAGAAAGTCAGTCCAACAATCTCAATCAATGAAAACACCTCATCTCAAAAATACAATTACAAAACTTTTGTGTTTATGTCTGTTAATATCTTCCTTCTTGTAGTCTTTTGTTGTTTCTGTATTTAAATAACATTTAACGTAACTGTTGTGAGACTGAAACTTACCTGCATCATGGACTCTTCAAGTACTATATTACGATGTGAGATAACACTCTCAATACCGTAATACCGGAGAATCAGCAGGAGTACTAGTAGTATGTAACGCATACAACTACCCATATTGGACACTACCGGATAGTAAGCTTTGCTTACTACTTTAATTCAAACCATTGTATATGAAAATATTTTTATAAAATTAATTTTAGGTTCTCTACAGTGCAATGTAGATTACAGTGTATTATAGATTAAGTCACTGCAGGAAGACATGTGAACTTATCTCCCGGTGCACCATGGCGGGTCCTCAACTAGAGCAGGCAATCAATTGATTTAATTGAAAAATGGGCGATTTCACTGAGTTTTATAGCAATAAAAGTATTGTGTGAAACCTGAAATCTTGAGCAACGTCATGTCTTCCTGATAGTGTATGTGTGTGTGTAATATATATATATATACACACACACATACACCTTTTAATTATTTATAAAAGTAAATACAGAAACAATATATATCTAACTACTGTTATATAAAAGGAACTTTGTCTGTGGGTATGTGAGTTTGTTCCTTCTGGACTCGAAAACCGCTGGGCCGATTTTTATGAAACTTTATGTGCCTGACAGTGTTCTTAGATAGGTTTTGTATCAAAATGTCTTCAATAAGTATCGTTAATCAAAATAATCTGATGAAAGAAAGAACAGGCGATTTTGACCAAAGTTAACACCTTGCACAGCCTAACATCACAAGTGTATTTGAGAAGTTTTATTACCACAGATACAGAAAAGACCAAATTATAAAATCGACAGTAGATTCTTTGATATGACAGGGCACGTTCCAAATGAATGTTTTTGTTTAAAGCACAGTTATACCGTGATATTCGACTTTTGCATTTTAAACTTTAATTCAAACCAATATATATGAAAAATAATTTTATAAAATCTACAATAGGTTCTCTACAGTGCAATGTATTGAGGACTAAGTCACTGCGCGAGGCATGTGAAGCTTCTTCCTGGTGCACTTTGATGAGTCCCCAAATAGAGCAGGCAATCATTTGATTTGATTGAAAAATGAGCGCTTTCACTGATCATAAATATATGGGAATGGGAAATATTTGGTGATCATTATTCAATCTTGGGTAACGTCAGGTCTACCTGCTAGTGTGTAAATATATATATATATTAAAAATGAAATACATATAAAATACATTTATAAGCCAAATTAAAACACAATATTATGAAAATAAACAAATATTTATCTGTGTAAAATTAATATTCTGGAGATAAGCTCCATTCTCAGAATTAAATATTAATTTTAAGCAAATAAATATTTGTTTATTTTTATAATATTGTGTTGTAATTTGACTTATAAACGTATTTTATACATATTTTATTTAAAATTTTAACAATGCTTCTATCACAGAAAAAACATCTTTGACTATATATATATATATATATATATATATATATATATATATATATATATAAACTACTTCATTTATTCACATAAATTTAATATACGAAAGTATAGATTTATGCGTAAACTTAAAGTATTTACTTCAAAGGTGCTCAATACGTATGTAGAGCTAGTTAGTAATTTATAAAATAGATATGGCGATTAAGCTACACTGAATATTCTGCGTTTCATCCAACTATAGATAAGCCTGACGAATCCTATAGTTGGATGAAACGCAGAATATTCAGTGTAGCTTAATCGCCATATATATTTTATAAATTACTATATATATATATATATATATATAATTATTTACTATAATAATTATGAAATACCTACAGACACTAGTGTTTCATCCTTTTAGAAATAATCAGTGCGGGGTGTCATGATTAACACTGGTCGAGAGATTCAAACCTAGCAACTAAGCCATCTCTGACTCCATTAGCAAGGACCAAATCCACTCGGCCACTGTTAACCACGAGAAATACTGTTGAAATTAAAATATTTATTTTTAGATATTTTTAACCTCTGTCAGAGTGATCTAATCATTATATGATGATCTATGCATGTGAGCTAAATTGACCGGTTTTAATTCAACTGTAAAGTGCTCACTGATAAGAAACAAGTTTATTCTTTGTATTTTGATTTCAGACCAAAATAATAAATGTGAAGGGGTCAAAATTGGGTCAAAGTTTTAAAAAATTGACCCCCTGAGATCTTTACGAAATTACCCTGACAAATTTTGGTCTAAACATTTGAAATCTTTAAGTGTATTCACATGTAGGGCAAGTTATGACCAGTACATTGAGCCCGAGCAACGCCGGGCTGAACAGCTAGTATATATATATATATATATATATATATATATATATATAAGAGCAAACAGTTAATAAAACATGTTAAAAACAGTTTGAAAAAGAGTTAAAAACATTTAATCTGAAAAGGAAACACTTGATAAGTGGATAGTCCTTAATCCGCGGAGTTTCGAAGAAATACTTTCCTTCTCATCAGAGGGTAGGGATTAGCAAAATGCGGGATCGGATTTTGCATACAAAAGTATTTGATGAAACAACTAAGTCAAAGATCTTACTTGATAACAAAAAGTGAAGCAGAGGGAATATGGTGAAGAAAAAGGTGATTACACGTGAATGGATAGTCTGGTGAAAGGTAAATAATCCAATGACGGTAAAATCTAAAAATATAAATACAAGAAAGTTAATTGAGTTTCCATTTGCACAAGTAAAATCCAAGGAAATCGTGTAATTGGAAGATGGTTCAAAACACGTAAGTGTTGTCTGCTTCCTATTTTTTTTCCATGGACTTCCTGCATGATATAACTTCTTTTTAAATGTTTTTCTTGCGGTTTTTGGAGAACAGAATGCAAATGGCAGTAGCGCATTATAATCTTCATTAATTTCACCATTGAAAAAAATCAATGAAATGAGTAAAGACTGAATTTCTGGTCATTGAAATTTAAATTAAAAAACTGATTTTCATAATAATCGATTTGAATTGTATAAAAAATTGGTTTAATATTGTTTCATTGTATATATATATTAGCAGGCCGCCTGGCGTTGCCCGGTTGTAAAATGTATATATTTTAGTATATATACAAAGTAGCCCACTTAAAAGTAGCCCCAAAAATGTGGCAGAGAGGAGGAAGATTCTTTTATTTAACTTACGTGTAGTGTTATAAAAGATGCTGGAAGTGCTCTCCGTTTACATCTATGCAGTTTTGGGCACATTTAATACCGTTTGCAGATACTGCTTGTAGATCTTCTCTGGTGATTCTCCTGATGACGTTGGTAATGTTCTTCTTTAGTTGGTCTAGATTGTGAGGATTATTTGCATAATTTTTTTGTTTTAAAGTCCCCCAAAGATAAAAATTACATGATGACAAATCCGGCTTATTGTTCTCTCTTCCATAAACATGTCATGAACTTGTGTCGGTGATCTGTAAGACGTGTGGCATGTAGCGCCATCTTGTTGGAAAAAGAATTGCATCTTGTCTTGTGGTGTCAGTTGATCGTTAAGAGAAAGATTTGATAGATTGGGCTACTTTTAAGTGGGCCGCTTAATCTGAAAAAAAAAAAAATGGATTAAAGGTCGGGCTACTTTTAAGGGTCACCCTGTATATATAATACTATATATATTATATTGTACATATATCTATAGTAAGTTATAAAATATATATGGTGATTAAGCTACACTGAATATTCCGCGTTTCATCCACTCTAGGACTCTTCAGGCTTATGCACATAAGCCTGAAGAGTCCTAGAGTGGATGAAATGCAGAATATTCAGTGTAGCTTAATCACCATATATATATTTTATAACTTACTAACTAGCTCTACCTACGTATTGAGCACTTTTGAAGTAAATACTTAAAGTTTACGCATAAATTTATACTTTCGTATATTAATTTTATGTGAGTAAATGAAGTAGTGTTATATATATATATATATATATATATATATATATAATCTATTATTGTAATATATATTATTTTAATTCCTTATTTATTATGTTCTCTATTGATTATTATCCAATATATAGTAATGATTTCCAAAGTTATAAAAAAAATGTCTTGGGTACCACCTGCTAGAATGGAAACTAGAATTTTTACGGTTCTAGCTTTAGTAGTTATTTATCTCTCCATCGTTATTACTGTCTGAGCTACCAATAGATGGATATGAAATCTTAAAGATTAAGCGAGCTTGAGCTATGAATGTTTAATTTTACACATGCGTAAATGAAATAGCAAGAGTAATGTTTTATTCGACTTATCCTGCCAAGGTCAACTGTTTTTTTGTTTTTTTTTTAATTTTTTTTTTATTTTAACCCCTTAACAGCAACTTTTGCCGGGTAAAAACCAAATCAAACGTGTGCTAGAGGTTCAAATACTCTATAGGTTCTCCTGCAGCAGATATTTCCCTGATTCAATTTTCACTTTTTATTGCTCACATGCCCCCATTCGAATTCATAGCAGTGGGCTGACATCAGTAGACTTTTTTCTCCTACCAAAACGGTTATCAATTATTTATTTTATTTTTTTTTAATGTTTAACATATTTTGAACTGATATAATTTATTGCACAATAAAAATTACAACAAAATCATTTTTCTTATTCCGAATTACTTAAGTAAAAATTCCATTTTTTTTACTTAATTACTAATTTAAAAATACTGACCTATTATCTAACAATTTAATAAACAAAAATATCGTAAAAACTGAATTTAACTAGAAAATACTATGAAATAAAATAGCTTTATAAATCTAGTAATCAAATGAAAATAAAAAAAATGGCATTTTTATATGATTAAATAATTTGAAATAAGGAAAATAATTTTTGTTTTGATTTAATTATTTTACTGTGCGATAATTTATATCAGTTAATTACTAAATTTAACAGGCTATTTTTATTTTATTTATTTTTTATTTTTATTTTATTTTTTTTTGCATATCTGCTACAAATTCGGAACAGGGGCATGTGAGCGATAAAATGTGAAAGTAGAATCAGGGAAACGTCTGTTATAGGAGAACCACTCTATATATCAAATTTCAACTCTGTAAACCAAATATTAAGGGAGCGGTTTGGTAGAGCCTTTTTGCACACACATCAGCAAGGTTACTTATATATATACAGAGAGAGATATAGATAGATATATATAAATATTTCCATGTGCTAGAACGTTTTCTTAAATTCTATGCAATTATGCAGAATTTCGTTTAATAATTTTTAAATAGAAAAAGTAGGCTTTTAATATCAGTGTCAGAGCGAGAAAAACTATAGGTATATAGATAAACAATAAACAAAGCATGAAATAATTCCAGAAATACTACTTTAAAGATCGCAGCAATTAACCTCAGTACATGGTACAACATTACATAATACAAAATTATTTATAACTAACCTGTCAACACGTGCTGGTTGAAAGTCCTGTAATCAATGCAATATCATTTTCTCTTGGGATTTTTTTTTCTTTTGTTTTTTTTTTTTTCTCTCTCTAATAATTTGCATGGTAACTTTATCTCAACCTTTTCATGAATTTTGTTCAATGCTAATAAAAACAAAAAATCTGAGTGAAAATCTTTTTCTTCTATTTTATAAAGAGCCAATGTGCAGGATGCAAAATGTTTTAAATAATAATAATAATAGAATAATAACAAAGTCTTTCGCTAGCGAGGACTACTATTGAGCATAACCAGTTATATACTTCTTTTGAAATTTTCATCTCTATTTTTCTCGTTATCTACTGAATATTTTTAATGAAACCTATATGAAATATTTTCCTTATTAAATTGTAAAGATTTTCTATTCTGAAAAAAGTTTAAAAAAATTTAATCTAAAAAAGTTATTTTAAAGTTATATGGCGTCCGGTCAACAGTAACACATGTTTATTCTATATCATGGGAAGTAATACTAAGTTAACTAACACTGGTAGCATATTATATCTGTTCAACTTATGTTGAAACACAATTGAAAGAAAGATGGCGTTATTTACGAAACAGTCACCTATTTTGCAGAGTGAAGAAACGTATTTTATATGGCCTGGGCAACGTCAAGAAGCCCTGCTCGTAAATAACCATGTCCTTAAGTGGTTTGTGTCCCAATGTTGACTCATTTGGAACAAAAATTCTCTCATACATAGAAACAGACGCATTGTGGATAATATTTTCTTCAGATAGAAGGTGATAACATACTACAAACATTAAATTATTAATATATAGATACGCTAATTTAATGTTTGTAGTATGTTATCACTTTTTATCCTTCCATTTAATAAATAGGATCTCCCGATTACCAAAGACGTAATCTAAAAAAGAAATAAAAAATAAGAATAAAATTTTAAAATAAAATGATATCACTTTTGGGCTGTACATTAATTAAACTAAAATATACCTTCTTGGTCTTCTGACTAGGATCAAAGGATAGTATCTGTTCTGTCTAAATATGGTGTAATGATAGCGTAGGATTTCCGTTTGCACCCTGCGTCCATACAATGGAAATATGTCACAAACTCCTATAAGGATATCGGAGATAAGCCGTAATAATCAGACATATTCTGAAACTACATTAACCAGATTACTTAGATAAATACTTTTACGGTTTTAACAAAAGGGCTGCAATAATATTGTGGGGCCTCCATTCACGCTGAACTTCCACAGAATTCCCAGCAGCAATATATTCCATATGAAAATGCTGTTGTCGAATTTCCATGGCTTCCACTAGTATGTAATGAGTACATGTTTGGCAAATGTTGAACAAATTTTGCATGTGTTATTTTAACAAAAATAAACAATATGTGTTTTTTAACAAAAATAAACAATATGTGTTATTTTAACAAAAATAAACAATATGCGTTTTTTAACCAATGTTAGTTCTTTCTTTTTGATCGATTACGTTTCAAGGACCCCACAAAATAGGCATATTAAAAGGAACACCTCCGCGTTTACATTGGTTGACTCACGATAGACATGGCATCCATGAACAAACAGATGAGAAAACCCGAGTTGTTCAGTTTTTTCGTCATAAGGTTGATATTTGGAATAGGAAAAGGTTTAGTTTAAGAAAAGGAGGTGGATGTCTTTACTATTATATAAAAGCAACTGTAGGTGTGTGTATGTATGGTTGAGTTCCTTATGAACTCTGAAATGGCTGGGCCTATTTTTATGAAAAAATAAGCGATTTCACCAATTTCACACTCCCATACCATCAACCTGATACCAAACCTACCTTCAGTCCACAGGTCTGCAGTACTGCCTTCCCATAATTATCATGGTCACTTCAAATCATCGTGTTTGGTCTGCATTCATCCAGGACACTGTCTGTTTTATGCGAGAATCTGTCTCAACCCATTGTTAAATGCTACCAAAGTCAAGACTAGTTACTGTTCATCAACCCTAAAAGTCACTAAAAGATTTCTCAGTAATTATTATATGATGCTAATTTGTTGGTGTCATGTGAAGAATTTATCACATTAATGAGGGTCAAAGGAGAAAATACCAGGAACTGATGAAACAATCTTGAGAAAATAAATGGAAGATCTAATATATATCTATTGAAGTTGTTATCGACATAGGTGAAAGCGCCCATTTTTCAATCAAATCAATTAATTACATACTCTAATTGAGAACCAATCGCGGTGCACTTGGAGGAAGCTTCACATGCCTTTAACATTGCACTGTAGAGAACCTACTGTTTTTATTACATTATTTTTTTTTATATATAATGGCTTGAATTAAAGTTTAAAATGCAAAAGTCAAGTATCATAGTGTAATTATGCTTTTAAACCAAAACATTCATTTTGAACACATCCCTGTAATATCAAAGAAGCTACTGTTAATTTTATATGTCGGGTCTTTCGGTTTGTGTGGTGATAAAACTTCTTAAAGGGTACAAAATCTGAGAACACTGCCAGGTACATAAAGCATCTTTGTGTGAAATTTCATAAAAATCGACCCAGTCGTTTTCGAGTCCATAGGGAATGAACTCACTCCTACACACACACAAAGTTGCTTTTTATATAGAGATGTAGATTTATGTAGAGAATTGAGTTAATATTCTGATTTCATCACCATAGATTACAGAATAATCACCAAAAATATGATTTCAATTTATCATACAGTAATTGGCATAGCTGGGCTTTATTGAAAACCTCACTATACTATTTACTATGAGTAGTTGTTGTCATCATATTTTTGTCCAAATAACAGTTCTTAATTTTTTGTTAAGTTTATAAAGATGTCTGGGTGAAGAAAAAATGTCTTGTTTGCAACATCTATCGCAGCTTTCCTACACGTGCTGAACATCTACATTAGCAACCAGTAGTTAGCTGAAGGCGATTCGTTTCTTCATAAACCCAGGACAAAAGAAGAGTCTATAACTGATCTCAAAAACCGGGCTATTGAGTCTGACATGGTGATATGGAACAATGACGGAGACAGTAGCAACCCTAGTTGAAGTAAGCGTTCCTAATAATGCTGGTCTTAACAGAGCTGAGAGGGGAAAAAATACCAAGGACTTAAGTACGACATGAAAAGAAACTGGAATCTTAAGAAGGTATCAATCATACCAGCCATTATAGAAGCAACCGGACTAATGAAAAAAATTTCAAAAACAATCTGGCGAATATACTTGGTGAACCAAGTCTAAGAGAAATACAAACAATTGCATTTAAAGGGACGGTTAGAATCTTAAAAAGATCTCTCGGCTGGAGTAACTAAACTAATGGGAGAAAGTTTGGTATCTGGTAGAATGCCTCATCTCCAGCAAGAGAAATACAAACAGTTGCACTTAAAGGGACGGTCAGAATCTTAAAAAGATCTTTTAGTTAGAGTAACTAAACTAATGGGAGAATGTTTGGGATCCGGTAGAATGCCTCATCCCCAGCAAAAACAAAGTGATAAGAAAATTAAAACAAAAGAAAAGTTGACAATACCTGGCATGCTGTCAGTCACCTAAAATCCCATCTGTGGTCTTATCTCGAGTTCACAATAGGTACGAAAGCCCTGATATATCAGGCGCTTGTTTAAACAATCTTTTTCTACAACTTCAAGTGTTGGATATTTGGCGGGTAACCCTGGGAAGAGAGACATTCGATGATTTGCACACACGCAGATCAATTCCATATAAAGAAAACAAGACTTTCCACCATTGTCTGTTGGAATGCATATTTGACCAGAAATATCGGTAAAGGGATTAGAACAACAGACAATGAGAAATAGTAAACATTCCAGGATGAAAGAATGTTTATATAAATCAACACAACAGAAAGCGAAGAGGGACACAGAGCAATTAGTCTCAAGCTGACACATTTTCTTCACTGCCAAACGTCTGCACCAAACCCCCGCCACACGCCTTCACTGATGTCAGCATCTATCCTAAGTAAATCGAAAACTGTTGTCAGTGTGGAATAAACAAAATATTTTTATAGATCAGTCGTGTTGTTTTATTCATTGTCAGTGTATATATATCATAGACCAATGACAAAAGTCGATTTAGAAATTATATAAACATTGAACGACCGATTGCAGCAAATACACACATAAGACATGGCCAGGCCGATGAGAACTGTGGATCCTTAAAGGTTGGTAGTGTTTGGCATATACTACCTCCACCAATGCAGCATCATTTCTCAAGTGCTTTAAAAAGGAGACTTCATTGGTTTGGCCACATTGCCAGTCGCAACATAGAGTTCATCCACAAAGCAATAGCTCCAGAAACTCTCAAAGATTGGCAAAGATATCTGGAAGACTAACTGAAGACATGATTACATACCATCAAAACCGATATCAAACCTACATTAGGTCTACAGGTCTGCAGTATTTGCTGCTGGTCCTGGGACTGCCTTCCTATAATTATCTTGGTTACTGCAAACTGTCGTGTGTGGTACTAGCGGGGGTATCTGGCATTGCCTGGGTGTGGTGAGGTGTGTGTGGGGAGGTAAATAAAAACAAAATTGAAAATAAAGAATAAGCGAACGTAATAACCCTGTTTAAATATTACAACTTCTTTTAAAATCGAAAAAACAAAAAAAAAACAGCGAATGTGATACAAAATAAAGAATATGCAAACGAAAAAGAAATGGCATAAATAACGCTGTTTAAATGTTAAAACTTCTTAATCTATATATATATATATAAAAGCGAAAATGTGTGTATGTATGTATGTTCGCTTTTTGTGTATGTCTTCAAAAGGCTTTTTTTCCGGCGGATTCTCGAGGCCGTCGCTCATTTTTAAAACTCTTTATATTACGTCTAAATGATAATATCTACGACTTAACAACGTTGGTCCCCTCTCTATTTAATTTGCCCGACTTTGAAATGTTAATTATTCAACATTTTCAGATCGGCACGTGTTGCTTTCGTTTTTCGGTATAAAAAAAAAGCGAAACTCGATTCGAATTACTGGCCCACGGCCAATGATCTCTAGAAAGGTATGTAACGTTTGGTCAATGTCGTATTTAGACAGTTGCTTTTATTTCGAGACGAGACACTCCCCCTAATAAACAGGGAGCTGGTTTTCCTCAAAGTTTGTTAAAACCGGTTTATTGACCTCATTAAAAACTGTCCCGCAGAAAATGTTAACTGCTGAATAGCTATTGCTTACGATCGCCGCATGTGCATTAAGCTTTTTCGTATAAAAAAAAGAAGCGAACAGACTCGCACTCAAAGTTCACGTCATTGACTCGTCAAAAATGGGCTTCTTTTTTTTTTTTTTTTTTTACACTTTACTATTTTCCAACTGCGCGTCAAGACTTCATTTTTTTTTTTTTTTAAAAACAACCAACGATTTTTCTTTTTATTTAACCAAAAACACACACACCTACAAACACCCGGGCAACGCCAGGTACCCCCCTCCCCCTCCGCTAGTAAAGTTATAAAAGCAAAAACAAAAAAGACAACGAACGGGATAGAAAAATAAGAAAAAACAACGAACGAAAAAGTGGCATAAATAACCCTTTTTCAATATTAGTTTTAAAAATCAAAAAAAAAATATCTGATACCTCTGCTCAAACATTCAATCATAAGATAACAACGCTGCCACTATAACGACTTGTCTATGAGCGAAGTTAGGTTGTTTTGTTTATATTTAAACTAATTCAGGAAAGAACGTTTTTTTGCACATGTGTGTTTGGCTAAATTGTTATGAAGGAACGCTTTTTTGCTACCACTCCCTGTAGAAAAATGACCAGTTGATGTTGAAGGAATAAGTGTTTTTAACCAATTTTTCGATATTTGTCGTCTGAAGGGTCGAGTTTCAAAACGATACCAATTTTGGGAAAATTCGTTGCTTCTGTGAAAAGTTTTAGGCATACATACATACATTTAAACAGACAGGTGAGATTTATATAATAAACTAACCTGGGTTCCCGGCGTTGCCAAGGTGTTTGGGGGTGTGTGTTGAGCAAAAAAAAAAAAAAAAAAGTTGTAGTAGGCAGGTAGGTTTGAACCCGTGATGCGAAGGCGGAAAAGAAAGTGGAGGTGTGTGTGTAAGGATGTTGGCTGAGCAAAAATAAAGGAAAATTGTGAGCGCAATAAAAAAAGTAGGAGTAGTAAGCAGGTTTGATCTCGTAATGCGCTAGAGGAAAAAGTGGTAAAAAAAAAAAAAAAACAGTTTTACCGATGTGCCTACCATGGTTGTGACGTCACGGGCCATCAAAATAACATCTTTTATGCGATGTCGTGGACATGAGAGTTGAATGTCTTGCAAAAAATGTCAGCAAAAAAAACGAACCTCCCTGTAGAAAACTGCCTAGTAGAGGGTGAAGGAATTAATGTTTTTGGCCAATTTTTCAATATTTGTCATCCGAAGGGTCGAGCTTCAAAATGATACTGATTTCGTGAAAATCCATCGCCTCTGTCGAAAGTTTTAGGCATACATACATACATAAATACATACGTTTAAACAGACAGGTGAGATTTATATTATAGATTAATTGATAGTATAGTATAAATAATTTTCTACTTAATGAATTTTCATAATTTTTGAATATATTACTATTTTCGACATGACAAGTAAGTACTGTTGTTTTTTGCTTAAAACAACATATTTTTAAAAATCGATCTGTCGACTGTATCTCAACAAGCACCGACTTTGATGGAAGAAAGCCGACCGTACCATCAAGCCTGTCTTTATTGCTCACACATCTAGCGTATCATTTCTCTTCATTCAACGCATGTCCTCAACCCTCACTGGCCATTTTGCACTACTTACTCCATCCACTCCTAACACACCCACCAGAATTACTCTTCCTCTGCAATCATCAGATTATATTTTTAATTATTTTTTTTTGAAACCACACACCTCTCTTCGCCTCACCCTGACAGTGCAGAGCTACAATAGCATCTGCGCGTGTGTGTAATTATATACGTTCAAATAACACAATCGCTTGTGTTGAATAAAGAACTCTGACCGAGATCTAAATAATATTTTCTGCTTTATCATATCACATCTGGGCTGGAACATCTGCCACTGATGATGATGATGATTGTCCATTGGATGTGAAGATGACCGTGATGATGCAACTGTTTTGTGGGTTCGGAGATCGCTTGTTAGACCGATTCGAGCTCTACCTGCTCTGTCTTTTCTAATGTCACATTTCCTCTTGCGTTCTTCCCAGCATGCGGATTCAGCAATTGTAGCCCCTTTGTGAGTTGCGGCACACCAGGGACATCTGTCTTGGGTTAGTTTTTCCTCATGAGTTAGAATACAAACTGAATTGTTTGAGGGTGACCTTCAGATTGTCCTGGAACCGTTTCCATTTTCTGCCACTAGTCTCTCACTCTTAGACAGGATCCCCCCCCCAAATCTAATATTCGTGCACTATTGGCCAATCTCTAACCACTGTCCCATCATATACTCTGATGAACTCATAGAGCTTATGCCCTCTCAACATGCATACTCTCAATTAACCAGAAAAGCAGCAAAATCCCACCCCTTTACTGTTGTGGTCTCTGAATGCAGAAAAGCCTCCTACTCTGATAGTTTCTTCCCTCAAACGGCTCAACTTTGGAATTCCCTCCCTGTTTCTTGCTTCCTCATTGCGCACTAATCTGCAGAAGTTTCAATTTTATATGAACAGACTTCTTGTTGCTCAACTCCCCACAGTCGCCTGTTAAACACGATCCCAAATAGTAGCTCCTTACCTTCTAAATTGAAATATGTCTTGTTTGTGATGAAATGAGTAAAAAAAAATAAAAAAAAATTTTAAAAAATCCCTTTTCTCATGCCGGATATTTGTAACTGATGAGATAAATGTACACTGTGATTCCCATTATATTAACCCAGAATATGTTAAGCCGTTCTTAACATGAGGAGGTTGGGGGATGGGCAAAACAAGAACAACTGTACTTTAATTTTTCTATGAGGTGGGGGGGGGGTGCTTAAACGTGGCCACAGGTCCTGCTAGTTTACAATATATTTAAGCGTATTTTACGACCGGGCTACGCCGGGGAATAACTACTATATATTGGGTACAATATAATAATCAATAGAGACTTGGCTCTATAATAATAAATACGAAATCTGCATAAATTAAATTATCATATTTAAGCGTATTTTATGATTATAGCAAATAAAGACCCTTTAAGGTAATGAGGTAACGATGCGACTTCGATCATAGTAAAATCATTGTGGTAAAACCCAATTGTCCAAAAAAGCATAGAGACTTGTCTGTTACTATGTGTTGAGAAAGCTTTTGTTTTCAGAGCCGAGGAATGCCGGGACACAAGCAACTCCAGGACATAGCCAAGAGGCACAATCCATCCATCCGTAGCCTTGAGCCCCTGGAGAGACATAGGCCATCGACACAACTTTGTAGATGCTTTTGTAACGAGGAGTTCTTTTTTCGGAGTGAGGGTGCTGGTCCTGCACCCCACCTTCTCAGAAGATACATACAGCACCTAGCCTTCCCAAATGATCACCCATCTGATAGTAGTCAGGCTCAATGTTGCTTAACGGATCTGGCAAGAGCCGGTGTGTAATAAACCCCCACATTCGGTTCAAGTGCTGTAGAAGTCATTTCTCATGTAAGGAACATTTTTATAAACCCCAGAATTGTTGATGAGCCGTAATTGTGAACGTTGAAGAAATATGACAGAAATTATGTACGAATTTCAGTGAAGATTTGCATATAGTATATTTAAAGTATTATGATTAAAGAAGATTTCTTAGATTAAATTTACGAATCTGACTTTTTAAAATTTGTGGACCAAAGTGAAAAATCGAACATTTGGGTTATCAACTCCAAGCAACTGTATTAAATATCTTAAAGTTAAAGGTGATGCCAAAAAAAAAAAAAAAAAAAAAACAAGGAACCATTTATAAAAGGACTAAAAAATGAACATCATGGAATAATTGTTGAAATAAGAATTAATATTTTAATTCGATATGGTCTGTCTTCCAACGCGCAATGTTTCTAATAAAAAAGTAAAAAAAGAAATTTTTTTTCAAATCAAAAGAGAATAAGTAGTTTAACTGCATGACCACTTCAGTGGTCAGACTGTGTCGCTGGCCAAAGTAAACAGATTTTGGACTGGCCGCTAAAAGCTTTGGACCTTAACCAAGCACTACTCAAGAGAGATCAGTCAAGGTCTTTTGGCAAGGTTTTTTGAGAGTTTTTGCTTTGATTTATCAAATTGACTTTGGCTATCATATCCTGTTTTGATCTGATTTTCTAAAATTGGACAAAACAATACGTCATCTCTAATGTTTAATCTTTCTTGCTTTCGTACACATTTTTTTTCATAAGAAAGACAAAATATTAGAAATCTAGCCATACGATAATTTTGTAATTTCATAATCAATAATTAATTTGAATCATAATTAGGGCTATGACAACGGCATATTTTTTTCATTGTTTTTACTCTTGAGTATATATCCAACACAGACACAATTAACCGAGAACCACATCACTCTACATAAAGACATATAAGATATCAATGGATATATATACCTGAGAATCAAAACAAGGAAAAGAATATGCTGTTGTCATAGTCCTAATCGTAATCAATAATCAGTTTGATTACATTGTTTTGATATTGTGATATTATTGCTATTTTCCCCTGCCCTCTCGCAAAGTGTTGAGATGTGGAGAAGAAAGAGATACGTTTTTTTGCACTTTACCAAGAGCCCTGAAATGAGACAGAGATTCATGAGCCCAAATATGATAGCAATATCCCATACATGGTTTGATAAATAATAGCCTCAAATGTGGTCTGATAAATAATAGCTTCAGATGTGGTCTGATAAATAAAGGCCTCAAATGTGATCAGATAAATAATAGCCTCAGATGTGGTTTGATAAATAATAGCCTCAAATGTGATGTGATAAATAATAGCCTCAAATGTGATGTGATAAATAATAGCCTCAGATGTGGTGTGATAAATAATAGCCTCAAATGTGGTGTCATAAATAATAGCCTCAAATGTGGTGTGATAAATAATAGCCTCAAATGTGGTGTGATAAATAATAGCCTTAAATGTGGTCAGATAAATAATAGCTTCAGATGTGGTCTGATAAATAATAGCTTCAAGTGTGGGAAAGTCTTTGGAGCGATAACCAACTTTATAAGTAGCAAAAAGAGCAATAGATCTAGTCTAAAGACTCCATGAAAGATTTGCTGAGAAAAAGAAGAAAAGCGTAAGAATTTTCAGTTTTTTGGGTTTTTTTTCCTGAAGAGCAGAGTAATTGATGATAAAGAAGAAAAAGGATTGAGTCTCCAGTTTTAAATAAAACTATTGAATAGTAGGGTTTGTATATTGGGACGTATAACGGACGATGAGACATTTATATAATAGATAGTACACAGTTCATATTTATAATACATAGGCTATGATTATTCATTATTGAAGGAGGGTGTTTCATATTAAGTTCGTTTACAAAGATAATCACAAAGACACATTACCTTTCAGGTTGAAAGATGACAACGAAGACAATTATTTACAAATAATGATGACATTTATTCTCTCCAGCTGGATGATTGATGATCAGGAATTCAATTGCCTTTTGTAGTTACGTTTTCTTGTTTCCCTTTCTGGTCGTTTTCAAAAAGGTTTCAGCTAACTCAACTGCTGTGACTTCCAGCTGTGTCGCTCCACCCGGAACTCAACTGACTAATGTCGAACCCTGTTAACTGAATATATTGTAAATTATCTTTCTTTGTGACATCAAAGCGTTCTTTCAACCATGTGATTTCTCACATGGATTTACATATATGTTTAACACGTTTTTAGCAAAACAAAAACATTCCTACTAGTTGTATCGTTATTTCTAGCACAATGGACAAAACATGTTTTTAGCAAAATATCAGTGACATATGGCCGAGTTGTCCTAGATGTTGTATCAAAGTTTACAGTTACCCAAAGGTGCTGAGTTCAATCCTGAACGAAAGCAGTGAAAAGTAACATTCAAAACAGAGAATCAGCAACTATGTCCCAGAGCCTAGCTGGAGTCCGAACACGGTATCCCCATAATAATAATAAAGGGTTGGGTTCAAGACTCATAACAAACGGTTCCCCAATTCGATACAAAACACCTGATGAAGGCCGGAGAGCAAAACGGCCGAAACGTTGTGGCTATAACAACCAAGATGAGGAAGTCTGTCCGACAATCTCAATAAATGAAAACACCTCATCTAAAAAATACAGACAATTACTAAAACTTATATGTTGCTAAATTCGTCTCTGTGTTGATTTTGAGAATAACGACAAAAGAATTGTCATATGGTCAACATGTTTTTAGCAAAACAAAAACATTGCTACTAGTTGTGCCGTTATTTCTAACACAACGGGCAATGCTCTACATTCCTAGGGTTCCATTATGTATTCTTTTCAATTTATGATTACTTGGTTCGAGTCTAGCCTTTTCCTTATAATAAACTAGCAGTTCAGCCCGGCTTTGCTCAGGCACTATGTACTCTTCATAACTTTATGTGCATATGTATATATATATATATATATTAAAAAGGTTGACTCATGTCCAGGTAACCTACATCTAAAATTTCAAGTATTTCGACCCAAAATTGGCGGAGGAATTTGGAAGAGTCTGCAAAGGTCAATTCTTTCAACTTTGACCTCTTGGCAGCTCAAATTTTCGCCCAAAAATTGATTAAAAAGCTTGCTGCATGTCTGAATACTCTTTATGTAAAATTTTAAATATTTAGATCCAAAATTGGTTGAATAGTTTGCTAGAGACCGCAAAGGTCAAATCTTATCAACTTTGATCCTTTGGCAGCCAAATTTTCGGCCAAAAACTGATTAAAAAGCTTGCCTATGTCTGAATACACTTCATGTAAAATTTAAAATGAGTAATTTGGTAGAGAACGCAGAGATCAAAATTTTTTTAAACTTTGACCCCAATTTTGGTCCCTTAACATTTATTGTTTTTGACTCAAATCAAATGAAAATGTTTGATCCATGTCCAAGTAACCTACATTTAAAATTTCAAGTGTTTAGACCCAAAATTGGCGGAGGAGTTTGGTGGAGTTTTCAAAGGTCAAATTGTTTAACTTTGACCCCTTGACAGCCAAATTTCTGGCCGAAAACTGATTAAAGGGATTTTCCCAAATCTCAGTACCTCTTATGTCAAATCTCGAGTCTGTAGACTGAAAATTGACAGAGTAGTTTGATAGGGAAATGTACACAGAGATACACTTTCACTTTTATAGATATAATAGAAAATATTATTTTTAATCTTATTTACATCTTCCTTTAATTCCTGGGGTCTGTACTCTCCCATCTATAATAAAACAAGCCGTTTCATATCTCAATCCACAACTGAACCCATTTCCAGATCATCTGCATATTTCAACTGATCGCAGAGAGATGAGCGAGAAGCAACAGTCGATTAATTTAAAGTCATTTAGTTTGAGAATATCTCCGGAAATGCGTGAACTGTTTGCAAAAATTTGTAGCAGGTATGGAACATTGGGTCGAATGGAATTCATGTGTAAGTTTTGTCATTATAATTTTAAAATGGGTGATTACTTTTTGAAGAACCAAAAGAGTAGGAAACAATGAACATACAACAGAGAGAAAGAAGTATAAATAAAGACCTGTCCAGAAATAGGTTAGTTTGGAAGTTAATTTATTAAAGCCGTCCAACATATGCCAACATAATTTGAAGTAAAAACATTTTTCCAGTTGAATTGACGAACCTTTTCATAACCTGCATCAGCTAGTTTTATAAACTAGACTAAAAAAAACGGTACTTGTACAGTTTAGTCAAGACATTAAAAAATCGAAAAAAAAAAGGTTATATTGCATGTATCCGTTATAGAACGAAGTTCTCCGAAAAAAAAAATTTCACTTAATTTCATCAGGTAGTTTTTATTTTACAGCGAAAAAACAATTTGTTATGATACCGAGCAAAAGGTTCGATTTTTAGGAAGAAAAGCTAGAATTAAAGATGGGGAGGGAGTGTCGGCGGTTTACATGGAGTTATCTCCCTGTGATGTTGTTCAGCTTCAACAAATTTCACAATGGCTGACTTGAACGCGCTTTCATAAGAACATGTTTTTCCGCTGTAAAACCAAAAACTACTCGATCAAATTAAATGAAATTTTTTTTCAGAGATCTTCAGTCCAAAACGGATGCGTACAATATAACCTTTTTTCGATATTTTCATGTTTGAATGTCTTAACTAAACTGTACAAGTGCTAAAATAACATACCAAAAGCAAAAAAGTTAGATATTCACATTTGTAGTTACAGCCATAAAATTGACTAATAAACTTCTACTTTATCTGTCCTTGTTCGCAATATTTTTTTTTTTCTTTTTTAAACCTTCCTTCTACACAATAAATTATTTTTCAGAATATTTGTTACGGTTGTCTGACCTAATTTTAAACCTAACCCCGTCAGCCACTCGGACTTGTGATTAAAAAAAAAAATTGACTGCCCTGAGATATCATTTTACATTTATATGTTAAACTGTTTTAAGGCGCTGTTTTACAGTTTGTCACTGTGCAAAGGGAGACAACTCTCGTTTACTAAAAGATTTGTTCATTTTTTCATCTCATAATTTAGGACGCAGTATTTTTTATTAAATCAAAACATTAAAAAAAGAAAGCTGCGACGATTTTCTTTTTATGTAACAAAGTTGATACCATTAATAATACAAATTGGCCTTTGGGTCAAGATCAAAGTGTAGTATCTGTCTTCAGATGCTACACTTCAGTTTCTTGTTCTCTGTCAGTGGAGGAGAACTCCTTTACGACTGAGACAATTTTTATTTTTGTTCCTTTTCTCCACATTAAAAAAAGACCCTGGTGTCTAACTCTGTCCCGTGGGGAGGCATTGTAAACAGGAACATTAATAATACAAAATGTATTCTTTACGTGACTTAAGAAAATCGTTTTTGTTTTTCATATCATAATTTATGATGCTAAAACCAACGAGCAAACGATATTTGCATTTTGCCATGTAATTCACTTCCCTTATTTTGTTCTTTAGTCCTCACATTCCATGAGTGATGGTTCTGACAAAAAGGGAAAAATTGCTGTTTTCTAGGTCAGAATCTATTCCATCTAAGACTTATCATTGGCAAATTTTTGGCATTAAAGTAGTATTTTTTTTCTTTATATCAAATCGCTTCATGTTTTTGTCTAGAATGATATCTATAAAGAAAAAAAAAAATCTATTATTTCTGTTATATTTTCAAAAATAAAAATAAACGTCTTTATACATATGTTGGAGGGAGAATTTATACGTGCTTGTTTGACGCCGTTACTTCTCTTCGTCGTTGCTGTTTCATCTAGTTTTTGCTATACGCTTTTGTTTGTGAAGGAAAAGGACGTAAGGAGACGTACGCTGAGTTTACTTCAAGGTTTTATCTGAAAAGAATCTACTCAGGAGAGAGAGAGAGAGAGAGAGAGAGAGAGAGAGACTAATGTTTATTTACTTTTTAACTTTCTAACTTAACTGAAATGAGTAACGCACACTGATAGGATGGATGAAGGATGGATGGGTCATTTAATCAGCATATCAACCTTTGTGGGTCATTTAATGCTGTTTTTTTTTTTTTTTTTTTTTTTTAATCAACCCCTTCTGGGCCATTCAATGCTGAATCTAGTCATTTTGGGGATAGTATTTGATGTTGTATCCAGTTATTTTATAGGAGACTTTTATTCTTGAAGCTCTTTGTATTTTCAATCGTTAGTTTGTAGCCTTTGGTTTGGTTGTTTTATAGTGGACTTTATGATTTTTGTTCTCTGTCTTGCAGGATGCTTTTTCAGAATATAAGGTTTTTGCAGGTTATATGTTTTGGAAGAGTCCTATTTCTTTAATGTAAGATAAGATTTTTCTGGTGTTGTTCTCTTTGAAGATTATTTGAAGATCTATTTCTTTATAGTGTTTTTTCCTAATTTGTGAAAGATCTGTGCATTCAGTTAGTAAATGTTTTAAAGTAAGTGGTACTTGACAGGGAATGCATTAAAATATGGAACGCTTCACGAATTTGCGTGTCATCCTTGCGCAGGACATATACTAAAATTGGAACAATACAAAGAAGATTAGCATGGCACACTGACAGACATTGAGGTAACATTGATTTTAGATTAGAAAGTTTTCTACATTATTATCTCATTCACGCAGCTTTCCCGGAGAGACTCATTTGAAAACCTTTGTTTCTCTTACCTCGAAAAAGCGTGATTCTGTTTTGTGGATCTGGGTTATTAACATGCACTCAGTGTGACCCTTGTCAAAATTCACACTAGCTAACTTAATCGTCATTAACGTAGGGTTCCTAATATGTAACACTAATGAAGATTTGGTATTTATTTGCTTGAAGCCAAAATTATAGTATCATGAAGTGCCTTTAATAAGTTTCCAGACTTTTTTGTACGGGCATTTAAAATTGTCGCAGACTCTTGAAAATCGAGTATGTTATTGCTATACATCTTATGAGATGACTGACTCATTTTTTTTTATGATTTAAGGTTCAAATGAACAGCTACAGTAGGAATTGGAATACACCCTGCTAAAGCTTGATTGTCACAGCTGGTGAATTTCGAAAATACAATTTGGACAAAATTGGACGTGAAGAACACTTTAGGAGAAAGATATGTAATAAGATTATGTTTTAAACTTGGAAAAAAATGCCACTGAAACAGATGGAATGCTTCAAACTGCTTTTGGACCATCTTGCATGAATCAAGCATCAGTTTTTAAGTTGTATAAGAGATTCAAGGATGGCAGGGAGTCTGTGAGGGATGATGAGAGGTGTGAGAGGAGTAAGGAAGTCAGAACAATAAGTGTACAGTTTGATGTCAGTGTGGGAACTGTACACACAATTATTCATGAGAAACTGGAGATGCAGAAGATTTGCATGAAGTTTGTCCCAAGGATGTTCAGAGAAGATCAAATTATTTGACCAAGATGGAAATAAAGACAGTTCCTCACCCTCCCTATAGTCCAAACCTTGCTCCCTGTGACGTTTGGTTGTTCCTTGAGCTCAAGGAAACCTTATGAGACAAGTGAGGAGATGAAAGAGGCTGTGACGAGGGTCATTGACATGCTCACACAAAAGGACTTCCATGGGGACTTCCAGAAGTTGTTAGAACGGTACAACAAGTGTATTGCAGCCGGAGGAGATTACTTCAAAGGGGACTAGAGTTTTATGTGTGTATTATCAATAAAATTGCCTATACGAAAAAGTCTGGAAACTTATTGAAGGCACCGCGTACGTATGTTAATAATGGAGATTTGGTATATGTGTGAAGCCAAAACTATTTTATTACTTTTATTAACAATAGAGATTGTGTATATGTCTGTCTAAAGCTGGAAACTATACTCCTATTATTAATGTAGATTTGTCATGTGTCAACTTGACGACGAAGCCATCCTATTACTTTAAATTAATTTTCTGCAATTGTACTATATTTTAAGTGTTAATTTATGCAGAAGGGTAGTGTTTGTCCTGTTGTCATGATATCATCCTCCCAGGCATTACCTTCTACACTGATCTGTCTGTTCTTGCTAATATCAGTCAAGGCTTTTCACCTGAAAATTGTTAAACGCTTTCGATGACTCAAAACATATCGCATTTTGGGCGATTGAACTCGTTTGGGATTATTTCTGGATATTTTTATATTTTGGAATTGGCAAATAGCCAAACAGAGTAGTGGTGTATGCGTGGCGGGGGTGAGGGTAAGATATTTTTTCTTATGTCCTTATCTCCCCCCCCTCTCTCCCTCTCGGTTATTTCCTCCTCCTCCTCCTCCTCTCTGTATTGCTTCTCCCTATTTGTCTCTTCCTACTCTCGCTCCCGTTTTTTTTCTAATTCCTTTTCCTTTTGTACTGCCCCCCCCCCTCTCTCTCTCTCTCTCTCTCTCTCTCTCTCTCTCTCTCTCTCTCTCTCTCCATTTGTCCTGTTTCTTACTTCTTTTCTCCCCGTCCTGATTTTTCTTTTTAAATCCTTCCGAAGCCACGTTTTTCGCCTTCCGATAATTAATTTATTATTTATCTCTCTCTCTCTCTCTCTCTCTCTGTCTCTCTCTCTGTCTCTCTCTCTCTCTCTCTCTCACACACACACACACACACACACACACACACACACACACACCTCTCTTTTTCTGCTGTTAATAATCATGCGTTAATCGTCATATCCTCGTTCGACCAATGGAATTTCTGTCTAAAATCTCCGGATCGAATTCATCTCTCCAGAGAATTGCCAACTGCTGTCACGCGACATCGACAAATGCGGTCGGACGACAAAAACAATAACACTTCGCCAAAAAGCATTTTCAACTTTTTTTTTTCTATTAAAATTTCAATAAAATAAATCGATTCAAATTGCGTGTGCGTGTGGTTGTATCTCCTTTTCTTGCGGGAATGTGTTCTTTGATTTTAATGATGTCGTCGAGATATCGGCGAGGTGTGATATTGAACTCCACTGAAACGGATAAGTCACGTGAGTGACTAATCCAAGGTGATGGAGGAGCTGTGCGTTGGCGATGATCGCCATTGACTACGGAAAATCTATATTTAGATATTCAAACATTTATAAATAGGCGCCCTCCTCCTTTTTTCGGTTTCTTCTCCCCCCCCCTCCTGCTCTCTGTGTGTAAAACTAAACGAAAATTACTCGAGCAAAATTTCTCTCTCAACACTACTCGTCCGTGGAACGCGGTATCGCGACGCTGCGTCCCAACTGAACTCGGGAATCAGTACGTAATTTGACCTGAATCGTTGATTTAATCCTTGTTCCGTCATCTGGTAGAAATATTTTAAGTACTTCTTAATTATATTGTCTGTACTCAGGAGTGAATCTTCAACCCGTAGAAAACTGTCAGTTAGAACAGATTGCACTTATCAGTTTATCCGTTGCGCCACGGGTCCGTGCAACAGCCGTTTTCAAGTCCGATGGAAACAAATTCTTGTTGAGCTGTCCTCTTAAATAATCGAATTCTGTCAAGCTTCAACGATCATTACCAATCATCATGATGTTGTCTTATCGTCTGAGTTAACCCTTAATTTCGAGTGGCTTTTCAGCCTTGATAAGTGGTGACTAAAAGAAAAAAAGTAAAAGAAAATTATTTGGTCTTTTCTCTTTTATTATTATTATTATTATTATTATTATTATTATTATTATTATTATTATTTACTCACTAGGAGTAGTCACACAGATCATCATTAAAGATTTAGAACAACTTGTGTTTTCTGGAGTCTGAGTGACAACAAGTCTCCGCAGATTTCCAGTACTTTGCACTTCTTTTGGTAACCTTTGCAGGTGAATTTGCATTATCACAACAGCCGCTTACCGTTGATTTCTCGTTGGCAGAGTGACCACTGGAATTTGGGTAGCAAATAAGCCTCCCGAGGTCCCAGTCCTCTTTGCACTCATCTAGCAGAGGTCTGGCTAGTGCTTTCTCTCCTCGATCTTCCATCCTCTTCGACCCTCCTTACTTATTTGGTGTGGCGCTACTTTATGGTGACATACACACAAACACAAAAAGGCAGTGTGTGGAAGGCAGGGGCGCAGGGGGCTTAGCTTACAATTATACAGTTTCAGTTTTCATGATTCCATGTGATATTCCTTTGTGTAGCAGTTTTTGTATGTCTGGATTGTGCCTGTAGCTCATGTATGTTAGTCTCTATAATCAAGAGTTTTCATTAATATTTCAGCTGTTCTCATTATTGTTATCCGTTATATCTTCTCAGCCATCCCTCTGATTCCAACCGCTCCCATTCTTTTGTCAATGTGTTTCGGTATTGTCCTAGCGCTCCTACTCTTAGTGGTGTTATCTCGACCTTCTTCATATTCCAGATCCCTTTGAGCTCTCTGACCAGTTCCGTGTATTTGCTCTGCTTTTCAGTCTCCTTGATCTTCATTCTGCAGTTTGCTGGATCAGCAAAATCTACAATCTGGCAGGACGTTTCCTTCTTGTTAACTATGATGATGATAACTATTATCTATATATTAATACGATAGCGTGTATGTTCTTTTGTGTGTCACGCTTTCCGGCAAATTTGATTGGTTGAGATTTAATTCTGGAATAGACATTTAATTTCGGAATACACATTTATGAACGCTCCAGGTTGCATTTGATTAGCGTGTTCTCACCGCGATATTTGTTTTTAATTCTATAAAATTTAGGGTTTTATCTTTCAAAAGTTGTTAAGAAATAATTGATTTTAAGTTAGTCCGTAGTAAAAAAAAAAAAACGATAACGCAAATCTCTCGGCCGGCGAGGAGAAAAATTGAGCAATTATTTTTTTTTTTTTTTTTCATTGTTTATTTTTATTTTTACATTTGTTTATTGAGACATAGAGAGAGAGAGAGAGATAGAGAGAGAGGCTGATACTTTCGTTAATTAAAATATTGCTACTATTACAACATTTACATGTAAACAAAAGCCAAAATACATATCTGTTATGAAACCTCGAACTTCATGAAAAGTCTTGACGTTACTAACCAAAAAAGCGACACGTTATTAGCGAAACGAAAATGGTTTTGGAAATAAAATATTTTTATAAAAACTTTAAATCTAAAATATATATATATATATATATTAAATGACAGTTCCTTTTTCTAAATAAATTATTTTTATTACAACATTGTTTTAACTAAAATAGTTTCATGACAAACTGTTTTTGGTACATAAAATATTTTAATCTATATATTAATACGATAGCGTGTGTGTTATTTTCTGTGTCATATTTTTTTTTCTTCCGAGTGTCTGTTGTTTAATTGTTATGCCTTTCCATTTCTTGTAATAAATAATTTTACCAAGAATTCTTTATCAGTTTCGGTTTCGATTATAGCTGAAGGAACTCAAATTATATTTACATATATATTTTTTCTTCATAAGTTTTGGTTT
Organism: Euprymna scolopes; assembly: GCF_053919585.1. Taxonomy (NCBI): domain Eukaryota; kingdom Metazoa; phylum Mollusca; class Cephalopoda; order Sepiida; family Sepiolidae; genus Euprymna; species Euprymna scolopes. The sequence continues at coordinate 32,709,558 of NC_136512.1, read as the reverse complement.
CGGTTTCGATTCAAGCTGATGCACACAAGCTATATGGATATATTTTTATTTTTGAAATCACAAGTTTATAATATGTAAGAATGGATTGAAAATTGACTCTTATCTCCATTTCTTGTCATAAATAATTTTACCAAGAATTCTTCAAAAGTTTTGGTTTCAGTTTCGATTATAACTGATGACACACCAGTAATCTATTTTGATAAATAATTTTATCAAGAATTCATAAGTTTTGGTTTTGGTTTCGATTATAGCAGAAGGAACTAAAGTTATATATATATTCATAAGCTTGGGATTCTGTTTTGATCCAAACTGATGAACCCAAGTCATATAGATATATTTTTTATTTTTGAAATCGCAACTTTATAATATATAAAAATCGATAGAACATTAACTCTATAATAATATATACGAAACCTGCAAGAATTAAAATATCATATTTAAACATACTTTACGACCAGGCTTTGCCGGGCGTTCGTGCTAGCTTAGATAAATACTTTTGCAGTTTAAGATAAAGCTACAATAATATCAGAACATCTACAGAATGCTAACATCAATATATGTGGAACTCTGTTCCGTCTGCCTGCTTCCCTCCGGACTACAGCTTGGATGTCTTCAAGTCCAATGTTAACAAATTCCTAATGAACCGCCCCCTTAATTAAACACTTCATCAAATCTCCACACTAACGTAATGTACTTGCAATAACCCTTATCCCTGAGTGGCTTCCGGGCCTTGATAAGTGGTGATCACTGTGTAAAAAAAAAAAAAAAAAAAATATTACATATGAATGAGTCCCCTGTGGAATTTCCACAGGTCCCGCTAATTAGTATTATCATTAGAAGTAGTAGTTTTGTTAACTTTGTTATACCATTGAGGCGCAGGGTGGAGCAGGTGTTAGTATGATTACAAGAGTGAAAGTTGATAGAGTAAGTTCAAGGCACTTCTGCACTTATTTTATTTTTGGTACTTGTACAGTTTAATCGAGACATCAAAAAATGAAAATATCGCAAAAAGGTTATATTGTACGTATCTGCTTTGGACTGAAGATCTAAAAAAAAAACGATTTAATTTAATTTGATCGAGTAGTTTTTTTTTTTTACAGCGGAAAAACACGTTGTTATGAGAGCACGTTGAAGTCAGCAATTGTGAAATTTGCTGAAGCTGAACAACACATCACAGGGAGATAACTCCATGTAAAGCGCCGACACTCCCTCCCCATCTTTAATTCTAGCTTTTCTTCCTAAAAATCGAACCTTTTGCTCGGTGTCATAACAAATTGATTTTTCACTGTAAAAAAAATAACTACTTGATGAAATTAAGTGAAATTATTTTTGGGGGAGAACTTCGTTCGATAAAGGATACGTGCAATATAACCTTTTTTTTTTTTCGATATTTTCATTTTGTAATGTCTTGACTAAACATTACTAGTACCCCATGTTTTTTTTAATTAAAACTAAAACATACATATTGGTTGATGTAGCTTCAGAATGTAGCCAATTATGAGAGCTATCTCCGAAATCCTTACAGCAGTTTCTGGCATAATTTCCTTTCTATAGATTTCTCCTCTTTGAATGCAGATTATTGTCCCGTTTTTTGGATAGAAAAGATACTACACTTTGAAAAATTTATTTACAAATAATTTTTCATAAATTTTTACTTCTTTCCACCTTAACACTCACCTTTAAAATGACGACGTTTAAAGGTTTTCGGGTATGCTGAAAATGAATATCACATTTAAATTTGGGGCAGACAAATAGTTTCCTGGATATTAAGACATTTCTTTTTCCAATGTATTACTTAATAAATGTCAATGGCGTTCTTAATCATTCTTAACATGGAGAGGGCTTTGTAACACGCATGTGCGTTAGTACTTTTCAGTTGGGAAAAAAACATGGCCTCCAGTAAAAACATAATGGATTAGATTGGATAATAAATGTCTTGATATTCAGAAAACTACTTGTCTACCCCAAATTTAAATGTGATATTTGTTTTCAGCATACTCGAAACCGATAAAAGTCGTCAATTTAACGGTACAATTGGTCGAAAATAAATTAGGAACAAGCCCATTCAAAAATGTAGGGAGGGGACGCCTGTGGTCATCCTTGTTACTCTAACTTGTAATTGTCCATTGTTCGAACATGTTTTCCTCATACACACACCCACATGTACGCACGCACACACGCACACATATACACATCCTCATACACACGCACACATATGCGCACAAGTACGCACACATGCGAAACGTCACTTCCCCTGAAAGGAATTCTAGACATGCGCAGTCAGAACACTCACCCCGATATAAATAAAAGTCCACAACACTATTCAACTTCCTCTTTCTTCCCTTTTGCCTGGTTTCGTCAACCAGGCAAGTTCGGCGTCCATAGCTCTTGGTTTGAAGACTTTTCCACGTGGACGACTGCTATCATGAACACACGGTTTTGCTGAGGCAAACACTCCCTTTCTATTTTCCTTTCTACGTGCGGGACGGCCATTTCTCGTCCTCGTCTTCATCCCTTTCTTTTCCACGCATGTAGTCGTCAACGCCAAGAATGAACACGTGTTACACCTAAACCATTTTTATTTTCAACAGAAAATAAACGACATGTTTATTCCATTCCGCAATTGAATTATTGTTTACTTCATTCCATTCGTTTCATTATTTTCTTTTGTAGCGAGTTAGGATATTTTATATCCTGGTCCGCAACATCATGCTATTCCTAGCTAGAATCCTCAATTGTCCAACTTAAGATTCCCAAATCGATTTTTTTTTTTGAAGATACTACACATTTCCTAACCTGAAGGCCAAGAAATATATTTTAGTTCGAGTTTTACATCAAATAAAAATTTCGGGCGCTTCTACAGAATTGGGACGAGATTTTGTAGTTGATTAAATGAAGTTTTCAGATAAAAAAAAAACAATGGTTTCAACTGATTTTTTTGTCAATTCTAATAAATTACAATGGTAGCTTCCAAATTATGCAGTCGAAATTATTTGAATATTACTGAATTATTAAATAAAACAACTTTAATCGTAGTAACAGGTGAACATTTGCCGCCATCTTGTTTAAACCATAACGGAAATTTATCTTCCTTTTGAGCTCTCCAGTGTTTTACGATCGTTTTCATCAAATTCTATTTTTTATTTTCTTTAATAAATGATTTTCTACCTGATCGATTTTCGTAATTTTTGGAGGAATACGTAGATACCATTGTAGTCATGTGAAATTCATTATTACGATTTCCGAAATTTCGTCCGAATAGTGTAGAAGCGCCAAATTTCAAATTGCATTTTCATCGATCGTGTGACCCCGTTTTTTTTTTGTTTTTTTTTAAGGAGGTGAAGTGTGATAACATAAAATTGCCTTAACGTATTAGGTGCTTGTTAAAATAGTTGACAGTTGTTTTTGTTTTGTTTTTTAGATATGTCGTTTTAAGCAAAAACAATATTATGTACTTAATTGTCATGTCGTTAATAGTAATATATCCAAAAATTAAGAAAATTTATCGAGTAGAAAAGCAACTGCTATTGTGTTTTTCGTAACAAAAAAAGTCTACCGCTATAGGTTACAAATGTCGATGTAATCTAAATTTTGCGTTTCGAGTTATGTTCACTGTGCGTGAACTCTTCACTGTCTGCTTTATAACTTCTAAGAAAAATGCAATTTTACCCAATTTTCCGTAAAAATTACTTTTTATTTATAAATAACTTTCTACTTGATGAATATTCGTAATTTTTGGATATATTACTATTTTCGACATGACAATAAATTAATTAATATTAATTTTGCTTATAACGACATACTTTTTTAAATCGATCTGTCGACTCTCGCGTATTATTATATAGATATTTTATGTTTTATTTCCACCCTAAAAAAAAAAAGAAAGAAAGAAAGAAAGAAAGAAACACGGAATAAAACTAACTACTTCAGCAAATGACCCCAATAAATAGGGTTATTCAGGAGGAGGGTGTGCAGTTCCCACGGTTACATTATCAATCCCTAACCTATGTTTGATTGTCAGCCGTTCAACCAAACCATGTTAACCGTCATGCAGACAGACACACAAAAGAACTAATTCTAGAAACGCTGAATAATGAATCATTTGTTTGAAAAACAAGGGCATACCTATAAACAGGCCTAGCGATGGCACTTATACATGACAGGTCCACGACCATTATTTTGGTTTTGTTTTCACTTAAGGGCGACAAGGAGCGCTTCTCGGTTGAAGAACACGGCAAAACGCCCGAAAGTATACTGCACCTCTATAAGGCCACCATTCGCTAGCAGTGTCAGAAGTCGCCATTAAAAATGCGTGGTCAAAGCTTGAATAATTAGACTTATCTTTCGAAGCTTATAACTACTTGAAAAATGTAATTTAAACCCTCATTTTTTTTTCAATAAAAGGAGCAAAGACCAAATTTAAAAATAATAACAGGTTTAATAGCAAAATATGTAATATTTGTTTTTTTTATCGGTTTTCTTTAAAAAGGATTTTAAGAAAATTAATGAATTTTAACTTACTTCGAATATAAATATATATAAATTTCAAAAAATCACTTACCTATAAAAAATACTAATCAATGGGTACTTCCATTCTTCATTGTTAAGAATTTATCCATATTTATATTTTATATTCCATGTACTTTTTAAATAAAATATATTTTTAAGCAAGGATTCAAATATACCGCGACTTTAAATTGTCATATCAGATGGTCACAGAGCGGGCGTGTCTCCCTTTCTTCGAGTTGAGAACTACTTATTATTATTGATCCGAGCTGAAATAATAGCGTTATTATTTAAAAAGCCATTCTTAACATGGGGAGGGGAGGGTGTTTTGTACCTATTCTGTACTTTAACCTTACAATTGAATAAAAAACATGTCATAAAACTTTAATTAAACTTGGAAATACGATTAAAAAATAGCACGGATTAGTAAGTGCATTAGCACCAAAATTATCTTCCTTTTGAATTCTTCTGTGTTTTGCGATTGTTTTCAGCGAATTCTGTTTTTTTTTATTTTCTTTAATAAATAATTTCCTACCTTATCGCTTTTCGTAATTTTTGGATATAATCATCTTAAAAATATGAGGAATACGTAGTTATGATTGTTTTCATGTGAAATTCGGTATTATGATTTTCGAAATTTCGTCCTAATAATGTAGAAGCGCCAAAAAATGAAATGGGAGTTATCGTCCTTCGTGCAAGCCAAAATAATGGATGTGACCCCCCCCCCGTCATAAATAAGTACTCTAGCGATCTAACATTTGGTTTGGTGCTTACTGAAAGTAAGATTTCCTGTCAGTCAGCAGCAATCTTTTTAGCTGTTAATACCTCGCTCTTATTGCTCAACAGAAATTTCATTAATTTCTGAAGGGAATCAATCTTATTTTTCATCATTATTAATAAAACAAAAATTTTTGGTTATCGTCAAGTATAGCACCCCCCCCCCGGCGCTTGTTGCAAGCCTGTTTGACTAAAATCAAACATCATAAAAAAAAAATGTATCTCATCCAGAATATTCCAAAAAATGGGGGACCTGAATGAGAATCTGCTCCTCCCCCTACAATTTTTTTTTTTCTGTTCATTTTTTTTTTTTTTTTTGCGATTTTTTTTTTTTTTCACTGGATTATTAAGTTTAGTAACTAAAAACTGAGCACCCCTTTTAAATGTCGAAATATCAACTTTTTTTTGCTTTTTTGTGAGATAATTTGGTATATTAGTGTCCAATCAATAATAATCCACTGAAAATATTGCAAAAACCGATCAGAAGAAATTATATAAGTAATTATAAAAAATTGCAAAAATCGATCAGAAAAAATTATATATATAATCATAAAAAATTGTTCAGGTCCGCTCAAAAATGTATTATTTACTACAAGCAGAACCTGTTAACCAGCGTTGCTCAGTGTTAGTATCTCCCCCATACAAAATTAAAGTACTTCTGTTGGTGTTTTTGTTATTGTAGCCCAACCAGCTTTCAAAATGGCCACCACCAACCTCTATATGTTAAGAATGGCTTTCGGAATAAACACCCTGTTTGTGAATAGGGGGGGCATTTTATGTATTTTTGACATATATTTCACAGCACATTAGGTTTCTGACGTAATAATGAAAAGTATCTAAATTACACTCCGGTATCTTTCAAATATACATAAAAGCAAACTACAATTATATTTTGGTTTGTGACCTACGTGGGTTTATAATTAGAAGCAAAACATTTAATATTAGTTATTTGCCTTGTGAGCTCACAGATGCAAAAAAAAAAAATGTTAAAAAAATTAAGCAACCCCCATGGAAAAGTGCAAATAGTATCTAGTACCATGTTGAAAAAAGTTACCGACAGTTCTAAGGCACAAACGCGGAACGCTAAGTGGAAAAGGAGGCAAAGAAAAAGTAAATATTTTTAGCGAATTGGCCATGACAAATTGTCACTTTAATTGGCTTTGAATTAACCCTTATAGCGTGTGAATGAATTAGTGACCTAAATAAAAGTGTAACACGGCTAATCTCTCTCTCTCTCTCTCTCTCTCTCTCTCTCTCTCTCCCTCTCCCACTCTCTGTATCGCTCTATATCTAACTGTTTCTTTCTTTCAATCTCTCTCTGTCTCTCTCTCCTTAATAGAGTAAACGAAATGTTATAATTTCAAAGCAAAGGAAAAGTAAAAAAAAAAAAAAGTCAATTGTTGTGTTTTACATTTTAGCTAAATAAATGAAGACATGAGTAAAAAGAAATATGTAAAAATAACGGAGATGGGAGTGAGTGGAATGAGAAGCAGTTTCACGTAGCTGTGTAATGTCTCTTATGTCTGTTGATGATGAATGAATATAATAACATCATGAATGGGTTAATTTGGAAAAGTCCAGAAAAACAATTAATAAGTAGTAAATGTAGAGCAAAAGGTTCTAAAGAAATGAATGGATATGTAAAAAAATGGCGGCATGTTTTAAAATGGCAAACCGTTCGTTTAATGGTGGAAGAAGCGAATAGTGGGATTTGAGAATGTTTACTTCTCAGCCAATCAGCTGGGGCAGATTTCGGTAAGGGAGAAATTATTATTTGTAAAGTGGTAAGAGTATGCGATGTGTATGAATTCAGTAGCCAGTTAATGATGGCATAGACACAAGAACGTAGGAAAAAAGTAGGAATTCATGCGGTGAAGAATGGGATCATAAGAGGATTTATAGAATAGGGGTAAAATTGGAACTACTTCCTCTGTAGGTTATAACGACGATGATGATGATGTCGCTCCTAGGATTAAATCTAATGTTTTAATATTACGAATTAATGTGTCTAAAATGTTGTTCAATAGTTAAGTAAGGTAATGGCTAATAGTGTAAACATAATAAATTTGTATGTGCCATCTGTTGTTGTAAACTTACGCTATTTTGGTCCAGAGGGGAAAAACTGCACCTCTTTTATTATATATAGGGATTAAGATTTATTGAAATTAAAAAAAAAAAAACTTTTTGTATTAAATAGTTCTATTTTTAATAATTTTTGATTTCGGTCATACAAGGCTTGCATCAGGGGTACTGTGCTTGATGATAACCAAAAATTTAAACTGTAATTTATACTACTACAATTCTTGAAACCAAAATTTGTTAGCCTCATAAAAAGTTTCATGCCGTAAACTTGTTGTAAGTTTATGTTTCATATAGATGCGTTTTTTATTCAAGAAATACCATTAATTTTTTTATTTATTTTTTTTTTAATAAAAAACGAAAATTTCAATGTGGGTTGAGATATTATAGTGTAGCAGGTGAGCTACATAGTGCAGGGTAATATAGGAGGATAGCTGTTGCCCATGCAACCCCCTCCCCTTCTCTGTGAAGCCAGAAGATCCAAGGGAAAGACAACTGTACACCTGTGGGACTCTCTTCTGTTTACCTGCTTTCCAGCTGATTACAGATATGGCCGTCTTCAAGTCCAATGTAAACAAGTTCTTGATGAGCCGTTCCCCTTAAAAATTTACCCTTCTAACGATTACTTTGCTATTGTCTTTTGTCCACTGTATACTCCTTAACCCTTATCCTCGAGTGGCCTCTGGGCCTTGATAAGTGGTGATTCCTATGTAAAAATAAATAAATAAGAATAATTACAGCTTGGCTTTAACTGTGTCACAGGAGTTGCCGGTGATGATTAGGGCTGTGACAACAGCATATTCTTTTCATTGTTTTGACTCTTGAGTATATATCCGACACAGTTAGACACAATTAATCAGCAGAGAACCATATCACTCTACATAAAAAACATATAAGGTATCAATGGATATATACCTGAGAATCAAAACAAGGAAAAGAATATGCTGTTGTCATAGCCCTAGTAATAACCATTATAAAGTCAAGCCATCTTAGGGACCCCATCTCCAGATTTTCTGTTGTTGTTTATTCCCTTAGCCTTTCCCCTGATGGGAAAATCCCGCAAGGAACCAAAGGTTTGGAATCTGAGTTGCCTTCTCCTAGGTGAGTTGGTCCTGGATATGACCTTAAACTATATCCGATGGTGAGGCCCCAGCTTGCGGGCTTTGGGGAGTGTGGAGCCACCCTTTAATTACCATTGCTCCCAGGTCCACTCTGACCCGGAGTGGTAGTACCTGTTAGGGTCCCAACTACGGGTTAAATAGAAACCGACTTGAAAACAACAAATATACTCTATTAAAAAAATTTTTCTTCAAAATCTTTGGATTCGACATTAAATAACCCGAAAAGGGTTGATATGCCGTAAAACAAAAACAACCAACCAACCAACCAACCAACCAACCTAGGTGAGTTATCATCTAAAGTTGATGAGCCCCACCTGCCCCAAGTGACTGGTTTTAAGGCGATGGATTGCTTTTGTCCCTTCTCCCAGTTTTGCCGCGCTTAGTAGCTAAACCATACAAGAAGCCAGGAGCCAGACTTGGTTGTCGGAGGTTATTTGAGACACGCATTGGTTGTAATCAACTTAGAAACCATGAATATATATGTAAGTTATATACGTATGTGAGTGTTTAGCAGCATATTTGTTTATCATGTTCTTGTTAGTGCATGTATAGATGTGCACACGTTGATAAAGCTGGTATGTGAGTCATTGGTTCCTTTTTTTTTGTGACTTGACCCCCTCTACCACCACCACCACCACCACTACCACGCCGGAGTTGGGGATGAGCAGGGGTACATTCTGGTGTCTTTGAGGTGCAGTTTGGTGAAGTCTAGTGAAAACTGATTTTGTTGTTCTGTTCTAATAGAAATTTTTAAGTTCGCACCGGCTTACTACTTTTGAATGTATGTGTCACGTTTTTCATTAGTTCAAATACTTTAAGTTAACACGTTCATGTTAAAACTTCTTTGTTTTGGGAGAGTGAGGAAGAAAGCGAGTGTAAACAATTATAGACATTTTCTTTTTTAGTGTTAATAGTATTAACGTTGCCATTAAGTCTACAGAAACACAGAAGAAAAAAAAAGAGAGGATAGGCTTTTTCTCACACAAGCGGACACGTCATAGTATTTAAATAAAACATCAATAATTTTTCCTGAATTCCATTTCAGAATAACAATTTCTTAAACCAATAATTTTAGACTTGTTTCAGTTTCTGTATTGATTTTTGTCTTTCCGAGAAACCAATTGTGCTTCATAGACACAGCTGTTTCCGAAAGCTCATTTATTTAATTTATTTGTTTTATTACTTTTTTTTTTACTCCAAACAAGGCATATTGCTATTTGAAAATACTACTATTTGGAATTGTGTTTAATAGAGAACTAGGGGTGGGGGGTTGAGCAGTGAAATCTCTGTTCGCATTACATTTAACCTTATGCCAGTTAGTCCAGCCAGAAAAGCAGGAAATGGAGGGAATTCCAAAGTTTACCAGTCCAAGGAAACAAACTATTAAAATAGAAGACTTCCAAGCATCAAAAGTGAAGAGGTGGGATTTTGGTGCTTGTCGGGTTAGTTGAGGACATATGCGTCAAGGGGGCACAAATGTTATAAATTCATCAGAGAAAATTCCATTAAAGTACCTGTAAAACAGGCACAGGGATGCAATATTGTGGCGATGGGACAGAGGTTGGAGTTTAGCTGATAGAGCAGGACTTATTAGATTTGAAACTCTTTTTTGGACACTGTCCAAGAATGAGAGACTAGTGATAGATGCACTAGCCAAGATATGGCAACAATACCCCATGCATGGACGAATTGTAGTTTTGCGAGAATATAGGATGCTTTCTGGTGTTAGTAACTTTCCAGCACGATAGAGGGAGTTCACTTTCTTTTCAGCAGCCTTGGCAATGTCCTCAATGTATTTGCTACAATTCATGTTGCCTGTGAATGTTAAGTTGATAAAAAATGTTTGTAAACAGGTTATTTTTGAATCATCAAAAATCAACAAATTATCAGGTTTTTGTGTCAGATCAAAGTTAGTATCTGTCCTGGTTGAACTCGGGAAGCTATCCATCCAGGCATTACCTTCTCCTTTAGGAGAGAGAGATTTGATTTATTGGATGATAATTTCTTCTCTTCTCTACAGTTCCTTTCTCACAGAAGAGCTATTGCTAGTCTTTCTCTACTCTATCGTTATTTCCAGGGTAAATGCTCGACTGAGCTCCAATCTCTAGATTCACCTCTTTCTGTAAAACATTCACTGCAAAAACTCGTCTAGCGACAGCCACTACCAAGTCAGCACGGGATATTTTTTTTTTTTTTTTACATGGTAGTCACCACTTATCAAGACCCAGAAGCCACTCGGGGATAAGGGTTATTGTGTGTACAGTAATCAATGGGATAGTATCATAGTAATAGTTAGTATTGGAGATTTGATAAAGTGTCATTACTTAAGGGGACGGTTCATCAGGAATTTGTTTGTGTTGGACTTGAAGACATCTAGGTTGAAGTCGGGGGAGGGGGGGAAACAGGCAAGCGGCAGAGAGTTCCACAGGCGTGCAGTTCTAAGAAAGAAGCTTTGTTCATGGAATCTACGTTTTGATTTAGGCACGGATAAAGAGTGGGGAATATTATTGGCAGTGGTTTCAGCTAGTCGGGTGTTTTTCGGGAAAGATTGGCGAGGGGGGGGGGCAGAGAATGGAGCTCAGACGAGCACTTGCCATGGAAATAACGATAAAACAGAGACAGGCTCGCAACGTCTCTTCTGTGGGAGAGGGGTTGCAGGGAAGAGAAAAGGGCATCCCCCACCAAGCCACAAAGTCTATTTTGTACTCTGTCAAGGCAGGATAGGCTGTTTTTAGCAGCTCCTGCCCAGATGTGGCATTGTGGCAACTGTACTCCATCCTTGGACGTACTTGGCTTTTATATAAATAGAGAATTGCATCATTAGTGAGATATCTTCTGGAGCGGTAGAAGGATCCCACCATTTTCCCAGCGATCTTGGCCACCGACTTGATGTATGTGTTCCATTTCAGATCAGGAGTAAAGGTCAAACCCAGAAGCTTATCAAAACATGGGACCTCCCCTAGACAAGAGCCATTCATTTCAATCGTTGCCAGATGGGGATCAGAGCGTTTATGATATAATGATAGGAGCTTGGTCTTGAATGCATTAAAGGTAACCAACCACCTCTTCCCCAACTGTACTACACGCTCAAGATCTGAGGAGAGAGAATCTGAGAGAACATTGTCACTAACGGCCTTTGATGTGTTGCCATAGATAGTCGTGTCATCAGCATAGATGTCAACGAATGATTTAAGTATGTGTTTTGGGAGATCATTGATGTAGATCAAGAAGAGAGTTGGGCCCAGGATGGACCACTGAGGGACTCCAGCATTAATACTGTGGGCCTCTAATTTCTGCCCATCAACCACTACTCTTATGAGCCTATCAGAGAGAAATGATTTAATGATTGAGCAAACATTTCCAGTTATACCGTAGCTGGAAATCTTGTGAAGTAGGCCTTTATGCTATACCTTATCAAAGGCCTTTGATATGTCAAGAGCAATTGCACTAGAAATGAAGCCCTTGTCGAGAGATTAGCTAATTCTATGAGATATAACCGTTAGCACGTCTGCTGTAGATCTAGCAGAACGGAAACCATATTGTGTGTCACTAAGGTTATTTCTGCTGAGGTGGTTGACTACTTCTCTATTTAATATGGATTCCAGCAATTTACTCATGACACACAGGAGACTTATTGGTCTGTATTGAGAGGGAGATGACTTATCACCTGATTTCTTAAATACAGGGCATACTGATGAGGTTTTCCAGGGTGTTGAAAATGGAAAGCACTTCTCCTTAAGGCAATGCTTAAACAGTTTGATAAGTATGGGGGCAAGTTCTGGTAGGAGCTTTTTCAGCACTATAACTGGAATGCTATCAGGGCCAGTTGCTTTACTGGAATCAAGGTTCTTGATTAGCTTGGCGACCTCACGCACAGATATTTGTATGTTATCTAGAATGTTGTGTGTTGTAGGAGGAAATACGGGGAGTTGATGGCCTTCGTCGCATAGGGTAGAATTTGCTGCAATGTTCTTGGCAAATAGTTTGGTCTTGTCGGATGCTGACAAGATGACCTCTGGTCCATTGATAATGGTTGGGATAGAACGTATACTTCTGTTCAGGATCCTGTTTGCTATTTGCCAGAACTGGTGTGAACCAAGCTGCTGCTCAGCTACTTTGGATTTAACGGATTGAGCATATAGCTCTCTTGCATTTTTTATTACTCTTTTACAATGGTTGCTGGCGGTCCTGAAACCAGCTTTAGTCTCAGTACATCTATTACCTTGGTAGCTATGGAAAAAGTGATTTCTGTGCGCGATGGCAGCAGCACATTCAGGGGAGAACCATGGCTGGCTGTTAGGTTTTTGTTGGAATTTTTTGGATGGTATGAATTGGTCTATGCCTACAAGTAACCATTCGGTCAGGTCTGATACTATAGAGGACACATACTTTTTAAACATGGAATGGAGAAGTAGATCAGATATGAATGTACGGAAGCTATCCCAGTCAGCCATAGAGTATCGGTATACAGTATGGTGGAGAGGTACGTCTGATGACTTATGTTTCATTTTTATCTTAACTGATACAATGGAGTGGTCGGAGGATCCCAGAGGAGATAGAACGGCACATGAGCATAGATCAGGGGAAGTGGAGAGAAAAAGGTCTAGAAGGCTTGCGTACTTTCCGGTAGTATCGGGCACACAGGTGGGCTCGCGAACAATCTGAGTGAGGTCATAGGCAATGGCAAAATCATGACAGAACCTCCCCTCATCATCAGTCTTATTTGAGCGAGTCAGCCATTCCACGTTATGGACATTGAAGTCACCGCAAATGTGAATGTTAGCCGCGGGATGAGCAGACAGGATGTGGTCAATTTTCTCCGATATACTCTTAAAGATAGTAACTCCGCTGTTGTGGGGGGCGATAGAGGGCAAATATAAATGCAGTGGTGTAAGCAAGTGCAACCCGGAAGCACATATAAGGCAAATTAGGGTCTTCTCTGGAGATATCCCTGCCACACGGGAAGCCATCTTTAATGTAGGCACATGCCCATGGTGATCTTGGGGGTCAGATTTAGATGTTAAGTTAGAATATCCTTTAATTATGAACTCATCTAGAGAGGCGGTCGGCCCTATTCCAGTTTCACTTAGAAAAAATATGTCCGGTTTCATCTCTTGTAATTGGGTTTCAACCTCTGGAAGGTTGGAACGTAGACCCCTGACATTGGAGAAGGAGACATGGTAGTAGGGATCTACGTTGGAGGATGGGGTTCTAGGTTTATTCGTGTTTTTTTTTTTTTTGGAGATATTTCATGTTGAGGATTTTGGGATTTGTGGAACAGGTCAGCATACTTGGTTAGAGCAGCATGCTAATTAGCACTTTCACCAACATAAATGATTGTTAGTACTTTTACCAACATAAATGATTGTTAGTACTTTTACCGACATAAATGATTGTTAGTACTTTTACCAACATAAATGATTGTTAGTACTTTTACCAACATAAATGATTGTTAGTACTTTTACCAACATAAATGATTGTTAGTACTTTTACCAACATAAATGATTGTTAGTACTTTTACCAACATAAATGATTGTTAGTACTTTTACCAACATAAATGATTGTTAGTACTTTTACCAACATAAATGATTGTTAGTACTTTTACCAACATAAATGATTGTTAGTACTTTTACCAACATAAATGATTGTTAGTACTTTTACCAACATAAATGATTGTTAGTACTTTTACCAACATAAATGATTGTTAGTACTTTTACCAACATAAATGATTGTTAGTACTTTTACCAACATAAATGATTGTTAGTACTTTTACCAACATAAACGATTGTTAGTACTTTTACCAACATAAACGATTGTTAGTACTTTTACCAACATAAACGATTGTTAGTACTTTTACCAACATAAACGATTGTTAGTACTTTTACCAACATAAACGATTGTTAGTACTTTTACCAACATAAACGATTGTTAGTACTTTTACCAACATAAATGATTGTTAGTACTTTTACCGACATAAATGATTGTTAGTACTTTTACCAACATAAATGATTAAGAAAATGCAGTTAGGAAATTAATTCCAAACAATTCATTTTTATTATTTTGATGCACCTACCCATTTGTGACCTATTTGTGTTAATTCTTATATATATAAAGTGACTTTTTCTGTCTGTCTAGCTGAAAAAAGGTCTCTACCAAACTCCTGTCAATTTTTAGTCTTGAAACTTGATATATAGGGGATTTGAATCTGTGGAACAAATCCGATTTAGTCTTTAGCCATTAAACATAGCTGCTAAGGGGTTAAAAGTTTTTATTTTTTAAATTGGAACTTGGCAGGCATAAGTCGGCTTAAAGTACTCTTGTACGTATATGCAAATATACATTTATACATTGAAGTCAGTACATTTTAACGTTTTATCATTTTTCACTTCCTTTTCAAATAAAAGGCGAACCCTTGTTTTTAACCAAATAACCTGTGTCTGTCATTCTTCTTTGCCTTTTTTCTGTTTACTTTTTGCCCGTGTCTACCTTATTAGTTGTTGGGTCGATTAAATTGATACCATACATTTAGGTCAATCAGCAACACTCTCCTTATTAAACTATTTTTGTGGTGTAAAAGAAAAATTTAATAGAACGTTAGGGTTTGTATGTACACATAGATTCGAAAAAGTTGTAAAAAAAAACAAATAAATGTTATCAAAGGCAAGATACGTTACTTTTCTACCAAACTGGATATATTTTTCGTGTTTTTATTCAATATAACAAGTTTATTCAGCTCGAAAAACATACAGTGTTTACCGATGTATTGGAAAATTCAAGATGGCGCCTGACTCTCTCTTTAACACGGTAAGTTTGGGAGAATGTGTTATAAATAAAAAACTAAACAAAATACTGTTAAAAACTCGCTCAATATATGTTACCGTGACATAGGTTGACATATATTCGGCAGCTTTTTAACAGTATTTTGTCTAGTTTTTTTTATTTATATCTTTTCTCAAACTTACCGTGTTAAAGTGAGTTAGACGCCATCTTGAATTGTCCAATACATCGGTAAACACTGTATGTTTTTCAAGCTGAATAAAACATGTTACATTTAATAAAAACACAAAAAAATATATCCAGTTAGGTAGAAAAGTAACTTATCTTGCCTTTGATAACACTTATTTGTTATATATTTGGGGGGGGGGTTGACAACTTTTTCGAATCTATGTGTACAGTAATACAAATCCGAACGTTATAATTTAAAAATGATCCCCCACGTTAAAAGTCATTGAGTCATTAAATAAACTTTAAAAAAAAAAAAATCCTGCTAAAAGTTAAGTCTGTCATCGACGGTAATGATCTTACGGCAGGGGGAAAGCCTGTTCAGGTCCGCCATGGTATCCACGTAATTGTCATGTTGTAAATAGTAACATATCCCAAAATTACGGAAACCGATGAGGTAGAAAAATAATTATACGTGAAAAGCAGTTCCAATAAGGGTAAAAATAGTTCGATAAAGTTACATGCTGAGTCGGACATATTGAGTCACGTGACATTAGTCAAAAGGGAAGAAACTATGTAACAGACAGAATTTATTCAGAAAATAAAAATAAACGGGTTTGTATTACTGTACACATAGATTCGAAAAAGTTGTCAAAAAACAAATATATAACAAATAAATGTTATCAAAATCAAGATAAGTTACTTTTCTACCAAACTTTTTCGAATCTATGTGTACAGGAATACAAACCCAAATAAACATAACATGTATACATAATTTGTGAATTAAATTTTTTTTTAACTATTTCAACTTTTATTTTAATTTTTTAAATAAAAAAAATAACTGATTGTATTTTAATATTAGATTCCTGAGAAATTGAAAACTTAATTACCTCCCTTGTTAACTCTCCAATTCGAATCGGATGATTTTGACACCCAATCGCTAAAATTTACAAATGTCTTTTTTTTCATGATTAATTTTTTTTTTTTTTTGTAATTGTTGGATATGTTACTATTTGCGACATGACAATTACATAGGTGCTATTAAATAGGGACTATTTATTTTACTTGAAATTTTTTTGTTATTTAAATATAGAAACACACACCCTTTTTATATTAGGTATTTTAACGCAAATAGGTCACAAATATAAAGTTATGCCGAAAGCATGAAATAACAAAGAAATTGACGCTTCTACACTAGTAGGACGAAATTTCCGAAATTCTAATAATGATTTTCACATGAAAACAATGGTATCTACGTATTCCTCGTATTTTTAAGATGATTATATCCAAAAATTACGAAAATCGATGAGGTAGAAAATTATTTAAAGAAAATAAATTTTATGAAAACGATCGTAAGACACAGCAGAGTTGAAAAGGGAGGTAATTTTCAGTTCCATTTAAACAAGATGGCGAAAATTTTTCACCTACTAACACGATTAAAGTTGATTTTTTTTTTGTTGTTGTTAATAATTCAGTAATATTAAGGGGGTTTGTATTACTGTACACATAGATTCGAAAAAGTGGTCAAAAAACAAATATATAACAAATAAATGTTATCAAAGGCAAGATAAGTTACTTTTCTACCTAACTGGATATATTTTTCGTGTTTTTATTCAATGTAACATGCTTATTCAGCTCGAAAAGCATACAGTGTTTATCGATGTATTGGAAAATTCAAAATGGCGCCCGACACTCTCTTTAACACGGTAAGTTCAGGAAAAGATGTTATAAATAATAAACTAGACAAAATGCTGTTAGAAATTCGCTCATTATATGTTACCGTGACATAAGTTGACATATATTCGGCGTTTTTTTAATAGTATTTTGTCTAGTTTATTATTTATAACACCTTTTCCCAAACTTACCATGTTAAAGAGAGTGTTGGGCGCCATTTTGAATTTTCCAATACATCGGTAAACACTGCATGTTTTTCGAGCTGAATAAACATGTTACATTGAATAAAAACACAAAAAATATATCCAGTTAGGTAGAAAAGTAACTTATCTTGCCTTTGATAACATTTATTTGTTATATATTTGTTTTTTGACCACTTTTTCGAATCTATGTGTACAGTAATACAAACCCATATTAAGGTAATTTCGACTGCATAATTTGGTAGCTACCATTGTAATTTATTAGCATTGACAAAAAATCAGTAGAAAAGAAACCATTGTTTTGTTTTTTTTTTATTTGAAAACTCCATTTATCGACTATAAAATTTCGTCCCAATAGTATAGAAGCGCCAAAAATTAAACTAGATAATGACTACTTCCGGAAATAACTAATTATTATGTGCCTCAGCGTAATGTAAACACCCCCAACCTTCCCATGTTAAGAACAACTTTCGGAATAAACATCCCCCCCCCCAACCTTGAAAGTCGTTCTTAACATGGACAGGTTGGGGTGGTTATACTACGCTGGGTCGCTGCTGGGGTACATAGTAATTAGTTCTTTCCGGAAGTAATCATTATCTAGTTTAATTTTTTTAACATTTATTTCATGCTTCGGTCATAGTTTGAAATACTGATTTCTCCCTCTTATTTTGAGGACAGGTGTCCGAAAAAAAAATGGCGTCTCCATTTTCGGCGATAAACTGTAATAGTACCGTTGTGGCGATTAGACGAGTATTTGTTGCGAATGTTTTGAA
The DNA here is from genome assembly GCF_053919585.1 of Euprymna scolopes. Taxonomy (NCBI): domain Eukaryota; kingdom Metazoa; phylum Mollusca; class Cephalopoda; order Sepiida; family Sepiolidae; genus Euprymna; species Euprymna scolopes. The sequence continues at coordinate 32,691,486 of NC_136512.1, read as the reverse complement.
GGGGGCAGAATCGTAGATTGAAGCTCAGTCGAGCATCTGTCATGAAAATAACCATAGATTTACGCACGTGCGCAGTATGTTGATTTGTTTCCAGCAGCGTTATAAGTAAAGGCACGGAATGTAAGATTTCGAAGGAATGTCGAAGTCACCGGCCGTTTTAATAAGAACAGTGGACACAGTTCCACACACACACACACACACACACACACACACACACACACACACACACACACATTCTTAAGCTGGTTTAAAACAGTTCACGTGTCTCTAAAAACGAACGCCTGTTGAGCACACCCGCACGTGTCCTTCCCCTTCTCTTTGTGTCGCATTCTATTTTTTTCACCCTCTCTTTATTTACATACCGTTATCTTCACCCCCTTCCTCCTTACACATTCTCAAATCCACCTCCAACCACCCTGTCCTCATCATCCGATCTTCTCGTTTACATAGGACTGAACCATTTCAGAATGAGGGGGTAGCAACATGCTAACATCGCATATGTAGATAGGGAAGGAGAGAAAAACTTTGATTAGCTCATTAAGTGCCCCTTTTGTTAACATACATAACGCACACTAACAGCGTGACCATATTACGGTAGCCACGCTAACAAACACATTCACAGACACGCACACACACACGCACTGGTGTATGAAAATAAATTTCTGACAATTAAGTTACACATGAACGCTTACTGAAATGGAAATTATTACACTAATTCAGCCTGACGATTTCCTTTGAGAATAAAACCTGAATGTTTCTCAGTAGCTTACTTGCGATAAATATATTTTATATATTTTATGTGAGGGAATGAGCCTGTTACCATGTATAAATTTTCACACATACACTATATATATGTCTGTGTGTGTGTGTGTGTGTATATTTATAAGAGTATATATGTGTGTGTGTGTATTTATAAGAGTATAAATATATGTGTGTATATTTATAAGAGTATATATATATGTGTGTGTATATTTATAAGAGTATATATATGTGTGTGTGTGTATTTATAAGAGTATATATGTGTGTGTGTATATTCATAAGAGTATATATATGTGTGTGTGTGTGTATATTTATAAGAGTATATATATATGTGTGTGTATATTTATAAGACTATATATATATGTGTATATTTATAAGAGTATATATATGTGTGTGTGTGTATATTTATAAGAGTATATATATATGTGTGTGTATATTTATAAGACTATATATATATGTGTATATTTATAAGAGTATATATATGTGTGTGTGTGTATATTTATAAGAGTATATATATGTGTATGTGTACATATGTGTGTGTGTATATTTGTAAGAATATATATTTGTATATATATGTGTGTGTATATTTGTAAGAGTATATATATGTGTCTATGTATGTATGCATATATACATATATGTTATTTATTTGTTTTTGTTTTTTTTGTTTGTTTTGTTTTGTTTTTTTTGTTTTTTTGAATACGCTTTGAACGAATTCGATTATTTATACGAAAGTGCATTTTTACCTAAATGCGAGTTGGGAATAATTTTCCCTTTGACCAATTGGGGGAGCGGCATATGTATTGTTTTTAAAATATAATTATTCACTGGCACGTGTTTCGTCGTCTACGACTCACCAGAGTGGCTGAATCTAGCGATGGTAACCGTGGTAAGAAATGTAAACCTCTACCACTAGGTTATCTTGCGCGACTGTATATATATATATATATATATATATATATATATATATATAATATAAAGCTGTGTGTGTGTCTGGTCACGAATAGGCTCCTATATGGTTGACTATTATAGAAAACTGATCACATATAATGATAGAAGATGTATCGAGACACAGGAATGGGTATGTTTGATCTGGCATAATGATGATTCATTAAAATTGTGGGGTCTGCGTACGCGCCTGGTCCACAAAGTATGGAAATAAAAAATTTAAAAATTAAAAAAAAAACGTTTATACGTGATTTTGATATAGATGTACATAAGAATACTTTTATAAGTATGTTTTGATTTAAATAGGGATGGTATAATAAAATTGGGGGGTCTGCGTTTGCGCCTGGCCTCCAAAGAATGGAAATAGGCACAAACTTTAATAAAGACTTTTCATATCTATCTGCGTAAGTATACTTTAATAATTATGTTTCAGTTTGAAGAAATATGGTATAATAAAATTATGAGGTGTTCGTTCGCGCCTGACCTCCATAGAATGGAAATATATCACAAAGTTTAACAAGGTTTTTTAATATAGATCCACAGAATATTGTGATAAGTGTTTCAATGTGAACAGGTATGGTATAATAAATTATGGGGTTTATCTATTTTATTTTTACTTTCATCATATTTTGCTTTGGTTTTGATACCCCCAAATTCGAAGCTATCTCTTTACAACCCTTCCTTTTCATAACCTATCATACTTTCATAAATTAGAGTCCATTTTCTGTAGGCTGTTTCTGAACCCAGTCAACGACGGGTACTTTTGCTAGTATATATATATATATATATATATATGTATATATATATATATATATATATATATATATATATATATATATATATATATATATATATATATATATGAGAGATTAAAAAAGTCAAAAGCAATGCAGAAAAACTGTTAACCTGAAATGAAAAACAAAACAAACAGATGGGGTGACGGATCAGCAATTATGAGGTACCGTCAATAAGTATATATATATATATATATATATATATATATATATATATATATTCAAGCAAATGTTATTAACTGCAACGGAGACACTTTGCTCTATGATTCTTTTTATTAATTTTTAGATTTTCCGTATAATCTTTTCATATCAAAATCAAAAATATTAATAAAAGTTCCAAATAAAAGTGGGTTAAAGGGTTCTAATATATGACGCTTCAAGAATTTTTACTTTTTTAATATTACTAGCATTTCAGCCCGGCGTTGCCAGGGTGTTTGGATGTGTATGTTGAGCATAAAAAAAGCTGTCAATTTTTTTAACTTTGACCCATATTATGACCCCTCAACATTTATCGTTTTGGGTTCGAATCAAGTTATTAAGTTTGATCCATGTCCAAGGAACCTATATCTAAAATTTCAAGTGTTTAGACCTAAAATTGTCGGAGGAGTTTGGTAGAGTTCTCAAAGGTCCAATCGTTGAACTTTGACCCTTTAACAGACAAATTTCTGGTCGAACACGGATTACAAAGATTTTCCCAAATCTCAGTACCCTGTTTATCAAATTTAGAGCCTGTAAACTGAAAATTGACAGAGTTATTGCATAGGAAAATGTACACACACAAACACATTCACTTTTATAGATTAAACAAAAATATATATGTATACATAAATATATATGGAAAAAATTTTGTGTTTACTGTAAACTTTTTACGCAAATATTATGCAAGTATAAATCATGTAGAATATCTGCATGAATATAATTACACATAACAATTAACTAAAGATGATCATCCCATAAGAAAGCCAAAAAAGAACTAATAGGGAATTAATTAAAATGAATGTTTAAAAGAATATGCAAATTAGCTAGATCTTTTGCTAGTGAATGCAATTCCACAACCTATATATAAGAAAATTGTATTTTCTTTTAAAATAAATAGAAAATAGGCTTGCCTTTTTTCTGTTGTTCTTGGCCTTCGGGCCAGGAGTGCCTAATTTGTTCGGTGGGGGAGCAAATAAATACCCTCTTGTTCTTGGCCTTCAGGTAGGGATCAAAGTGTAGTATCTGTTCCGGCAGATACTACAAGCAAAGACCATATGTGGGGCAACCCCACATATAAGACCTTAGTCAATGTAGGGGCAACCCTTCATACCAATTGTCACTATCCAGCTCCCATTTCCCAACCATCGGGAGCTGGTCCCCTTTTCCCTCCCCCTTCCCTCTCTCTCCTCATTAAAAACGGCCTTGTGCCTAATTTGCTCAGTGGAGAAGCAAATAAATACATACTGCAAGCAAAGACCATATGCAGGGGCACCCCACATATAAGACCTTGGTCAATGTAGAGGCAACCCTTCATACCAATTGTCACTATCCAGCTCCCCTACTCCCCGGGGAGTTGGTCCCCATTTCCCGTTCACTCCTCACATAAAAAAATCGGCCTTGTGCCTAATTTGCTCGGTGGGGGAGCAAATAAATACCTTGCCTTTTTTCTGTTGTCCTTGGCCATCGGGCCGGGATCAAAGTGTAGTATCTGTTCTGCAGATGCTGCACTTAAGGTAATTCGTCCAAGTCAATGGAGGGGAAACTCTCTATACTGGAACAATTACTATTTTTGGACCCAACCAGAGTGCTCATTTTGCCTTTTTTTCGGGGAGCTGGTTTAACCCCACATAAAAAACAACCCCGTGTCACATTTTGCTTTGGTGGGAAAGCAAATAAATACTAATAGAAAAAAGGGTTTTCAATATGAATGTCAATACACACATAAGAAAAACGAATTTATAGGAGTATAGATTTTCATGTTGTATAATTTTCATGTTGTATAATTTTCATGTTGTATAATTTTCATGTTGTATAATTTTCATGTTGTATAATTTTCATGTTGTATAATTTTTATGTTGTATAATTTTCATGTTGTATAATTTTCATGTTGTATAATTTTCATGTTGTATAATTTTCATGTTGTATAATTTTCATGTTGTATAATTTTCATGTTGTATAATTTTCATGTTGTATAATTTTCATGTTGTATAATTTTCATGTTGTATAATTTTCATGTTGTATAATTTTCATGTTGTATAATTTTCATGTTGTATAATTTTCATGTTGTATAATTTTCATGTTGTATAATTTTCATGTTGTATAATTTTCATGTTGTATAATTTTCATGTTGTATAATTTTCATGTTGTATAATTTTCATGTTGTATAATTTTCATGTTGTATAATTTTCATGTTGTATAATTTTCATGTTGTATAATTTTTATGTTGTATAATTTTCATGTTGTATAATTTTTATGTTGTCAACGAGGACCTTTCTAAGATTGGAGGGCGACAGTTATGTTCTCTTAGCAACTGTTTCTATATAGCACTAGTATCATTTAGATTTATGGTTATTCGCCAGGACAACGTTGTCGTTGTATGCCCAATGTATGTATTATTTTCGGAGTTACATTCTCCCATAGAGCATTTGAATTTATACACTACATTGGTTTGTTCCAATGTTTTTATAGCCGGTGAGGAGTTGTTTCTAACCACAAGGTTTTGTGTTCTAAACTTCTTATAGTAGATAATAAATTTAATTTTAGAATTACTGTCAATAGGCGTCAAGTATCTACGTACAATATTTTTAATTGCATTTTCTTCGATTCTGAAGTTAGGTGTCATTTGATTTTGATAAAATATATTAATGGAGTTTGCATGGCGGTGTTGGCTAATAAGGGATTGTAGTATTCGTTTTATTTGTTCATAAAACAAAGTGTCTCCATTGCATTTAATAATATTTGCTTCAATGAAAAAATAAAAGCCAAGTACATCCAAGGATGGAGTACTGTTGCCACATCTGGGCAGGAGCTGCTAAAAACAGCCTATCCTGCCTTGACAGATTACAAAATAGGCTTCGTGGCTTAGTGGGGATGCCCTTTTCTCTTCCCTGCAGCCCCTCTCCCACAGGAGAGACGTTGCGAGCCTGTCTTTGTTTTATCGTTACTTCCATGGCAAGTGCTCGCCTGAGCTCCAATCTCTCATCCCCCCCTCGCCAATCTTTCACGAGGAGCACCCGTCTAGCTGAAACCACTGTCAAAAATTTCTGTGCCAAAACCAATTTTATTTTTTATGAAATCAAAACATTAAAAAAAGAAATTCCAAGGATGGAATACTGTTGCCATATCTGGGCAGGAGCTGCTAAAAACAGCCTATCCTGCCTTGACAGAGTACAAAATAGACTTCGTGGCTTAGTGGGGGATGCCCTTTTCTCTACCCTGCAACCTCTCTCCCACAGAAGAGACGTTGCGAGCCTATCCTTGTTTTATCGTTATTTCCATGGCAGGTGCTCGTCTGAACTCCAATCTCTGGTCCTCCCTCGCCAATCTTTCACGAAAAACACCCGTCTAGCTGAATCCACTGTCAAAAGTTTCCCCCACTCTTTATCTGTGCCAAAACCAAAACGTAGATTCCATGAACAAAACATCTTTCTTAGAAGTACACGCCTGTGGAACTCTGTTCCATCTGCCTGTTTCCCACCTGACTACAACCTGGATGTCTTCAAGTCCAACATAAACAAATTCTTGATGAACCACCCCCTTAAGTAAGACGCTTTATCAAATCTCAACACTGACGTACTGTACATGCGATAACCCTTATCCCCGAGTGGCTTCCAGGCCTTGATAAGTGGCGACCACCTTGTTAAAAAAAATAAAAATATACCAATTTCATATATATATATATATATATATATATATATATATACTAGTGATGGGACGATTCTAATATTTTCCCCGGTTCCAATACAATTACCGATTCCGATTCTTTATAAACTCTAAATAGTTGGAGTAGTTTGTTTTTTTTCACAATTATCGTAAAAACATGTTAAATGTTCAGATATTTTCTGAAGGGTAAAAAATACACTTGTAAGCGATGATCTATAGATTTTAGTTTTACTGATGGTTAAAAATCAATAAATATTATTTTATCATTATTACCAGCAGTGAAAGATTTTGTTAAAAGCATTAAATGAAAGCAGAATTAAATTTAAAAAATTTTAAAAATTAAAAGAACCGTTTATTGGCATCAGAAAGTAGGTTCTAATTTTTTCGATACCGATTCTGATACTCCTAAAAGTTTTGAATTTCTGATTTCGATTAATCGTCCCAACATTAATATATACTGTGTCAATCGCTTTATTGCAGATTAGTAAAATATAAATTTTTCACTAAATATACATCACAACAAAATGAAAATTATATCATCAAACGACTTCTTTTATTTAAATTCATACGATATTCACAAAGTTATGACATTTTATTCTTTATCAAAGAATTTCCACTGTCCATCGCCTTATTGCAGATTTATTAAAATGTTATTTTATGGCAAAAATACAATGTCTTACCTTGCAAACTTTACTTTTTATTATATTTTTCTGCCAAAGAATAATAAACAAAAACATATCCTGGGTATGAGCCTCATATAAATTAATTATTTATCGACATATCCACCATTTTTTTTTTTTTAATCACTTAAAACAACCTTTTGTCCCCCTGAGGAAGTCAATTCTTTGATCTTAAAAGGAGTGATGGCTCTAGCAACATCAACTATATTCCTCTACAAGTAAATTGCTCTCCTCCCTCATAAACTCTTCCTTTTAATATTGGCCAGAGATATTCAATGGAGTTAAGGTCTTGAGAACACGGTGGTCAGGTCATGAGTTCCCCCCAACGAATTCCATAGATCCAAGGAAGGATGCAGTCGCCCCAAACATTGTCGCATATAAAAATCATTTGAAAGCGACGTGACAATGGTAGGTCATCTAGCCATGTCGACAAATGATTATCTAAAAAGGCCGTGTACGCATTGCTGGTAAGCTTTACACCCTCTGGCGCTCAGAATGGTCCAACCAACTTATCTCCAATGATTCCCAGCCAAAACACATTGCCTCCACCTCCTTGTTGGTGATGAACTCTGTAACTGGTCGGAGTTCCATTCGAGTTTCAAACTTTGGTCCATCTATCCGGACCGTCAAGGGCCTCATTCCTTAATAGGACCTGTTGGAAATCCATTTTCATGTAATTCTGTGTCCAAGCCATTCGTTTTTTTTTTCCGTATGTTATTTGCTCAATGGGGTCATTGGAAGAGGTTTGATATTCCTTGCAATCTCATTCAACACATTGTATCGAGCACCTGGATCTTGGAGCGATTCCAGCTTTTGCAAAAACGAAAGCACTGATGCTGTTTGTTTCGGTTGACTTCCCTACGAATTTTCTGAATATCACGATCTAAAAGGTTTCTCCTGGTGCCCTTATTTTTCTGGATTTGGTGTTCAGGTTGTTCAAGAATGCAGCCAAGGTCTTTGAATCCCATTCCAGCTCTGTAGCTAAATTTTTGATGGAAAACCCTTCTTTGAGTCCAGCAACTATCCTTTGCTTTTCGATAACTTTTATTCGGCTGATTTTTTTGATTTTTTTTATTTTATTTTTTCTTTTGGCATTGTAAGAGATCTGCAATAAAGCGAT
>NC_136512.1:32645827-32678327 GCF_053919585.1 Euprymna scolopes | reverse complement strand
AGTCTATTTCTGTGTAGCTAACTTGCTGTAAATATATTTTTACACTAGTAAGTACTAAGCTCTACTCGCGTATTGCGTGCTGTTGAAGCAAACTGAAAATATATACATTTGTCTTCTCACACACACACACACACACACACACACACACACACACACACACACACACACACTCGTAAATTCGGGCGAATAATAATGAAATAGGTTCCATAACTGTACAAATTAAAAGAAAATAATTTCCTTGTTTGCCTAGCGGTGAAATAATGTGCTCTTGTTGTTACCCCCTTTCGTTTCTGTCGAAATGGATTCGCCCGTGAATAACGCGATTCTTTTTCTTTGTCGCCGTTTTCCCCTCCTCTTCTCTTTTTTTCTTTCTCCATCCTCCTACTTCTTTCGTATCTGCATCCTCTTCTACCTCCCTCACCTTGCGTCGGTTTCTCGCACTTGAGCCGGGGACGTGGTCGCAATCGGGGGTGTGTTTGTATATCAGATACACTTTTTTTTTTACTACTAACTGGTCTTTTTTTTTTCTTTTTTTCTTCCACCTCCCCTTTTCATCTCTATCCCCTCACAGAAAAACGTGAAAAAAAAAAAAAATCATTTCTCGAGTTATTATTTTTTTTCTTCTTCTAAATAACATCTCTGATTAACAAAAGAGGAACCCGTATTTCATTTACTGTTGATACGCACAATTTTTTTTTTTTTTAATTCGGTTTTCCTTTTTTAAACATTGTTTTTCAAATATATCCTAACACTCATCGCAAAAAAAAAAAAAAAAAAAAAAAATACGATTTCCATATTTCTTTTTTTGGGCCAACTACTGCGTGTGTTGCAGTTTTCTACTCGACGCTTCTCGGGCAACAACAACAACAACAGCAAAAAGAAACGGAACTTTAAAATACAAAAAAACAAACAAACGAAAAAAAACGGACAAATAAAAACACGCTCCGTTTCAACCTCATTAAAGGATTATCATTTTTATCAAAAAGGATTTCAATTCAAACTATTCAACGTCTTCATTTTTTTTTTTTTTTTTTAAGAATTTATTTTTATTACCAAAATTCTTTTCCGCTGCCTTAAAACTCGGACGCACACAGATCGACGCTCGAATAGTTGCGACACATACCGTTCGTTGGCATATACAAAAAATATTTATATAAATTGAAAAGACTGAACAACTTTTTATTTATTCACAAGAACAACTATTCATTTAAAAAGCAGTCGAAATTCCGTAATCCAAAAAAAAAAAAAAAAAGATAAAAAATACACCGATAAAGAGATATATATATATTTTTTTAGTTTAAAAAAAAAACGGACTTTTTTGTATTAAAATCAATATTTTATGACCGTATTTTTATTTTTAATCGATATAAACATCTATTTAAAAACTAAATAAATAAATCCATTTTTTCTTTCTTTTTTGTATCTAGAATCCACCCCAACTATAACTCCCCCTTCTTAGATTCTATTTCAATCCGTTCTTTGCCGGCAAATGTAGTTTTCTTTTCTCGTTTTCTTTCGAATTAAATATATATTTAAAAAAAGTCCCTTATTCTAAAAAAAAAATTAAATTTCGCAACGTTGAAGATTTCATTATAATTTTGTATTTTAGATATCTAATCCCAAAAGAAGAAAAAAAAAAATGCGAAAAATGTGAATATTTGTTTCGCCTTAGGAAAAATTGTAATCTGATATTTCGCGGAGTAGAATTAACTAAATAAAAAAATAAAATTTCCTTCAGGGCGTTCTCCGTGGCGATTAATAATGTTGGTCCGAATAAAAGAAAACAAATTAATTATTAGGTTAAAATAAATAAATAGTTTTTATGGAGCGTGTTAATAGTAATATTAGTAGTAGTTTTAGCATTATAAATAATAAAAATAATAATATTCTCCAAGACAAACGTTATTTTAATTTAAATTTATTAAATCGAGGGAGATTTCTAACATTTTTTTGGTACCATTCTTTAGATAATGCTCATTTCTGTCCTTGTGTTTGTTTATGAATTCAATTTAACGGTTTTATTTTCGACTACGCTTGCCCTAGTTCTCGTGGTTTCCCGAGGGGCTCCATTAAAAATATTTTTCAAGCCTTGGGAACGTTGGAATTACTCTGGAGTAGTTAATTTCAAGAAAGATCCGATAGCTTGCACATCTATTTCTTCATCCGCCGAATACTTCCCTGCTGTCGAGGAAAGCAACGGAATTGTCCATCGTCCTCAAAATACCACTACCAGTCCGCGGGACTCTTTTGCTAAGAATCGTTCGTCTGCGAATAATAAAAGCGAAAAGGATACAAAGATGTTAGTGGAAAACATTCTGATTCAAGAGTCGATGCTTTACGGCAAGATTCGTCCGAAAAAAGATGGGACCAACCCCGATCCGTCGTTGGAATTTACCGGAAGTCTTCCATCGATTATTATCGATACGGATATTGGGGAAAGCTTTCTCGTAGAGCAGCTGAACAATCTCGCTTCCATGATGGGAGAGGATGCCGGTTGGTTGCACCGTATCTCTCCGCAAACATTAGCAACAGATGATGATGATGACGACGATAATGGTGATGAAGCGGACGACGAAGATGAGGAAGAATTAATATCGGAGCACAGCTCCCCGGAAGCTGAATGTTTCCCCTCCATATTTACATCGTCGTCATCCGAGTCTTTGCTAAGTTCGAGCTTTTCCATGACCTCCCTCCAGTTGTCGAAGTCCTCCACTTCTTTGGACGAACAACCCGAAACCACATCTTTTCCCAAAGACGAGCTCCCGAAAAACAAGGGAGCCGAGAGCAAGGAAGAAAAAGGATACAGGTGCTACCTCCCGTCTATGTGCCCCGACTGCAAGGTCGAAACAGGTGCTACCCGTAATTTGCTAAATGGTCACCTCTGTGCCGATGAAAACAATCGCCTGCCCGATCTTAACGAACTGTTACAACACTGTTATCCTCACGATCCTTATTATTACTATCGCCATAATTGCCAACAGAAATTCCATAGCAACCACAGCCATCCACGTGCTCATCACATCGCTAACCATGAAACTGTTGAAGGGTTCAATCCCAAATCGGCCCCTTCGCTTTCAGCCACATCTGTTCATCACCACAAACATAAAAGGCAGCACAGTACGAAATGTTCAAATTCGACAACCACGCCTTCAAAACAGAACCCCAGTCGCCATTCTCCATCACAAAGAGACAAGAAATCTAAGAAAGTACGGAACCCGTTAAAGAAAATTAATAAAACGGTAAGTATCGATTATATTAATTTGGTATTGGTCCTTTGGGGTATTTCTATTTAGCGAAGAAAGATGAAAAAAAAATATAAATAAATAAAAATAAAAAATAAAACAAATATGCAGCAAATTTCAAAGCAAATGCTCGACTGATCTCCAATCTGTGCCTCTCCCCTGTCAAACTTTCACAAACAAAAACCTCGACTAGCTCTACACCATATACGATTTCCTCTACTCTCTATCTGTGTTTAGATCTAAAACACAGATTCCATGAACAAAACTTCTTTCCCAGAACTGCCCGTCTGTGGCACATTGCTCCCCTGGCCTGCTTCCTGGTTGAATACAACATGGTAGCCTTTATTATGCATTTGTCTGCCTCTACTGTGGGCTCTCCAAATGTTCCAACTGAAAACCAAAAAAGTTGTACCTGTGCACAAGTGCCGAAAAATCTTAATGATGTATTCGTCAGTTCGTCACAGAACGAAGATATCATATTCCAAAAATCACGTAAATTGATCAAGTATTTTTTGATTTGAGAAAACCAAATTTTATGACTAAACGAGACAGAGTTTTGAATGGCCATGTTAAACAAATGAGACAACTGAATTCGAACTATCAAGATTCAGACAGCCTCATAATTGATACAATTTAGTATTAAAATCGCTAAAAATCATAAATTTTGATTTTCTTAGTTAAAAAATACTGCCCCCTTTTTTTTTTGTTACACAGGCATCATCGCATTATCAAGGCCAAGAGGCCACTCAAGGATAAGGGTTAAGAGTGTACAGTAGAAATTGGACAATATAGTAATCAATTCGGTAAATTTGTTAACTTATATGGAATGGCTCATCAAGAACTTGTTTACGTTAGACTTGAAAACAATCATTCAGCCGGAAAGCAGGAAAATGGAAGACACTTCCACAGGCGTGCAGTTCTAAGAAAGAAGCTTTGTTCATGGAATCTACGTTTAGGTTTAGGCACAGATAAAGAGTGGGGGGAATTATTAACAGTGTTTTCTGCTAGACGAGTGTTTCTTGTGAAAGTTTGGCGAGGAGAGACTATAGACTGAAGCTCAGTCGAACACTTTCCATGAAAATAACGATACATCAAAGACAAACTCGCAACATCTCTTCTGTGAGATAGAGGTTGCAGGGAAGAGAAAAGGACATCTCCTACGAGGCTACGAAGTCTATTTTGAACTCTATCAAGGCATGACAAGTCCTTTCTAGCAGCTCCTGCCCAGATGTATTCCATCCTTGGACATACCTGGCTACTTGATCAATCAACGCAATTTTTTAAATATAACATCTTCGTTCCGTGACGAGTGCATCCATCAAAGATTTTTCTGCATTTTTTTTTTAAATAAGTGTAATTCTAAATAAGCACCAAAAAATCTGTATGATGTATATACCCACGATGAAAACAGATCAAATTTAAAAAGATCACATAAATTGATCAAGTAGTTTTATTAAATAATGAAAATCAAAAGTTCTCGGTGAAAAATGCATAACGGTGTAATATGCAAAATTCAGGAAAAAGCAAAATAACTAGTGTTGGCCTGTATCCATGTATTGTCAAGATGGCCGCCAACTGAATACAGGCCAACATCAGTTAGCTTGGTTCTTACTGAATTTTACATATTACATCATTATGCATTTTTCTCTTTAAGAATTTTTCTGTGTTTTTTTTTTCTGAATGAAATGTTGCCTAAAACATAGTTTCCTGTGAACTGTAAAATGTTTCGAAGTTTTTGAAAAAAATTTTACTTTGGAAAAAAAATGATTGGTAGAATGAATAAAACATTGGACTTTGGAATAAAGCAAACTTGTTATCTATAATATAAATCTCGCCTGTCTGTTTAAATGTATGTATGTCTGCCTAAAACTTTTAACAGAGGCGACGGATTTTCACACGATCGGTATCGTTTTGAGGCTCGACCTTTTGGACGACAAATATAAAAAATTGGCTAAAAACATTAATTCTTTCACCCTCAACTGGGCACTTTTCTACGAGGAGGGGTCGCTTTTTTTACCAATATTTTCAAAAGTCATCCCGTTTTGATTGACTAGCCTTAATTTAAACCTTTGCCACTTCCAGTTTAGCGATGGATGCAACGGCAAAGACATCAGGGGTTTTTTTTTTTTTTTTCACATTCTTTTTCTCCTTTGAGGTACGGGTTCAAGCCTGCATGCCTACCACTACGTTTTTTTGTTTGTTTTGTTTTTTGCTCAACACACACCTCCAAACACACGGGCAACGCCGGGCACCCAGGCTAGTTATATATGTTCATTTTATATTATTTATGTAAGTAAATCATGAACACAAAACATGAATCTTTATTGATTGAGATTGTCGGACTGACTTCCTCATCTTGGTTGTTATTGTCACAACGTTTCGGCCGTTTTGACCTCCGGCCTTCGTCAGGTGTTTTGTATCGAACTGGGGAAGGCCAGAGGGCAAAACGGCCGAAACGTTGTGACAATAACAACCAAGATGAGGAAGTCAGTCCGACAATCTCAATCAATGAAAATGCCTCATCTCAAAAATACAGACAATTACTATGAATCTTTATATATATATAAAGAAAACAGTTAAACAAGGTTTCACCCTTTTGAATTTTCAGTGAAAAACAAAATAACTTTCGTCTTTTTTTTTTAGATAGACTAGTAATTGGTGCACCAGCCCAGATATGAGAACACAACTTCATGCTGGGGCAAATAGTGACTTTGTAGATCTATAGGATACTTGCAGGTGTAAAAAATTTTCTAGCCCGGTAGAGGGTACCTACCTTCTTTGCAGCAAACTTGTCAGTATCTGTATTTACTTCAATTTGTTTCCTGTGAATGTTAAATTCATGTTTCTGAATTTTTGAGATGAGGATTCATTATTCGTATTATTTGGGTGCTTCGGACTAGTGTTCTTAGCTTGAGCGTGATTTTCACAACGTTTCGCTCGATGTAACCTCCGACCTTCTTCAGCTGTGTCTTGTCGAACTCTGGAATCTGGATGGAATTTTGAATGGAGCCCGTTATTTACTTCATGTGGGTAGCATGCTCTCGTTCCGTCAGCCATGACTGGATAAAGGTCCTAAGTAATTCCCAGTTGTACAACACTCAAGATGAGAATAGTAGTCCGAAAAATCCCAGATAATACAATTAAGCAGATGAATTTAAATGTCAGATGCTCAGGGATGGTACTATTAGGCATGGCAGTTGGTAGTTGAAAAAGTTTCTTGTAGTTGTTAAAGGAAAGGAGTTTTGTCTTAGTAGCATTAAATTAGCCATCTGTTTATGACGCCATTCTACTACAGACTTTAGGTAATTTTCTAAAGATTCATCCATTGTCTAGTATATGTATGTGTTGGCTTTGCCTTATCAATGTGATTGCATCAGGAATGTCCTGTTATGAAAGAACAATAAAGGTTTAAGTTTAAACCGCTGGGGTACACCCGCATTAATGTAATGTTGTTTAGATGTCCGGCTATCAAGGTGTGTCTTATCCACTGCTCTAGTCAGTAAAACCCTTGTTTCCATGTCTGGATCCGTGCACCCATCTAGCAACTAGCAGGACAAGTGGTGACCCCCATGTAAAAAAAAAAAAAAAAAAGAAGAAAAACTAGCAGGACTTGTGGAAATTCCACATAATGAAAAGTATATTGAATCAACAAATGTGTTTTGATAAAGCTGATATTCTTCTGCTGAGTACAAAAAATTAGTTTTTTGGGGGTTTTTTGACAGAAAAACCAATAACACACACAAATATGAGTTTATTAACTATTTCTATGAAAATGAGTGTTTCATTGTATTTTAAATATAGAACTGATCTAAATGAGATAAATTAATAAATACTAATAAATACTCATAAAGTAATAGTGTGCTACATAGTTCAATACAAATAATAAAATCACATTGTAAAATACCTTTAATTTACTTCTTCAGTCTAGCACCTCTTGACAGACTGTTCTTTTTTTTCTTTTGCCTTTTTACTTTTCTCCTTTTTTATCCTTTTTTCCTCTTTTTTTATCCTTTTTCTTTTTTTATTCTTTTTTCCTTTATCTTTTTTTATCCTTTTCCCCCTTTTTTCCTTTTCCTTTTTTCTTTTCCTTTTTCTTTTTTTTTTTTTTGCCGTTTCTTTCAAATGTTCTCCATTTTCACATAATGTTTTACTGATTTCTTTCTTTGGGGGGGGGGGAAGAACCTTTGCACATTGAAATTACTACGAGTTCCTTTTTCACACTAGTGATCCTATATTATTATAATGATATTGGAAAATGAAGCTATATAAAAGGGAGATCACTCTCATATTCTTAGTTCAGAATGGCCAGATTGGCTTTTTAAAACCAAATTTCATGAATTTGAACTTTTTTGAAGCAGTTTGGCCTTCAAAAATCGTATTAAGCTCATATTTTCAAAGCATAACATACAAACTAACTAAGGAAGGAATAAACAAAATATTATATTGATTATTAGTTCCCATATTACACTCAAAACGGCTCACAGTTATTTGTATGCCAAATTTGCATAACTGTTTTGTCAATCACGCATATTAACTCACTGAAGCCGTCATAGGAAATAGTCAGTGTTAAGTTGGCAAGCCTACCGAATTGCATTCCACGATTTCTTGTTTTATTTATTTGTAGGTTTTTTTTTTTTTTTTTTTTTTTTACATAGGCATCACCACTTATCAAGGCCAAGAGGCCACTCAAGGATAAGGATTAAAGAGTGTACAGTAGACATTGGACAATATAGTAATCATTAGTAATGAAAATTTGGTAAACTTGATAACTTATATAGAACGGCTCATCAAGAACTTATTTACGTTAGACTTGAAGACAACCATATTGTAGTCAGCCGGAAAGCAGGAAAACGGAAGACAATTCCACAGGTGTGCAGTTCTAAGAAAGAAGCTTTGTTTATGGAATCTACGTTTAAGTTTAGGCACAGATAAAGAGTGGGGGAAATTATTGATAGTGTGTACAGCTAGACGAGTGTTTCTTGTGAAAGTTTGGCGAGGGGGGGACCATAGATTGAAGCTCAGTTGAACACCTTCCATGAAAATAATGATACATCAGAGACAAACTCGCAACATCTCTTCTGTGAGATAAAGGTTGCAAGGAAGAGAAAAGGACATCTCCTACGAGGCTACGAAGTCTATTTTGAACTCTATCAAGGCAGGACAAGTCCTTTCTAGCAGCTCCTGCCCAGATGTGGCAACAATATTCCATCCTTGGACGTACCTGGCTCTTATATAGATAGAGAATAGCATCAGCAGTGAGATATTTACCGGATCGATAGAAAGATCCCACCATTTTTCCAGCGGCCTTGGCAACAGATTTGATGTACATGTTCCATTTAAGATCAGGAGTAAAGGTCAAGCCCAGAAGCTTGTCAAAAAAAAAAGTTTGTGTTTAATTTCAATATTGTCTAAATTCGTAAATTGTTTTTTTTTTAATGTTTATGTACACATGTTTTTTTTTTCAAATATTCATTATTTCTGTGAAAATGTTTTTATACACACATTTTTAAAAATATATAAATAAACATTCATTTGAAAACAAAAAAATGTATGAAAAATTCATAAAAGTAAATACTGATTTAAAAAAAAATTTGTTTATGAATATTTTTATATTTAAAGTCATTATTGAAATGAGACAAGAAATCATGGAACGTAATTGGGCGGGGTCACCAAATTGACTAACCCTATCTATTTCCTATGATGTGTTATGATGTAGACAACAAGCAATGGCTCAAATAAATTATCTGTGATGACTACTACTTTTTAAACAATTTATAATAAATTCATGTTTGGCGTTATTCATTTATAATTTCATTGTCCTATTTTCCTATATAGAAATAATTTTTGCTAGTATAATTTTGTTCAAAGTAAAGCTTGTTAAGATTCAAAAACAGATATTGATTTCTTTATACATATAAGTTAGTGTTGCAATTCTTGCAGTGGGAGAGAATTAAAAATACTCTTTAAGCCAGCTAGGGATTTTTATTCTCGGGGGGGGGGGATTCAAGAGATCATTCTTGTAACGACCTAGTCCCTGTTGATTGCGGTATAATATTGATTCTGTACAGTTCTAGGAGGTTCATCCTCTCAGGTTTTGCTTTCTCCCTTTGAGAAAGTGGTTAGCTTATTGTTAATCACCTGACAGGGAATGCCAATAGGGTTGCTCAAACTTTTTGCAGGTCTCTCTCTCTCTCTCTCTCTCTCTCTCTCTCTCTCTCTCTCTCAGGCTTGGAGGAGGTGACTTCTCAATACCACTTTTCCAACCTTGGTGTCACAGTTCTTGCAGTGGGATAGAACTAAATACCTTATAGCATATCAGTTCTTTTTTATATTATTACTGCGGAAGCCTTGAAAACATTATTTCAAATAGCCTCTCACAGATTAGAAAAACGTGTGTTATTGTTAAAATTACTTTAGGTAAATTATCTAAATAGAACAACTATGTATCCTGTTTATCTCGATTTATAATAGTTTAGTTGGCTGTTTTACTGCCTTTTCGGGTTATTTGATACCAAATCTAGTAATTTTGGAAAAAGTTTTTCAAGTTTCATATTTTCAAATATTTATTTGTGGTGTTTTTAGTCTTGTTGTTTTGTAGAGGAAAATTTATTATTTTTTGTTTTTGGCTTTGCAGAAAATAATTTTGGAAAGGAAAAAAAAACAAGTGTTAAGTGCGTTTTAGTCAGAAAGCCAGTATCTTCAGATAATCTGATAAGGTAGCTTCATCCTTTATGAAAGTTAAAATCAACGCATAATGCTATAAAACCTTACGTCTAGAATCCTTATTTTATTTATTTTATTTATTTTTTATTTTTTTATTTTTTTTTTTACTCGCGTTCACCCCCGCCAAGCACTACTTGGATGTAAGGAGCTACTATTTTTTTTTTTTTTTTAATGCTGGAATCACCACTTATCAAGGCCTGGAGGCCACTCGCGGATAAGGGTTAATGGATATACATTAGTCAATGTGATTATAGCGTAGTAAATATAAGTAGTGGGAATTTTGTAAATTGGATTACTTAGGGGGACGGTTCATCAAGAACTTGTTTACATTGGACTTGAAGGCAATCAGATTGTAGTCAGCTGGAAAGATACTTAGAAAAGATTAACAAGATGTTGGTTTACGTTACATGTAAACTTCTGTATAGCCAGGGAATCAGGTAGCAGAAAAGGAATTTCAAAGTCTAGCTGTTTGAGGGAAGAAAATAATAGAGTAAGAAAGCTTTCTAGCAATTGGGGACATCAACAGTGAAGGGGTGTTATTTTGTTGCTGAGCGGGTTTGTCGGGGATATGTACATCGAGGTTGCATAAGTGCAACAAGCTCATCAAAGCGCATTCCATCGAAATACTTATAAAACAGGCACTGAAATACAACATTGCAGCGATAGGACAGGGGTTAGAGCTTAGTTGACAAAGTGGGACCTATTATTTATTTCAGTTTTGATGAAAATGCATGATATGATCATAAGAAATCATAAATACTATATTTTAAGATCAAACATGATATCTTCATTTCTATGATCTTGCACTAACGATCTGGTGGTCAATGGCTGACAGGCATTGTGTATCCATGTGCTCGAATATGTATATATTTTTACATATATGGATATCATTGTTTATATATTTTTTTTCATTTTTTTTTTTCTTTGAAGATCGTAATGCTGGGTATGGGGTAGCCAAACCAGCTGTCAATATTCCTCTGCTTTTTATTGAAACCAACCGAAAGCTCTTTTTAGTATCCTCGCTGTTTCTTTTAAGTGCATTTGTCTGGATCTCTTTTGCATTTTGTTTACCAGAAATATTAGTTAGGTAGGACTTCAGGTTCTTCTCCATAAGCCCTAGAGCACCTATAATAACTGATATGATTGATATCTCCCTAAGATTCCAGTTTTTCTTCATATGCATGAGACCTTAATATTTGGTCTGTTTCTCTCTTTCAGCTCTCTTCAGACCTCCATCATTAGGGACACTCACTTCAACCAAGGTTGCCACTCTTTCTGACATTCCATATAACTGTGTGTGTGTGTGTGTGTGTGTTTGTATATATTTGTATATATAAGCGGCATTCCAAAAGTAATGCCTCATAGTTTCTATTCCGTCCGAATTGATAAGCGGGGTTTGCAAATTGTATTGTCACAGTGATTGAACTTGTGCATTTATGACCTAAAGTTTCATTTTTCTGTTGCAGATATTGATGGTTTAAGATTCTGTTGCAGATATTGACGCTGTAAGACTCTAAGAAAGCAATCTCTGGCATAGACATGCATCAGAAGCCAGAGGTGCATCATTGAATTCCTGGCAAAAGTGCATTAAGAATGGTAGTGACTATGTAGAAAAAAAAAGTAAATAAATAAATCTTGGAGAACAAAAGACTGCTCGTTTTAATGGTACCACTCCCATCTTCGTCCTGTAAGAGCTCTTTTTGAGTTAAAAAAGATACTTTACTTTTGGAATTATCCTCATATATACATATATATATAGGTAAGAACATTAACCTTGCTTCACGCTAGTCATGGTAGCATATATTTTCTCCCCTCTAAAATTGAAAATGGTCTTGTACCTTTTTAATTTTTTAATTTTCTTGCCTGAGGAGATCAGTTAGGATAGAAACGGTCTGCACATCGTAGCAAGATATGATTATATTTATATAAAGAAAATTAAAAATTATACTTTGCTCTCTTTGACTGAACACTATCAACGACCCTTGTTGAAATGTAATTATTCTTAATTTTTGGATATCTTTCAACCTGGAATATATATATATATATATATATATATATATATACACACACACACACACATATGATTGTGATAAAAGAAAAGAAAAATATGTATGAAAACGTAACAGTATGTGTTGGGGTAGGAGGATATATAGTTTCTTATTCAATCATGCCAACACCGAGTCTTACTGTTAGTGTGTTGTGTGTGTACATATATATATATATATATATATATATATATATATATATATATATATAAGCACACCCATGCCAATATAGTTATCTCTATATTATATAAAAGGAATTTTGTGTGTGCGAGTCTGTTCCTTATTGACTCCAAAACAACTGGACCGATTTAAAAAAAATTTTTTTGCACAAATGTACTTTATGTATCTGACAGTGTTCGTAAATAGGTTTTGTATCGGAATATCTTCGATAAGTATCAATAATAAAAAAAAATCCGATGAAAGAACGAGCAGGCGATTTTACCTTATACAGCCTAACATCACAAGTACAATTGAGAAGTTTTATTACCACACAAGCAGAAAGGCTCAACATATAAAATCAACAGTAGGTTCTTTGATATGACGGGTGCCTTTGAAATGAATGTTTCTGTTTAGAGCACGATTGAACCATGATATTTGACTTTTGCATGTTAAACTTTAATTCAAGCCATTATATATAAAAGTAATTTTATAAAATCAACAGTAGGTTCTCTACAGTGCAATGTATACTACAATGAATTTGGACTGTCACTGCAGAGAGACATATAAAGCTTCCTCCTGGTGCACCAGGATTTGATTCAATCGATTTGATTAAAAAATGGGCAATTTTACTGATTTCGATGACAGAAAAAATATGAGTGTAAAACATTCGTTGATCATCATTCAATCTCGGGCAACGTTGGATACCCTTGCCAGTACATATAAACATGTGCATGGATGGGTTATATATATTTACTAGCCTGGGTGCTCGGCGTTGCCTGGGTGTTTAGAGGTGTGTGTTGAGCAAAAAAAAAAAAACAAAGTGGTAGTAGGCAGGCAGGTTTGAACCGGTACCGGAAAAGAATATGGGGGGGGGGGAAGTGACGTCTTTGCCGTTGCATCCATCCCTAAACCGGAAGTGTTGAATGTTTAAATTAAAGCTAGTTAGTCGAAAAGGGGGGATGACTTTCAAAAAAAAGGACCCTCCTTGTAGAAAAGTGTCCAGTTGGGGATGAAGGAATTAATGTTTTTAGCCAATTTTTTTGATATTTGTCCTCTGAAGAGTCAAGTTTCAAAACGATACTGATCTCGTGGAAGTCAGTCACCTCTGTCGAAAGTTTTAGGCATGCATACATACATACATTTAAGCATGCACACATAAATTTAAGCATGCATACATACATACATACATTTAAACAGACAGGTGAGATTTATATTATAAATGATTATTTCCACAGTTAATGTTGCAGCTCACACAAGCCATGAAAGCCAACAAAGCAGAAATCTAACACTGTAGTTTCGCCTTCATTTGGGCTCATCAGTCGAACACATCCAAACTTTGGATTCAAAATCCGAATCTCTTGCAATGCGAGGCGAGTACTCTGCCACTTGAGCAACTGTGACACACAAGAACGTCTATTAACTTACGTATATCAAGCAAACCATGACAAAATCTGACTATGGAATGTACCTACGCCGTCTCAAACTAAGGGTGTAGTCATCCAATCACTAAGAACCCAAGCCTATGTCTCACAAGTGGGTATGTTTACACTCGCTAGGATGACGTCACCCAACGAGCTGAGGTGTTTGACTGTGGAAATTATCATATGGTCTCTCACGTTCTGAAAATTCTTATATACATGTTGATTTGGCATCAAATAACCTGAAAAGGCAGTAAAACAGCTAACTAAACTATATATGGTGTTGCCAGGATTGAATAAGAAACTGTGTATCCTCATGCTCCAAAAATGTTTTTTATACATATTTTTAAACTTTTTTTTTTTTGTCATTCACTGAAATAATCTTTATGGGGATAAAACACATAAGATTTGTGTAGCTTAATTAATTACCATACATTTTCATCATTTACTACCGAGCTTTACTCACATATTGAGCACTATTGAGGTAAATACTAAAAATTAATACATAAAACTTTATGAGGATATATATTTTATGTAAGCACACACAACTATATATCTATATAATAATATGATAGCGTGTGTTATTTTCTGTGTCGTTTAATTGTCATTTATTCCATTTCTTGTCATAAATAATTTTACCAAGAATTCTTCATAAGTTTTGGTTTCGGTTTCGATTATAGCTGATGGCACTCAAGTCATTTAATTTTTAAAAAATAATTTTACTAAGAATTCTTCATATTTTTGGTTTCGGTTTTGATTATGGCTGAAGGAATTCAAATTATATATATATATATATATATATATATGAACAAATGATTAATAAAACATGTTAAAAGACATCTTGAAAAAGAGTTAAAAACATATTTAATTTTAAAAAAGGAAGCACAAGATAAGTGGATAGTCCTTAATCCGCGGAGTTTCGAAGAAATACTCTCCTTCTCATCATATATATATATATTTTTTTTTTCATAAGTTTTTATTTCGGTTTCGATTCAAGCTAATGCACCCAGGTCACATGGATATATTTTTTTTATTTTTGAAATCGCAACTTTATAATATATAAAAATCGTTAGAACATTAACTCTATAATAATATATACAAAATTTGCAAGAATTAAAATATTAGATTTAAGTGTACTTTACAACCGGGCTTTGCCGGGTGTTTGTGCTAGCTTAGATAAATATTTTTGCAGTTTTAACAAAAAAGCTATAATAATATCAGTGTCTCCATTTACACTGAACATCTAAAGAATGCCAACATCAATATATTACATATTAATGAGTCCCCTGTGGAATTTCCACAAGTCCTGCGGGTATATATATATATATATATATATATATATATATATATATATATGTTAATTCACTGCCCGTATAGCGCAACGGTTAGAAGCTTTGACTATCGTTTGGATGATCGGGTTTCGATCCTGGCTTGAGATAGTTGCTGGTCTTGCCGCACTGACGAGCTGTGAAACAGCGAAACAGTACTGTATGTGGATGACTATAGATAGAAAGGGTAAGAGATTAATAATTGTGGAATTATCAATTATAGGATGGAAACATAAAATCAAATTTATTATAGGATAGAAACATAAAATCAAATTTATGTTTCCCCCTATGAAAACTTAATTGATAATTTCACAATTATGCTCTCACCCTTTCTATTTATATAGCTCTAGGTAATTACACCTATTGAGCTTTTCATAACCGCAATGCTCTAAGCACAGCACCTTAAATATAGGCTTTGCTCATTTAGACCCTGTCTATTACATTCTACAATATATATATATATATATATATATATATATATATATATATATATATATATATATATATACATACATACACACACACATACTAGGCATCTGGAAATGACTTATATATCATACATTATGACCATGTAATCCCTACAGTCACCTACCTTGAAAATGCTGCTGTCAAACCTGACATAGTTGTATGGAATAAGTCAGAGAGTTGCAACCTTGTTTGAAGTGAGTGTCCCTAATGATGGAGGTCTGAAAAGAGCTGAAAGGGACAGACAGACCAAATATCAAGGTCTCACGTATGATATGAAAAGAAACTGGAATCCTAGGGAGATATCAATCATACCAGTTATTATAGGTGCCACAGAGATTATGAAGAAGAACTTGAAGTCCTACCTAACTAATATTCCTGGTGAACTAAGTGCAAAAGAGATGAAGACAATTGCACTTAAGAGAACAACAAGGATACTAAAATGAGCTCTCGGTTGGTTTCAATAAAAAGCAGGGCAATATTGGCAGCTTGTTTGGCTGCCCCATACCCAGCGTTACAATTTTCAAAGGGGGGAAAGCTTCAATGGCGTTTGCCATTGTTCGGTTGTAAAATACACTTAAAGTATATTTTAATTCATGCAGATTTTTTATTATTATTATAAAGCCAATACAATATTCATTATTATATTGTACCCAATATATAGTAGTGAATTCAAAAGTAAAAAAGTAAAGAATATGATTTTGGTGCGATCAGTTAGAATCAAAGCCAAAACATATAGTGCTTCAGCCTTAGTCATTACCATTTGAGCTATCGCCAAACGGATAAAAAAATGTTGAAATTTAACTGACTTTGACATATAAATGTATATTTGCATATGTGTACGAGAGCAGTTTAAGTTGACTTGCACCTGCCAAGTTCCAGGTTTTTTTTTCAATATGTCTATATCAATGTGCATGCAATGTATAAGAATAATAAATCAAACCCCAAGTTAATAAAATGTCATGGTGTATATTTGCACTTATTTCCGCTAACGAGACCTGTGAAAATTCCACAGCGGAATCTTTCACATGTAATATATTGCTGCTGGGAATTTTATGGACGTTCAGCATGAATGGAGACCCCCTCCCCCCTTCCGCGATATTATTGTAGCCCTTTTGTTAAAAACTTTAAAACTATTTATCTAAGTAATCTGGTTAATGTGGTGCCAGAACATATCTGGTCATTACGGTTTAGCTCCAATGTCCTTATAGGAGTCTGTGATATATTTACATTGTATGGATGCCCAGAGCAAATGGAAAGCCACGATATCATTATACCATCTTTAGGCAGAACAGATACTACCTTTGGATCCTAACCAGAATACCAAGAAAGTATATTTTAGTTTCACATATGGCCCAAAAGCAACATCATTTTAAAAAAAAAAATTTTTTTCTTTTATATTACGTCTTTGGTGATCGGGAGATCCTATTTATTAAAAAGGAGCATAAAAGGTGATAACATACTTACAAACATTAAATTAGCATATCTATATATTAATAATTTAATGTTTGTAGTATGTTATCTTCTATCCTTCTTTTTAATAAATAGGATCTCCCGATCGAATAATTTATAATCTGGAAATGTATGACACACGTATGTACCACATTATCAATATAAAGATAATCCAATTTCAGAGCTATGTACTAAAATATAGTTAGAAAATAATAAAATTGAACTATTTCGTAAGCCAATGTCTTCCCATCAATCTGATGCTAACCCTAATCTGGCCCTAATCCATTATATAAGTATGTTAAAGATCGGAGATTGACCTCAATAGCGATTATGTGTGACGATGACCTTTTGTTCTTTTTTTTTCTGCATACAACATCGGCACCTGCTTGTCTCTCTGGATTTCACAAATGAGGCCATCTGGTCCACAATCTTGAAAATTGAACCATTTTAATCTTTGCTTAATAATTAACCCAAATACTCGGTTACTTTGTGGTGGTGTGGCCGTCGGCTCTCAACACATGTCTAAGCCATCTGAGTCCCCCATTTTGCTCTCACTCCGCATGATGCTGTAGCACCTTCGGATGTCATTGTTACAGGGTTACTCCTGTGACAGAGTAGAGCATTATAGTTTTATGTTAGAGTGATATCATTAACGTTAGTGTTTAAAAAAAGCCACTCGAGGATACGGGTTAATGAATGTAAGATGGTAGTGTAGTAACCGTTAATGGTGTAAATTGGGTAGAATTAGATTATTTATGGGGACAACTCAACAAAAATGTCTTTACATTGGATTTGAAGGCTACCCTGTTGTAATCAACCGGGAAGCAGGCCAATGGAACAGTGTTCTACATGCAGGCAGTTCTGGGAAAGAAGCTTTGCTTATGGAATCTGCATTTACATTTAGGCACAGTTAGAGTACAAGAAATCGTATATAGTGGTTGTAACTAGTCAAGTGTTTTTTTTTGTTTTTTTTTGTGAAAGTTTGGCAAGCGGAACCAGAGATTTGAGTTTAGTCAAGCACTTGCCATGAAAATAACCATTCTCTCACTTTGCCCTCATTTCACAGAATAATTTTCCCGGTGGATTAATTTGCAAAAAAAAAAAAAATTAAAAAATAATAATGATAATGTTCATCAAATTTTGTCTGTTTGTTTACAATGTCATGTCAGCTGATATTTGGGCTTTATGATGAATGCCCTGGAAAAGTCACTTCTGATTAATGTTTAGTTTTAAAATATGCAAACGAAGAAATGATTTGCATAGATTTTAAATGGTACCTCTCCTTTTATTGTAAAGTCAACTCATTAATAAGAAAAAAATAGAATGGTGAGGTATACCCGGGCTTGAACAGGGGATCATTCGATCTGTAGTCGAATGCTCTTCCACTAAGCTATATCTCCAGATTATAATTAATCTGTTTTTTAAGAAGAAATGATTTGCTCAAATTTTATTATCTCCCTTGCCGATGTAACGCAAAAATATTCTTCTATAAAAATTCATTTTCTATCTATGAGAGAAAAGCTATTTTCAAGATCAGATTTTTTTTATTTTCAACATGGATGAATTTCTGTACAAAACATATCTAAGAACACTGCCAGACATATAAATTAGGTTTGTGTGAAATTTGCAAAAGATATGATCAACTATATTTTGGAACCTATGAGGAAGTAACTCAAGCGCGCGCGCACACACACACACACTGACTTTTATATAGTAGATATATATATAAACGGCGGCTGTGTGCATGTCTAGCTAAAAAAAAAAAATCTAAAACAAACCACTACA
This sequence comes from Euprymna scolopes, assembly GCF_053919585.1. NCBI lineage: Eukaryota > Metazoa > Mollusca > Cephalopoda > Sepiida > Sepiolidae > Euprymna > Euprymna scolopes. Next base: position 32,659,710 of record NC_136512.1, on the reverse strand, counting down.
AAATTAGTATTTTCTTGATCAGTGTTGGCCCACAGGAATAGTATTTAAAATTTTAAAATCATTTGTGGTCAGCTGACCTAGGTTTTGTTAAGAGAGCTTGATTTTTTTCATCCATTTTACTTACTAAAGGGAAATAACCGATTTTTTTTATCAAAGAGTTAATTCTCTTATGCTTACCAATTGCTCAAGGAATCTAAATACAGGAGAATTGTATGTGCTAGAGAGGAATGAGTTGGACATAGGAGAATCTGGGAGACTGGAGAGGGGGAAAGAGAGGATGAAGAGAGATAAGTAGAGAAATAACTTTTTATAGAAACAGAACATACAATGGAATAATTCATGGCGGTTTCTACCATGCAAGGTAGGTATAGGATCTAGAACAGTTTTGCATTCACCCATGTGGGATTTGGTCCACTATGAGAAAGGATGCTTTCATTTCCTTATCTTTGGGTTTCTCCGTCCAAGGGGAAGTAACCTACTGGAGTCTTAACAACCAGCGTTTTTCTGTTATTCCCCTACATGCTTATCCTAGTGCATTAACTTCTCAAAACTAGGCCTGGCCCTTGTGTTTAACTTTCTGGCAAGGAGGTAAATAATATATATGGATGATGGGAAATGAGATGACTAAAAAACGTGCCACCACATCCGACAAAGAAAACTACAGGAAAATAAAGAAAATAATAAACTGAGATAATGGGTTAAGATTAGTAAGGCCTTTCTGATCCTTGTTAATTACATACCTCTCATTGTTTTCTGGTTTATCGTTGACGTAGGCATGCGTAGGCATTAACTGATAAGACTATAAGAACTACCTGGAATCAACAACAACAAAAAAAAAAAAAAATGAAAAATATTCAATCATTTTTTTTACTCCCAATCAGTAAATGCTTTGGATATTTTGCCATTGTACAATTTGTTAACAAGTTTCGTAATTTACATTCTTTTATTAATAAGATCAATCTCCAGTCAAGGTTGCTCCCACCCCTCACTGGTTACTGTTATTTGCTTGATAGTTAAGCCAAATTCAGTGATATCCTTTTTGGATGTTTGCCAGGTGGATTTAATCCACATCTTGTGATGGTGAGTTGGCCAAATAGACTCCAAATTTAACTATCCCCCTCTTAACTTTTCTCTCTTCTTTTTTTCTTTCTTTTTTTCTTCTTTTCTTTTTTCTTTTCTTTTGATTTTTTTTTCATTTTCTTTTTCCGTTTTTCTTTTTTGTATTTTCATTTTTGTATTTTTTCCCCCATTTTCTCTGTTTTCCTTTTCTTTCCATTTTCGTTTCTTTTTTCCTTTCTCCCTTGCCCCTTTCTTCTTTCTTTCTTTTGCTTTCTTTTTTCTTTCCTTTGTTTTTTCTTTTTCTTTCCCGTTTCTTTCTTTCCTTTTCTTTTTTCCCCTTCCCTTCTGTTTCCTTCCCTTTTTTTCTTTTTCTTTCCTTTCTTTTTTTCTTTTTCTTTCCTTTTCTAAGCAAAATCATAATTGTTGATATATCAAATAACTTATAAACATATTTGTTCTACTGATAACAATTTTACTAATGGATCGAATATATACCAATTTTATTATTTGTTTTTATATAATCTTAACTGGAGATTAATCTCATTAATGAAATTCACATTAAAAATGTAGATCAGGTTTAATCAATAATGATGACCAATGGATAAAAACAAAAATTAAATCTCCTTTGATTTGACTATGGATGCCCTATGATGCATCCGATCTTGTACATGTACTCTCTAAAATATATTTGATAACGCAGGTATCGACCTATATAGAGCTGATGTATTAGCTATAATAATGGATTCCAATAAGATCAAGGAAAAAAAGTTTAAAAAAAGTTATACATATGGAAATGAAAAAATAGGCGTAAGAGTAGACATACTGGCTAATATGAAATAACTTAAATAATTAAATTCATGAGTCAGATTTAAATAAAAACACCAACCCAATAAACGTAAAACCAAAGTCCAATCACTCACCCAGTCAGTTACAAAACAAATTAACTCTATCGAATGTACACTTAGCAATTACTCCTGCAACGAAAATGTATTTACAACAGCAAGCAACATTTACAACACTGTTTTAAAAAAATAGTGGGTACCATAATATTGAAATTAAATACAAGTAACAGGATACCAACTATTGTAATAAAATTAAAAATAGAAGGAAAAGAAACATAATCTGGTTTACACTAAAATCTAAACTCTACAAGAAATTCCTAAATCTCATCGAAAAACATTTCTCTGTAACTAATCCCTTGCACAAAATAATCAATAAAAATGACCTAAAACTGTTGTACAGTTGCTGTGAAAATTTAGAAATGATAATTAAAACATACAATAATCTATAAGATAAATCTCACCTGTCCGTTTAAATGTATGTATGTATGTATGTTTTATGTCTGCCTAAAACTTTCGACAGAAGCGATGGATTTTCACAAGATCGGTATCGTTTTGAAGCTCAACCCTTTGGACGACAAAATTGGCCAAAAACATTAATTGCTTCACCCTCAACTGGGCACTTTTCTACAAAGAGGGAGTCGGTTTTTTTTCACCAATATTTTTTAAAGTCATTCTCTCTTTTTGATTAACTAGCCTTAATTTAAACCTTTGCCACTTCCAGTTTGGTGATTGGACGAAATGGCAAAGACGTCACATTTTTTTTTTTTTTCACATTCTTTTCCTACTTCGCAGTATGGGTTCAAGCCCGCCTGCCTACTACCACATTTTTTTTTTTTTTTTTTTTTTTTTGCTCAACACATACCTCCAAACACCTGGGCAACGCTAGGTACCCAGGCTAGTAAAATAATAAAGGAGAGCAGTAGACAAAAAAAAAAAAAAAACGTGTAAAAGTGTCCAATAAAATAATACTAAAAAGAACAAGATGTATGATGTAGGTATAATCTCCCTAGACTTTTAAACCAGATATTATGACCATAAAAGGACATTTAATAAAAAAAAAAAAAACACTGAATAAAAGCGACATTATCAACCCATTGCTGGGAGCTCCAAGACAATGGACACTTGCCACTAGCTGAGTGGAAAAATAATGCAATAGGCCAGTATATATAGAAATTTAGATGACCTGTGTAGATTACCCAAATGAGAAATTCGAAAGTATAAATTTTGAAGACTGCCAAAACCTATTAAACTGTAGAAGTGAAATAGTAAACAATATAAACTTTAGAATAACAATATATAAGTAAAATAAATAAAAATTATTAAGTAATAAAAAAGATTAAAATAAACTTAACACCTAAAATAGAACAAAAAGTACTCCACACATGTTAAAATAAGTTCGCAAATGTAAAAATACACAGTGGCTGGGAGATTTATAAATTTTGGTTTTCCTGGTAATTTTGATATCAATTAAGTTTTCAATGCCTCTGTTCAGTCTCAAGCAATTATGGATACCCAATGTAATTGTGAGGCAAAGGTTGCGTAATCCACATCCACACCTTCTTAATCAGCACTGCTTGAGTCCAATGGCAATGAGAAGTCCAGGATGACTGAAAAACAATACCAAGATAAGCGGAGAGTATGTACAGCACCTGAAAGTCCCAAATGGTCACCCATTTTAGTACTAACCAGTCTCAGTGTTGCTTAACTTTGGTGATCTAATGGGAACCAGTGTGTCAACATGATTATGCAGTATGTAACAGTTAATTAAGTTTTAAATAAGAGCAAACAAATAAAAAAAACAATTAAAATAATTTGGCATCGGAAAAAAGAGTACAATTTTTCTGATACTGATACCCGGAAAAATTTGATTTCTGATTCCAGATTTCAAATAATGGTCCCAACACCATATCTCAGTTCCATGCATTAGCCTGATGAGTCCTCATGTTAATGAAACGCATAAATTCTGTCGCTTAATCGCCACATATATTTTCATAACATAGAAGGGTTGTTCCATAAGTAAGGCGTCCTATTTTAACTCAAAAACTAAAACGTTGAAGAGCTATGAAGATGAAAGTCATGCCATTAAAACGAGCAACCTTTTGTGCCCCAGAATTTATTTTACTACATAGTCACCACCATTCTCCATGCACTTTGGTCAGCGATGAATGATGCCTCTGTCGTAAGAGTCTGGAACACACTTTGTCACACTCATCGACACTCTGAAATCAATGAACCCATTTCCTAACTATGCTGACATTTACTGCATCAGCTTTGTAAGCGTTCAATCGGCGCTGATAAATGTTGATCAGTTCAGTTTTTTTCTGCATGGAGGAATTCAGTGACGTATCTCTGCTTCAGATGCATCTCCATGACAGGGCTTGTTTTCTCAGTCTCACATTGCCAGTATTTGCCATAGTGATAAAACTTTCAGGTTGTGAATGCATAAGTTCAGTCATCATAAAAATGCAATTTGCAATCCCCATAAATTCATTCAAGCGAAATAAAAAAACAAATATAGGAGGCATTACTTTTGGAATAAACCTCATATATATAATCTGCTTTGTCTGTTTCTCTGTGAAGATGAGAGGAAGGATGGAAGCAGAGATAAGAATGACTTTGGTTTAGAACGAATATGCAGTTGGAATTTCTAATAACAACCCCCCAAAAACAGAACCATTGGTAAGATTTTGCATAAAAGTAGGTGGGGGAGGGAGGAGTCTATGGAATTTGAAGATGGAGGAGGAAGGACAGAAAAGTATGCGAAAATAATAAATTAAATGCTGTATATGTCCTGTTTACTTGTAAGCTTTCGCATAAACAGAATATATATACACATATCTATGTAGAAGTGTTGGGACGATTAATCGGAATCAAGAATCGGAAAAATCGGAGCTTTTTGGTGTATCGGTATCGGAAAAATTTGAGCCTATTTTCCAATGTCCAAACCGATTCCTTAAATTATCGTTTTTATTTGATTTTGTTTAAGAAACATCTTCCACTGCTTGTAGTAATAATAAAATAATAAAGATTTATTGATTTTAAACTTACAGTAAGATTAAAATCTATAGATCACCCCCCCCACCCCCCTCCTCCTTACAAGTGTGATTTTACGTTTGAGAAAATATAAGCACATTTAATACGTGTTTTTACGATAATCGGAACAAAATAACACTTTTATATTTAAATATTTAGACATTTATAAAAAAAAATCGGAATCGGTAATTTGTATCGGAATCGGAAATTTAGTACAGAATCGGTAATTGTATTGGTATTGGGAAAGAATATTGGACTCGTCCCATCCATCACTAATATGTAGATTATAAAATAAAAAAGATCGGATATACCAACGCAATACAATCAACTTGATACATATAAGCTGAATTTACCCAGTGTTGCTCGTTGGTTGAACACTGTATGGACACTATGTTCATTTAATGACTGTATGTACATTTCCCTTTATTTTATGGCTGTCTCGAGTTTTTTTTTTTTTTTTTTTGTAATTTTTTTTTTTTTTAATTTTAATGGGAGGGGATGTTTGTATTTTTTTTTTATATCATTGTCTTAATTTATTATTTCTGGTTTCCGTGGAAGCGCATAATTCGTTCAAGATCAAAGTGTAGTATCTTTTCTTCAGATGCTGCACTTCCATTTCTTGTTCTCTTTCGGTAGGGGAGAAATCCTTCACGACTGAGACAATTTTAATTTTTGTACCTTTTCTCCACGTTAAAAAACGACCCTGGTATCTAACTCTGTCCCGTGGGGAGGCATAGTAAATAGGTACATTAGTTATGTATACAGTAGAACCCTGGGATACGGTATTAAAAATTAGTAACAAAATACAGTACAGTATAGAATACACATGTATATAATCAAATAACATTATAAATAACAGTGTAAGATGGGGAAAATATCGTAACCAGGGTTCGAAAAAACATAGTATTCCACATCGTAACTTGAAAAAATCGTATCATGGGGCCACCGGATCCCGGGATTCTACGGTATATGATATTTATCTAAAAAAAAAAATATTATAGCCTTTTTTAAAAATTAAAATTGAGCCTCTTTATGGAATTAAGAAAAAGCGGTCAACTTTTGCGCAAATGCAGCATTCCAACTTCCGGTCATTGAATACTCTGTTTACTTTGTATGATTACTAACTTGCCATTCATATGCACAATCTGCCGTAATTACCACTTCCTACTGTTGGTTGTGTACATGAAACATTAGTATCTGTAGGTATAAAATATATATATATATATATATATATATATATATATATATATATATATATATATAATTATTAATTTTTATTAAGCATTTGAATGTTTTTTTAATTCATATATCTATTAAATATTTTTTACATGCATAAAAGTTTAAAAAATTGATAAAAAATATTTAATAGATATTTGAATAAATAAAAAACATTCAAATGTTTAATAAATTAATTAATAATTATAAATATTAACGTACTATAATGTAAACAATGGGCAGATAACTGCTCTCAAAAGCGCTCACTCTCAGGGAGTGAAAAGAAAAATACCACAGAAATCGCTAATAAAAAAATAAATAAATCTACAATCTTATAAGCAGGATTTTATGTTTTTATCTATTTATTTATTTTGATAATGTTCTTGATGTAGTGAGCAAATATTTTATGTTTTTATTGGCATATTATGCCTGTGTTCTTATTTCTAGCACTTTCGATATTCATAATCGTCATCAGGAGTATTTTTTTGTTTTGTTTTAGAAATGTTTGTTGTTTTCTTTTTTTGTTTGTGATTTTAATAATTTCCTTAAATGTTTTGGCAGGGAAAAATAGTGTAGTTGAGTCTTTTCTTTTTTTATTATTTTTTAAATTTTTGTACTTATGTATTATATTGCTTATTTCTTTACTTGTGTATTAATTGAATTTGTTTTTAATTATGGAATACGTTTAATATCGGTACCAAAATGTATTTTGTTGTATTAGGTTGATCATAGAAAACTTAAGCAGAGTGTTCAATTATTAAGAAAACTAGCAAGCCGCCTGGCGTTGACCGGTCGTAACATACACTTAAATATATTTTATTCATGCAGATAAGCTATTTATTAATATAAGACAATTTTCTATTGATTATTATATTGTACCTCATCTAAAAGTGAGATCAAAATTTAAAAAAATAAGTCTTTGGTACTATCAGCTAGAATCGAAACCAAAACACACAACTCTCTACCCTCATTCATTAACTTCTGAGCCACGCTCATATTAGTGGCCTAGCAAGGCCACAGTGGAGACAACCGAAGCAGCAAAACTAAAGCTGATTTGCCAGGACACTATATATACAACAGTAGACAAATTTAGGCATATTTTATTGCTTTGAAAATATAGGTTCTTTTTTTTTTACCGATTGTCATAAAATGTTAATCATAGAATAGTATTATAATCTTCAAAAGCCTGCAAATTTTCGTATAATTTTGTCCAATAGAATCAAAGATATGAACACTTCAATATACAGTTTGGTTACCAGTATATGTCCATATATATATATATATATATATATATATATATATATATATATATATATATATATTATCAAATAATCCTTATACACTGTAAAATTCACTTTATGTATGAAAACCAAAGAGGGGAGATATAACATATGAAAAATATTTGGAATCAAGTCTTCTTTTGCTGTTATTTCAGATCATTTTAAACCATAGCAAGTTTTAGTCTCCCCTCCATCGAGGCCAGTGGTTTTGGTGAAATATCAGATATTTTGTAATTCCTATGCAAAACTAGGAGAACAAATGGCTTAAATTGAAACATTCTTTGGCTGTAAAAAAAGTGCCAAAAATAGCCCCTGGAGAATGCATGATTGCCTTAGTGTGCGATCTTAAAGGCAAGTGTCCCATAGTCTACTACATAATTCAGATCATTAGCTTTCCAACGAGCCCTGATTTGTTAAATTCTGATTAGTAGTCGGTGAGATTTGGAACTTATAATATTGCCAAAAAAGGTGGTATGCATCTATATATATTAGAGATGGGACGATTCCAATATTTTTCCCGATTCCGATACAATTACCGATTCTGTACTAAATTCCCGATTCCAATACAATTACCGATTCTGATTCCAATTCTTTATATATTTCTAAATATTTAACTATTGTCTTGTCAGGATTATATAGTAAAAACACGTATTAAATATATTTTCTCGGAACGTAAAAAACACTTGTGGAGGTGATTTGTAGCTTTTATTTTTACTAGTAGCTTAAAATTAATAAAAAATTTTTTATTATTATTACAACCAGCAGTGGAAGATTTGGTTTCAAACAAAATCAAATAAAAAAGATAAAGGAATCGTTTTTGGCATCAGGAAAATAGACACACATTTTTCCGATTCCGATACCACCAAAAGTTCCGATTTTTTCGATTCCGATTCTAAATATTGAAATGCTCATATCTTGGGTTCTATGGGACGAAACTACGTGAAAATTTTCCGGCTTTTTAAAGATTATTATACTAGTCTATGGTTAAAATTTTATGATTATTTCTAAAAAAAAGAACTTATAATTTCAAATCAATAAAATATGCCCAAATTTGCCTACATTTGTATATATAGTGTCCTGGCAGGCTAGCTTTAGTTTTGCTGCTTTGCGATGAATTTTGCTTTCTGAACATTATATATATTGGTGCTTATTAAAATAGTCGATAGATCGATTTTTTTAAATATGTGGTTTTAAGCAAAAACTACAGTATTAACTTAATTGTCATGTCAAAAACAGTAATATATCAAAAAATTAAGAAAATTAAAAAGTAATTTTTACAGAAAATTGGGGGAATTACATTTTCTCTAGATGTTAAAACCTTGAAGATTGCGAATACAGGGGAATACTTATCTCCCATTCCGCAACTGTAATGGCCGACGTTTTGTTTTAGCCAAATAGCGGTAGACTTTTGTTTTTACTACACACAATAACGCTTGTTCTACTCAATGAATTTTTTGTAATTTCTGGATATATTACTATTTTCGACAATTAAGTACTATTTTTAAAAATATTTGAATACTAACCACATATTTTAAATAATCGATCCCTCGACTCTATCCTAACAAGCACCTATATATATGTTCACTATATATTTACTTTTTTTTTTTTTTGTGCTTATACATTATTGGAACGAAATTTTGTAATTGATAAATTAAGTTTTCAGATAAAAAACAATGGTTTCAACTGATTTTTTATTTTATTTTATTTATTTATTTATTTATTTTTTTGTCAATTCTAAAAAGTTACAATGGTAGCTTCCAAATTATGCAGTCGAAATTACCGGAATATTACTGAATTATTAAATAAAAAAAAAACAACTTTAATCGTGTTATCAGGTGAAAAATTGCCGCCATCTTTGTATAATTCGAACAGAAAAATTACCTCCCTTTTGAACTCTCCTGTGCTTTACGATCATTTTCATGAAATTCTATTTTTTATTTTCTTTAATAAAAAATTTTCTACCATATCGATTTTCGTAATTTTTGGATATAATCATCTTAAAAACACGAGGAATACGTAGATGTCATTATTTTCATGTGAAATTCAGTTTTACGATTTCCGAAAATCTCGTCTCAATTCTGTAGAAGCGCCTTTTTTTTTTTAATCATCATCAGTGCTCGTGTACTATTGTATATTGCACTTAAGGGAACGGTGAGGACACTAAAAAGAGCTCTCGGTTGGTTTCAATAAAAAGCGGGGCAATGTTGGCAACTGGTTTGACTGCCTCATACCCAGCATTACAATCTTCAAGGGAAGAAAATTAAAAAAAAAAAAAATAAATAAAATGTATATGAATATTTTTTTTTATCCTTACCATCAAATGATAATAGCTAATAATCTACTTGCACCCAGAAAATCGTATATATACTTAGCAGGCATATTGCTACCAAGTGATGATGAGTATTAGCTTAGAGTTTATCGATCTGATATACCAGAAATAAATGAAGATTGTGATGCGTTTTCTGGTTGGGATTATTAGGATGGGGAGGACGGGATGAATGAAGCGGATGGGGGCATGTGTGAGAGGGAGGGAGGGTTAAGCAATATAAGAGATAGGTTAAAAACCTACGAACATAGAGAGGGAGACGTGGGTATTTGTATGAGAGACAGAGAGAGAGAGAGAGAGAGAGAGAGAGAGAGAAGTGATAAATAGTATTTTTGAAGAGGTGTTAAGAGGGGGAAGTTGTTTAGTGTTAAAAAAGATCGGGGAGAGAAAGATTGGGAATGGAGAGATTTGTAGTGTTAAGCAGACAGGATGTCAAGAGGGGAAGCATAAAGTATGATTGCTACCCATTTGCTCTCAGATAATAGCTCACACACCCACAGATATGAGGTTGTCTCGGAATCAGAAATCAGGCAAGATATATTATCTGTTAAAAGGATTGGTAACCAAAAAAAAAATTAAATAGCACTCTGTAGATCGAAAACCCACGCCACGGTTCAAAATACAATTTAAAAAGTTGTAAAAATAGTTCAGGTAAGCATTATTACTAGCGGGGTAGGGAGGTGTTAGTGTTAGGGTTGCCAGGTCGATAAATATGCTTAAATATTACGTTTCTGAAGAAGATCGGAGGTTACATCGATGGAAACATTGTGAAAATGACATGAGATGAGAACAGTAGTCCGAAGAATACAAATAATACTTAAATATATTTTAATTTGCACAGATTTCTTAGAACTGCACGTCTGTGGAACTCTGTTCCGTCTGCCTGCTTCTCACCTGACTACAACCTGGATGTCTTCAAGTCCAACGTAAACAAATTCCTGATGAACCGCCCCCTTAAGTAGACATTTTTATTAAACCCCCACACTAACGCACTGTACATGCAATAACCCTTATCCCTGAGTGGCTTCCGGGCCTTGATAAGTGGTGATCACCTTGTAAAAAAAAAAAAAAAAAGATTTCGTATTTGTTATTACGGAGCCAATTCTTTATTGAATATATATATATATATATATATATATATATATATATATATATATATATATATATATACTAGCAAAAGTACCCGTCGTTGACTGGGTTCAAAAACAGCCTACAGAAAATGGATTCTGATTTATGAAAGTATGATAGGTTATGAAAAGGAAGGGTTGTAAAGAGATAGCTTCGAATTTGGGGGTATCAAAACCAAAGCAAAATAGGATGAAAGTAAAAATAAAATAGATACACCCCATAATTTATTATACCATACCTGTTTGAAACACTTATCACAATATTCTGTGGATCTATATTAAAAAAAACCTTGTTAAACTTTGTGACATATTTCCATTCTATGGAGGTCAGGAGTGAACGAACACCCCATAATTTTATTATACCATATTTCTTCAAGCTGAAACATAATTATCACAGTATACTTACGCAGATAGATATGAAAAGTCTTTATTAAAGTTTGTGCCTATTTCCATTCTATGGAGGCCAGGCGTGAACGCAGACCCCACAAGTTTATTATACCATCCCTATTTAAGTTAAAACATACTTATCAAAGTATTATTATGTACATCTATAACACTTGTAAACGTTTTTTTTTTTTTTTTTTTTATTTTTGAATTTTTTATTTCCATACTTTGTGGACCAGGCGCATATGCAGACCCCACAATTTTAATGAATCATCATTATGCCAGATCAAACATACTCATTCCTGTGTCTCGATACATCTTCTATCATTATATGTGATCAGTTTTCTGTAATAGTCAACCATATAGGAGCCTATTTGTGACCAGACACGCACACAGACATTCAGCTTTATATTATAGATATATATATAGCGTGTCAGGGGGGGGGGAGTAAAAAAAAATCAAATGAAGTGCTTGATCGCGGATGTGAGAGCTGAAGACACAAATATTTATTTCAAAACTATATATACATATTTCAAAAGCATACCAGTGGTTTCATTGCGTTGAATCGACCATAAAAGGCTGAATGGAATCAAGGCAAATTTATCAGTGACTTTGAAAGTAGTACTTTGCGTTGTTTCGTCTTTACAAAGTCACTGATGAATTTGCTTTGATTCCATTCAGCCTTTTATGGTTAATTCAATGCAATGAAACCACTGGTACGCCTTTGAAATATGTATATATAGTTTTGAAATAAATATTTGTATTTATTTATATATCATTCAAACACTACTGTATTTGAATATATGGTTAAGTGGCAGTTTTAGTTATTTAGAACTGCTTTAAAGTTTCACCGCTCACTCATTTTCGACCAAATTTCAAATAATTATTACAGTTTCTAGATCACCTCAGCTATATTGTGAAAAATAATTTTCAATTTTCGTTCAGTAAAACAAAAGTTATGATGAATTTAGTGGTGTTCAAACTTGTAAAAAGACGTTAGGAGGTGAGCAACGTTTTTATGACTGGTTTCCATAGCAACCACATCGCTTCAGTGACTAGTGTTGCTACTAATTCACTGCTGTCGCGAAAAGAGAAGTGAAAAGTGAAACAGACAGAATGAAAGAATAAAAGGGAGATAATTGGGGGGATTTTATTGATGCAGACGAGTGCTGCCCATTTTTATTACATATCTGTGTTACATTTATGGGGGCAAAACAATAAGACTGAAATTAAACAAAGAACAAATGAATTTATTAGAAGCTTGGAAAAATCATGGATTATAATAGAAAAATGCGAGCATGAAAAGTAATATGGTTAAGTTTAAACATGGAAAACGACTAGTTGGTAAAACTGGAAAAGAAAAGGACAAGATATTCTAATGAAAAATCTGATAAGTTTATAACTTTAAATATTGCAGCAGCATTAATTTTGTTTAAATTAAATTTAACATTATATAATCAATTCTTAATGCTGCAATATTTTAAGTTATAAATTTATTATTTTTTTTTACTAGAATATCTTGTCCTTTTCTTTTCCAGTTTTAACAACTAGTCGTTTAAACTTAACCATGTTACTTTTTATGCTCGCATTTTTCTATTGTAATACATATAACAAAGCTGAACGTCTGTGTGTGTCTGTACACTAATAGGTTTCTATATGTTTGCTATTATACTAAACTGACCACATACCATGATAAAAGAAGCATCAAGGAGCAAAAATAATTTTCAAGGATGAAAACTGGGTATAGTAAAGTCATTTACATCATGGGGTCATACAATGGTATCTTGGTTTTAATTTGAGTATACGTGCGGAATTTCCGTTTTATGTTAGAAAAGGATTGATTTCAGATCCTTTGATATCTTTGTCGCAGCAGACAATACGCAAGGTCATTGCGTTTATAATTTTAGGTTTCACGTTCGATCACGGCTAAACTAGTTAATAACGTTTTATTTCTTTATTAGAAACGTACTGAAATAAAACTCTTACAGTTTATACATCGACTTCAAACACACTATCGCCCTCAATAAACAACTATACTGTCATTTTTCTCTTTCTGAATGTTAAATATCCTACATAGAGAAAGTTGTTTCAGCTGGTGCGGGAGGAGAATTAAAATTTTACTCGACGGTGTCCGGAATATAAGCGTGGCCTTCGTTATAAGACGTTCTTGATATAAGTCGCCCCGGGCAACCAACCAACCAACCAACCAACCAACCAACCAACCAACCAACCAACCAACCAACCAACACACACACACACACACACACACACACACACACACACACACACACACACACACACAGTTTATTAAAATTGTAGGGTCTTCGTATGTGCCTGGTCCCAAAAGAATGGCAAAAAAGACTAAAACACAAACTTTTACAAGGGTTTTTGATAGAGATGCGCATAAGAATACTTATGATAGTATGTTTCAGCTTGAACAGGGATGGTATAATAACATTGTGGGGTCTGCGTTCGCACCTGATCTTCATAGAATAGAAATATGTCACAAAGTTTAACAAGGATTCACATGAGAATATTGTGATAAGCGTGTTTCAGTTTGAACAGGTGCAGTAGAATAAAATTATGAGGTCTGGCCTTCATAGAATGGTTTTTAACT